>NC_135572.1:92790501-93095501 GCF_965152235.1 Eretmochelys imbricata
AAAGGACTCTTAAAATCGATTTCCTTACTCCACCCCCGACAAGGGGATTAGCGCTTAAATCGGCCTTGCCAGGTCGAATTTGGGGTACTGTGGACGCAATTTGATGGTATTGCCCTCCAGGAGCTATCCCAGAGTGCTCCATTGTGACTGCTCTGGACAGCACTCTCAACTCAGATGCACTGGCCAGGTAGATAGGAAAAGGCCCGTGAACTTTTGAATTTCAATTTCCTGTTTGGCCACCGTGGCAAGCTGCAGGTGACCATGCAGAGCTCATCAGCAGAGATGACCATGCAGAGCTCATCAGCAGAGGTGACCATGATGGAGTCCCAGAATCGCAAGAGAGCTCCAGCATGGACCAAATGGGAGGTACGGGATCTGATCGCTGTATGGGGAGAGGAATCTGTGTTATCAGAACTCCGTTCCAGTTTTTGAAATGCCAAAACCTTTGTCAAAATCTCCCAGGGTATGAAGGGGGAGGGACCCGAAGCAGTGCTGCGTGAAACTTAAAGAGCTGAGGCAAGCTTACCAGAAAACCAGAGAGGCAAAACATGCCGAAAACCAGAGAGCCCCGAACATGACGCTTCTATGATGAGCTGCATGCCATTTTAGGGGGTTCAGAAACCGGTTTTCCCTACAGCCAGGAACTGTTTCTCACCCTGGACCTGGAGCCAGTACCCCCCGAACCCACCCAACACTGCCTCCCGGACCCGCCAGGCGGAGAAGGGACCTCTGGTGAGTGTATCTTTTAAAATACTATACATGGTTTAAAAGCAAGCATGTTTAATGATTAATTTGCCCTGGCATTCGTGGCTCTCCTGGATATACTCCCTAAGCCTTTGCAAAAGGTTTCTGGGGAGGGCAGCCTTCTGCATCCTCCATGGTAGGACACTTTACCACACCAGGCCAGTAGCACATACTCGGGAATCATTGTAGAACAAAGCATTGCAGTGTATGTTTGCTGGCATTCAAACAACATCTGTTATTTATCTCTTTGTGTTATCCTCAAGAGAGTGATATCATTCATGGTCACCTGGTTGAAATAGGTTGCTTTTCTTAAGGGGACATTCAGAGGTGCCCGTTCCTGCTGGGCTGTTTGCCTGTGGCTGAACAGAAATGTTCCCCGCTGTTAGCCACGGGGAGGGGCTAGCCATATGCTGGGGGGAGCCAAAATGCAACCTTTTAACAAAAGCACATGTGCTATGTATGTAATGTTAACAGCAAGGTTTACGGTGAAAGAGTGTATCCATTGTTCTATAAAATGTGTCTTTTTAAATACCACTGTGTTTTTTTTTCCTCCACCAGCTGCACGTGTTTCAATGATCACAGGATCTTCTCCTTCCCAGAGGCTAGCAAAGATTAGAAGGCGAAAAAAATGCACTCGTGATGAAATGTTCTCTGAGCTCATGCTGTCCTCCCACACTGACAGAGCACAGGCAAATGAGTGGAGGCAGACAATGTCAGACTGCAGGAAAGCACAAAATGACAGGAAGGAGAGGTGGTGGGCTGAAGAGAGTAAGTGGTGGGCTGAAAAGAGGGCTGAAGCTCAAAGATGGTGGCAGCGAGATGAGGAGGCAGGATTCAATGCTGAGGCTTCTGGAGGATCAAGCGTATGGTTGAGCGTATGGTTGAGCTGCAGGAAAGGCAGCTGGAGCATAGACGACCGCTACAGCCCCTGTGTAACCAACCACCCTCCTCCCCAAGTTCCATAGCCTCCTCACCCAGGTGCCCAAGAATGCAGTGGGGGGGCCTCCGGCCACCCAGCCACTCCACCACAGACGATTGCCCAAGCAACAGAAGGCTGGCATTCCATAAGTTTTAAAATTGTAAACTTTTAAAGTGCTGTGTGGCCTTGTCCTTCCCTCCTCCAGCACCCCTCCTGGAGCTTCTCTCCTCCACCACCCCTCCTGGGCTACCTTGGTAGTTATCCCCCTATTTGTGTGATGAATGAATAAAGAATGCATGAATGTGAAGAAACAATGACTTTAATGCCTCTGCAAGTGGTGATCGAAGGGAGGTGGGGAGGGTGGTTAGCTTACAGGGAAGTAGAGTGAACCAAGGGGCAGGGGGTTTCATCAAGGAGAAACAAACAGAACTTTCACACTGTAGCCTGTCCAGTCATGAAACTGGTTTTCAAAGCTTCTCTGATGTGCACCACACCCTCCTGTGCTCTTCTAACCATCCTGGTGTCTGGCTGTGTGAAACCAGCAGCCAGGTGATTTGCCTCAACCTCCCACCCCACCATAAACATCTCCCCTTACTCTCACAGATATTGTGGAGCACACAGCAGGCAGTAATAACAGTGGGGATATTGGTTTCGCTGAGGTCTAACTGAGTCAGTAAACTGCACCAGCGTGCTTTTAAACGTCCAAATGCACATTCTACCACTATTCTGCACTTGCTCAGCCTGTAGTTGAACAGCTCCTGCCTACTGTCCAGGCTGCCTGTGTACGGCTTCATGAGCCATGGCATTAAGGGGTAGGCTGGGTCCCCAAGGATAGCTAGAGGCATTTCAACATCCCCAATGGTTATTTTCTGCTCTGTGAATAAAGACCCTTCCTGCAGCTTTTGAAACAGACCAGAGTTCCTGAAGATGCGAGTGTCATGTACCTTTCCTGGGCATCCCACATTGATGTTGGTGAAACATCCCTTGTGATCCACCAGTGCTTAAAGCACTACTGAAATGTACCCCTTGAGGTTTATGTACTCACTGGCTTGGTGCTCCGGTGCCAAGATAGGGATATGGGTTCCATGTATCTCCCCACCACAGTTAGGGAATCCAATTGCAGCAAAGCCATCCATTATGACCTGCACATTTCCCAGGGTCACTACCCTTGATATCAGCAGATCTTTGATTGCTTTGGCTACTTGCATCACAGCAGCCCCCACAGTAGATTTCCCTACTCCAAATTGATTCCCGACTGACCGGTAGCTGTCTGGCGTTGCAAGCTTCCACAGGGCTATTGCCACTCGCTTCTCAACTATGAGGGCTGCTCTCATCTTGGTATTCTTGTGCTTCAGGGCAGGGGAAAGCAAGTCACAAAGTTCCATGAAAGTGCCCTTAAGCATGCGAAAGTTTCTCAGCCACTGGGAATCGTCCCAGATCTGCAACACTATGTGGTCCCACCAGTCTGTGCTTGTTTCCCAGGCCCAGAATCAGTGTTCCATGGCATGAACCTGCCTCATTAGCACCATGATGCCCACATTGATAGGGCCCATGCTTTGAGAGAAGTCTGTGTCCATGTCCTCATCACTCACGTCACTGCGCTGACGTCACCTACTCACCCGGTATTGCTTTGCCAGGTTCTGGTGCTGCATATACTGCTGGATAATGCGTGTGGTGTTTAATGTGCTCCTAATTGCCAAAGTGAGCTGAGCTTGCCATGGTATGGTGTCCGCACAGGAAAAAGGCGTGGAATGATTGTCTGCCGTTGCTCTGACAGAGGGAGGGGCGACTGACGACATGGCTTACAGGGTTGGCTTACAGGGAATTAAAATCAACAAAGGGGGTGGCTTTACGTCACGGAGTATTTCAGGCAGGACTTCACGGAGGGAGGAAATGAGTACAAAACAAATGTGTCTATTTCTTGTTTTGATCCACTCCATATATCTTTTACATCTTTGGCTGGCAGCAGGTGGTGCAGAAGAACTGCAAGCCATACACATCTCTTGGCTGCTCGGCAGAAGATGGTACAATAGGACTGCTAGCCATCCATATTGCCTGCCTGCTCACCAAAAGATGGTAGAATAGGACTGCCTGCAAGACTAAAGAGAGTGACCTGGTTGAGTCACTCCTAATGTAGTCCCTGCACCCATGTCTGCCCAGGCGCTCCTGGCCGACATGGACAGGAGCACCTTGGACATGACGATGACAGCTACCAGTCCTATTGTACCATATGCTGCCACAAGGCAATGTGTAGCAGTACGTCTGCCAGCACCCAGGAGACATACGGTGACAGTGAGCTGAGTGGGCTCCATGCTTGCTGTGGTATGGCGTCTGCACAGGTAACTCAGGAAAAAAAGGCACAAAACGATTGTCTGCCGTTGCTTTCACAGAGGGAGGGAGGGAAGGAGGGCCTGGTGACATGTACCCAGAACCACCCACAACAATGTTTTTTGCCCCATAAGGCATTGGGATCTCAACCCAGAATTCCAATGGGCAGCGGAGACTGTGGGAACTGTGGGATAGCTACCCACAGTGCAACACTCTGGAAGTCGACGCTAGGCTTGGTACTATGGAAGCACTCCACCGAGTTAATGCACTTAATGCACTTATAGCATTTTGTGTGGGGACATACACAATCAACTATTTAAAAATTATTTCTAAAAAAAACAACTTCTATAAATTCAACCTAATTTCATAGTGTAGACATACTAAGACTAGTATAGTTATTTAGGAGTTCACATTTGTTACTGGTTTGGTGAAATCTAATTACAGAACATACCACCAGTTTAGGGTATCTATCCTATTTTCTGACATTCTACCCTGAAGTAGGCACACACAGGTGAACCACTCCAGACAGTGTGACATTCACAGCAGCAGAAAAGGGGTTAAAGAGAGCTTATGAATGCAGCTAGCCCCACTCTGCTATAACTGCAACCAGTGCCAGCCCTGTGGGGACAGGGGGAGAAAAGGAGGGAACCTGGCTCAGTTGAGGGCTGACTGTTGAAGACACAGGAAGTAGCTATGCCTCTCCATAAAAGGGGATCATCACTACAAGCCTGACAGCTGTTGGGGGATGGGGACGACACTGCATTTGTGACTGAGAGAGGTTGTTGAGGAGACTGAGGAGCACCCAGAAGTGAGCCAATTTTACTATTTGAGTTTAAAGACATTGTAGGGCTAGGCCCCCTCCATTCTTACACCCACACAGACAGACTTGAGGCTGCAGCTGGATGCTGCAAAGGTCCACAAGGGAGTGCTCCTCCAGTTGAGTCACTACAGATTCTTTGGGCTACACAGGCCAAACTGAAAGGACAAAGATAGGAAGTAGCCCAGGGCAGTGGACATAGACTCACTGCTGAGAGAAGCCTGCCCGTGTTGCTTCACAACAGGTCCTGGGCTGAGACCAAGTGGTGAGGGAGGGCCCAGGTCCCCTTACCATAATTCCTTAAGGTCTGAGACCCAGATGCAAGTGGTGGCAGAAGATTCCCAGCCTATGGTCAGGAACCAGGCACCTCTGCCACCTTGCCAGAGAACCAAGAGGCAGGAAGCCAGGTGCCCCAACCACTAGGTGGCCTGGCCCTCTGAGCCCCCATCACAAAGTAATTAAAATAGCTTTTTCTATAAATAAAAATGCCATGACTTCAAAGTTGTTTGCGGTGTTGCTATGGATGTGTTGGTTAAAGACCAACATCTTGGGCTTTCCAGGAATAAAAGCAACTGATCGGTTTCTCAATGGAAAGTTAAGTCCCATATCTTGATTACAAATAGGAGATACTTTTCTTGTCTCAATAATAATCCTCTTTGGGTTTGGTTTATTATCAAAACATAGTATAAATAGTTCAGAATGTAAGTCCCAACAAAAATTCCATTTATCAACCCTGGAGCATATACTCCTTAAGATCCCATGACATCTAGTGCATTGATGTGCCCACATAATTCATTTTTGGAGTCTTCCACCATACGTAACTTTTCATTGGCCCTCTCCCGTCCCTTTGCCAGGATAACCACCCCAGTTCTGCCTGTTGGAGTGCAACCCTTCTCTGCTAAATGGGAAAACCCACAACTTCTCTGTCTCAAGATCATCCTCACCAGGAGAGCATCCAGCACTCCCCCAGCCCTCTCACTGTAAAACTGTCTGAAGGGGCACACCCTTACACTGACAGAGAGGAGGCTAACGAGATCCGCGGTGCCTGTTCAACACCAAACAGGGTCTCCTTCAAGGCTTGTTCTGCCTGCAGAGGGGGAGCTTAAAATGGAAAACCTGCCACAGGAAGATGGTGGTGAACAGGAAGAGAGCTGCTCTGCCTCAGACAGGCTCACTGAGAGGAAGACAGCAACAAGCCTCACCATGTCTGATGCTGGACTACCCAGTCTCAGAGCAGTACACCTCATGAGGAGGGGCTGTAGGTGGACACTGTTTAGACTGAACCCAAACGGCTGACTGAAGAAGACTGCCTGAGTTCCAGGCCACTCTTATCTCTTTGTTTTTCCACAGACTCCCCTCTCCCTTCAGGGAAGAAAGAGATGATGTTGTGTTTGTTTGCTCCAAGAACCCCCTTGGGCATCCGCTGGGGCATAGGAGGGGAGAAAAACAGTAAAAGGACATGAGGCAGGGTCTGGAGGGGACTTGAGGGGATCCCTTCCTCCCACACCCTGGGTCCAGCTCTCTGGCATGGAGACATCAGTTAGTAAGCCCCTCTGCTGCTTTCCTGCCTTAAGCCCTCTCCAGCCCTTGTCTTCAGCTGTCCTGCTTAGAGCCAGCAGACAACTCCCTTGGATATTCTCTGGCCTTCATTTTATTCCAGCCCTCTGGCCCTGGCTTTCTGGTCTGGGGAAGATAGCTAGCCTTCTCCCAGCAACCTGCTACATCTTCCTTTGGGAACCTTCCCCAGTCCCCTGTTCTCTGGTACTTCTCACCTGTCTTTTTCCTGCCTGACTTTGGCAACCCTTATTCACCACAACTCTTCTCTCTCTAGATCCCAAGTGCCTTCTTTTAAGCCCAATTGCAGTGAGATAATGAGTCACAGGTACACTTAAAGATCCAGTGTAACCCTGTGATGGGAGATAAGGAAACATTTTTGTCAATTCAATTAATTGATAGAATAGTCACATTTATTTATGTATTTATTTTATATTTAACTGGATCAAATCCCTTGATAGGCTAATTTAATAAATCCGGTCTCATTTCTCATGGAAAGATCCTCAGTAAAGATGACTTGCTGTCCTTTCAGACTAGACAGTTATTATGAACAGCTCAATGGGAGGGTAAGAAGAAAAGGTGAACTAATTTGTATTCCTCAACACACAGCTGAGACCCTTTCTACAGACACGTCAAAAAAAATCAACTTTCTGTGCTTGGGAGCTATTGTATCACTGACTCTGCAGATCATGGCTGCCTTTTCTTCTTCTTGAGAGTGACTGATCTCAAGCTGAGATCACTATGCCTCTGCTTAGTAGAAGATGTACAGGGAAGTACTCTTGATGATTTCAGATGTAGTTTGAGACAGATGAGCACCAGCAAAATTTGGGGCAAGACTAAAATGAGAAGAAATAGTCTTTGTCATCCTCCTTCCCCACTTCATCCAGCTGTGATATGTGCTGTTGACACTACTGATACAAAAGGAACTCCTACTGACTAAAGTAGGGCAGTCCTTGAGTGATAGATCAATAAGTGAAAGAGGGAAGCTGCAGTGCAGTGATATTCTACCGCTAAGGCTGTAGTGGTGATACCAAAGTTAAACACACTGTACAAATAATCTGGGTGAATGATCCTAAGTGCACGACAAATGTCAAGCAGCCCTTGTAAAATGCTTTGTGTAGGTGATACCCCCGCCCCAATGTATTCAATCATATTATAGCTGAAACCGGACAGAGAGAGCACTGATTCCAATGAATCTAAAACTACAGAAAAATATACTTTCTGCTTTGATGTCTACAGATCTATAGAGAGAGTTGTATTATATCTGACTACAAATTAGCAAGGAAAAGACTTGTGTGATTTTTAGAAAAAAAGTGAACCCATCAGCTTGCTGAGTTACTTATTTAAATACGTGATCTTGAGAGCCAGGCTGGTCTTCCTAAAATTAACAATCTCTACTTTCTACTATTTTTATGTAGGTTGCAAAACTGAAGTCAGCACCTTATGGCTTACAAGGTAATTGTTTCCTTAGAGAAATGTATGCATCTCAGTGACTCTTTAAGCATTTGCATGATGCTAGCCTCACTATCAGCAAGTTTTATTCGAGTTCAGTTTCACTCAAAGCCACCTTAGACCTCATTCTGCATTGTTCTCAACCTTACACTGTATTCTGATTTAGTAGTGTTTTACAGCCAGAGGAAAATGTTCAGTGGTACTAAAGGCAGTCAGGTCTCCAACCCCCTTTAAAGTCAGAAAGAGCCTGGTGCCTCACTGAAAATCTCCTCCCACTTTGCATTGACTTCACACAACAAGTCTTGAGCATCCATAATTTTCATTGAATCTAATGGAGGCTTCCAAGCATCTCTAAAAGTCAAGCTACTTATTTAAATGTCTGTAATGAGGTTTACAAACCCCTTATGGAACATAGGCAGAAGGGAGAGGAAAGTCTTCCCCATTGACAGGTAACCAGGCTAACCACACCTCAGCACAGCACAGCATAGCTGCCGGAACTGAGACCAATAAGCTATAAAGAAAGGAGAGCAGAAAGAGATGGGGAGACAGAAAGGCTTGAGATTGTCAAAGGCCAATAGTCAGGTGCCGGGCTGCTTCTAAGAAACTGATAGGGAGACAAAGGAAGACTGCAAGCCCTGGAGTTTAAGGGCTCCTTGACTGATTTTAGGTTAAGTTCATGGACTGGTCTAATTTGAGATGAACAGAGAGACCAGTTAGGAGAAAGCTGGGACCTCCACAGAAACTGTCCCCAAAACAGATGATGCCTAAATATGGAGTTAGGTGCCTAACATTTAGTTTGAAAAATCTGGCCATTGTCAACAAATAAGTTTAAGATTATGTTATAGTTATTTTTAGTAAAAGTCAGGGACAGGTCAATAAATAAAAATTCACAGAAGCCCATCACCTGTCTGTGATTTTTTAAATAAAAATAATGTGGGAGGGTGATGGGGACTGAATGAAGCACAAGCAGAGGTGGGAAGAGAGTCCAAGCCCTGCTGTGAGGGGGGCAAATCCAGAACCCACCTCTGTGGTGGCTGATAGCTTCAGGGCCCCAGCCCCAGTAGCTTGGAGCACTGGGGTTCCCACTGTCTGTGGTGGCTCCAGGGTCCCCACGGCAGCTAGCAGTTCCGGGGACCCCTGCTGGCTGAGAACTTTGGTCCCACCACCCTTGGGCTGAAGCGGAAAATGTCACAGAGGTCTCTGAAAGTCATGGAATGCATGACTTCAGTGACCTCCATCACATAATCTTATACTTATCAATAACACTAGATATAACAATGATATGAGTTTTGCTGAATATGCTTTAAAAAAATCTCCCCCTTTTTGGCCTTTTCTCTGTTTTTTGCTTTTTGTTTAGTTTATATGCTTCACATAGTACAGCATATTCTTCCAGGCACCCTGGCTGATTCTGTATTTTAAGTTGTTTTTTCCAGTTATTTCTGTGTTCACTTTTGCATCATCTTTTCCTTTAGTATACAAGGTGTTTTGCTACATGAATGAAAACAATTCACTTATAAATTGTGTCATGCCTGGGATAACTAATCAACATGAGGTTCTCTTATTTGGCAGCAGATGATAGCAGGTAGAATGTGGCTGACTAGCCAATTGCACTGAGCAGCTCAGTGACAGGATGTTTAGTGTGTACTCATTATCTTTAGCTATTTACTTCTTTGAGACTCTTCAGATGAATTAATCTATCATGAGGCAGTCTCTTGGCAATAGTAATGTTTTCTCATTGTATGTAAATGGAGTGACAAAGTATTTCCAGTAATATTTAATATAACCTTGTAAAAATGCTGCAAGATGGCTGTCATTAGAATCTCATTTCTCTGGAATTTTTTATATTTTCTCTTTAAACTGAATTTTTAACTTCTTGTAATGGTTCAAGCTGTTGCAGGCAAACACATTTCCTATGTTAATTCCTGCATATGGCCAAACACTTAGGACTCAGGACACTTAACTACAAAGAAGTACACATTAAAAGAAAAGGATGTACTGAATATCATTTTCCTTACATGACATTTTGATTTTTCTTGAAAAAGTAGACAGTGAAAGTTCATTTTGACACAGATTGGCTACAAGACAAAAATCTCTTGCAGTACTATAATCTTAATCTTATCTTTTAGTATGTGGGTTACCAAAATGACAGAACTCACATTCTCATTTCAGTTCTGTAGCCAATTTTTTTTAAATGGCAATTTTGTAGCAAACCACAGGAGCTGCAGTGGGTGCCTACATATGATATGCCGTTGTACATAGATGATTTGAATTCTTAAGTGTAGAAGTGCATGAGCAATATAGGAAGAGGTCTTGGAGGAAAATGACAATGGGAGAAAACTAGTGATGAGCGTGGCTTCAGTCCTGTAAGTGATAGGATGAATATTTTGAGACCTACGGCTAGAAATGTTTGGAACTTAAATTCAGAAAAGCCCCCAAAATTCAAGATGTTTATCCAAAAGGTTTTAGATCACATCCAAACTTCTTTGTTTTAGATATTGAGCTGAAAACCTAATCAGAAGATTTCCCAGTATTTATTGTGTGAGGTATACCATGAAATAGATTTATTTCATGGTATTTTAATAGGTCCATTTCTAATCCTTGTTGAAATCAGGTAGCAGAAGAGCACACATAATGAAAAATACTAAGAAAGTAACATGGCTTTTATTTTCAAAACCTCAGTAAAGATTCTGGGCGATTCAAGTTTTGAGCAAAGATTTGGGATAGTTCATACGGGAAGAGGTGTAACCTCATGGTTAGAATAAGAGTGGCTTCTACTCTCAGATCTTACAGGGACTAATTCAGTGATTTTGAACAAGCAATTTAACCTCTTTAAACCTCAGTTTTATTTTTTCACCTATAAAACTAGTAGCAGTGGTGTGCAGTTGCAGAAAATTTTAACAATTAAACTCAGCACTCATATCATGATTTACATTTTTAATGCTCTGTTCAGACATAAAGCACTTTCAGATCCTCTGATGAAAGGTATTTGTAAGGGACTGCGGAAGACTTTGTTACGGCCTAGCTAGGGAACTTCCGCTTTCTCGGAGCCGACAGGTAACTGTAGGACATGGAAAACCAGCTATAACCAGCTTTAGGCCAGTTTTGTCTGCCCTGAATGGCCCTTTGCCAGTTAGCGGAAAGCCCCTTTTGGAAAGTACCTAATTATATATTCATGAGCTGATTTTGTGTAGTGCTTATTATGGCTCGCTGGTCACCCCTTCGTCAGACTCTGTCCCAGGCAGAGCTCTGGTGCGCTGGGTTCCACGCCTCTATGACAGCAACGCTTGGAGTCCCCATTGCGGGTGTATCATTTACCTTCAATAAAGCCAATAACTTGCTGCATTGCTGTGTGTAGGCCACGTTCTTTCGGAGCACTCCTAATAGGCCTGCGGCCTAGCACAGAACAGCATTGTAAGCATAAAGCCTAATTGTTTACCCATTTTTGCTTGCGATTTAAGAGACTGGAAAGAAAACTTTGCAGTAGCCTGCGTGACACTCTGATTCTTCCACCACGGGGCTTGGCTACACTTATGTTTTAAAGCGCTAGTGTAAACAGGCTCCCAGCACTCGGAGCTAATCCCCTCTTGGAGGTGGATTACCAGGAGCGCTGGGCGAGCTATCTCCCAGTGCTCACACGTGACCACACTCGCACTTCAAAGCGCTGCCGCGGGAGCACTTTGAAGTTTCCGGTGTAGACATGCCCGAAGGAACTCCTGTCTCACATGAGGTAGCAGACAACTGGCTCTGAGAGACAGAAAGTCAATGGTAGGAGTTGTTTTGCAGACACCTATGCTGAATTTAGCATGGAACTAAGTACATGCTAATGGCCAATTGATTTCATTAAGACTTAACTACATGCTTAAATGATTTGCTGAATCAGGTTTCAACTGCAGGGTGGAGTTACTGGTAATAATATTGTGAGGAGAAGCAGCCCAGTTTCCAGAATGGGTGGCTCCTTGCAGAAATTAGAATTTTGCAAGCAAAACTTGAGGTACTATCTGGCCCTTTGTGTATGCAGATTTACTTTCTGCGCACACGTCTCCCATACAACAGAAAAGAACAGTCAGCAGCAGCCTTTGTAGCAACAACCTCCTATTTAAGATTAGGCACAAAATGAGTGGAGAAGGACTACATTTACTGGGGGTGGCGAGAAGGCAGTCCCAGGTATAAAGGTGTGACCTGCAGGAGTACTGGTAATAGACTGGTATTTATTCTCTGGGCTCAGGAACCCGGCAGTGGTCAGAGTTACACAAGATTCATACCCCTGAGAAACAA
Source organism: Eretmochelys imbricata (assembly GCF_965152235.1). Taxonomy (NCBI): domain Eukaryota; kingdom Metazoa; phylum Chordata; order Testudines; family Cheloniidae; genus Eretmochelys; species Eretmochelys imbricata. The sequence continues at coordinate 92,802,591 of NC_135572.1, forward strand.
CAATAATCAGTTGCTACTGGTGTGGTAGGAGATTTACAGTTGACTGATTTTATATATATATATTTTTTTTCTATTGGAAAATACAGACTCATCAGAATTAAAATATTCTACAGGAATGTGTAGATTCAGCACTTCTCTGTCAAAAAAATTGCTAAACTAGTTGTTTTGACTGTCTTGTTTCAATAAGGTTAAAAAGGTTTATTTGGGTACAGTAACATATTTCCTTTCAACTTTATCACTTTAATTCATTTAAACTTTTACATTATATTAAATTATTAATGATACATTTATATATAGTATGATATTTAAGATTGTATACTATAATATTTGATGTTATTGAAACAATATATTTCAATTCTCCAAACCTACATTTTTCATAATTTCTAGTCTGTAGGATATTCTGACCTTTCAACTTTTCATTTTATTTGGAAAGAAAAGTCAGGTCAGAAATTTTATTTTCTGACCAGCACTAAACACCACATTGTGATTCCCTGGAAGAAGTGATACATCCTAATTCTGTATTACCTTTCCCCAATCCAGTCTATGTGGAGAGATAAGAGAAATAGCCCTTTGGTTCTCGCACAGGAATTTTCCTATTCAATGGAATCTCAGGGTAGTTCTTTCTCTGGAGTTGCACTGGCAAGGAGTGGACGAGAGAAGGCCTGCTCAAGAGCCAGAGCCAGTGCGGGGGCTGAGGCCCTTGCATGGATGTTCCAAGCCTCCTCCAATTCTCCAGGGATTTTCATGGCTCAGACAGAATGTAGAGGGTTTGTGGGCAAGCCATAATCTCCAGATAGAATGACTGTGGAGAAATCCTGGAAGCAGGTTCATACAGAGTTTGGTTGACCCTTAACCCCATGTGTAAATTGGGGTGTCATGGCTTAATAACCTTATAAATACAGAGAAGAAGTATTTGCAGAACTCCGTGGAGCAAAGATGTTTTCTACTCTTGATTTGCAGACCGCATACTAGCAGGTTATGTTGCATGAAGATAGCAGAGACCTCACAGTATTTATTACACATGAGGGACTATTTTGTTTCAAACATGTTCCATACGGTCTCGCATCTGTCCCAAGTGCCTTCCAAAACATGATGTCATTGATTCTGAAGAAACAGCATGGAGTTCAGTGCTATCTGGATGATATTATTGTGTTTGGAAACACTTCTGAGGAGCATGACAATAACCTGCAGTCTGTACTAAACTGCATCAGCAAAGCAGGCCTCAAGTTCAATAGGTCCAAGTGCAAATTTAGACAAACTGAACTCTTTCTGGGGCACACAATTTCATAGGGTGGACTAAAACCTGATCCAGATCATATCCTGGCAATTTCAAATGCTCCTCCTCCAACAGATTTGCAAACCTTATGTTTCTTCTTGGGTCTTACCTCCGGGTATGCAAAATTCATTCCCAATTATGCTTCTGTCATTGAACCGTTATGTGAATTACTACAGAGAAGTTCAACCTTAGTGTGGACAATGGATGACAAGCTAGCTTTGAAATGGTGAAAGACTTGATTGAACATAGACCAGTTTGTGCTATTGCCAGATTGCACTATTCACTCCTGCATTGCCCACAATTGTAACTACTGATGCTTCTGATTATGGACTTGGGGCTGTCCTCACACAACTTCATGAGGACAACACAGAGAGGACTGTTGCATTTGCTTCAAGGACACTAAGTAATGCTGAGAGGAAATATTCTACAGTTGAAAAAGAAGCACTTGCTTGTGTCTGGGCTACTGAAAAATGGAGAACTTACCTGTGGGGCTGCACGTTCAAGTTGTGCACAGACCACAGCCCTTGGACAATGTTGCTCACCACGAAAGGACTGGGAAGAGCAGGATATCTTATTGTTTGATGGTCTTCAAGACTACTCTCTTTCAATTATGAACTGGAATATAAGCCTGGAAACCAAAATGTGGTCGCTGATTGCCTTTCTCTCCTGCTTTTGCCTTCACCAGATGGTCCACCGGAGTAGTTGCGCTTATTACAAGCTTTCTTACTGCAGTTACAAAAGGACAATTTCAAGCTGCTTGTTCAGCATGTCCAATTCAACAAAAAACTATGGGAATTTCTGATAAAGATGGCCCAGTTACCCTAAAAACTTTGACCCAGTATTGCTGCCTTATTTTAGAATTCAGGATGAACTTTCTTTGCTTGATGGCTGTGTGCTATGAGGTACACACCAGCTACTTGTGCCCAGAAGAATTATAGTCAAAACTCATACACCTGGTACACAATACTCATCAAGGAACTGTCAGAACCAAATGACTATGGGATCTGTATTGGTGACCAGGGATGGACTCTCCAACTGAAGTAGTCATAAAATCCTGTGTCATTTGCCAAATGCATGATAAGACAACTGACATGTACCCCTCCATTACAGCCTGTTCCTCTTCCTGAATCTGCATGGGAAAAAGTGGAGATTGACATTGTAGGACCCTTTGATACTGCTCCAATTGACTGTCATTATGCCATCACTTTAATAGACTATTTCAGTAAATGGCCTGAGGTAGTGTTCACATCGCAAATCTCTTCTGCTACAGTAATTAAGTTCCTCTCTTCAGTTTTTAGCAGGGAAGGTAACCCCAAAGAACTGGTTCAGATAATGGTAGTCAATTTACTTCCCTAGAGTTTGAAACTTTTCTAGCAGAGAGGAACATTTTACACAGAAGGTCATCCCTATATTACCCTCACGCCAATAGGGAAATCAAACGGTTTAACAGAAGTTTGAAAGAGAGTTTGCAAACAGCTAAACTGGAAGGACGATTGTGGATAACCTTTACTACTGATTTCTTGCAAGCATACCGGGCTACACGACTAGCCACAATGCAAAGATCAGCCACAGAGTTACTGCATGGGAAACAGATGAATACTAAACTGAACATTGCTGGATTGTTAAAGGCACGACCTGATGCCCCAACCGAGGATGATGTGAGAAAAACAGTTGAGCAGAACCAAGCAAAGTATAAGGCTTTCACAGACAAGCGGTGGGGTGCTAAGGAACCAAAGTTTGTGTGTGGTTCCTTCATTAGAATACAAAAACCTGGAATTTTATGCAATGGAATTTTATGCAATGCATAAATTCACAGCTGCCCTTAAAATCATAGAGAAGAAGTCCCCTTACACCTATCGACTTTCTGATGGGTGGGTATGGAAAGCTTCTTATCTTGCACCTGCCTATGCACCAAGAGGATATTATGCCAACACCCAGTCTGCATTGGATGACTTCACTGTAGTATCAACACAACAAGACATTGCACTGGAATCGGGGCTTGAGAGATGGCCTGTCAGATCCAGACGACCACCTGTCTGGACTAGAGACTATGTTATGTAGTATCTACTGTTTGCAGAAATATTACACTGAAAACACTGTACAGTGTCTTGTTTCATATTTGTTCCGGTGGTTAGAACAACAATGTTTATTTTAATTGGGAGAGTTTCTAGACAGGAGGGAATGTGATGTTTAGATGCTGCTTGTAAGTATTAGAACGGGGAGCACTGGCTGTTGGGAGTCTAAAAGGACAGGAATCAGGACGGGGGGGGGGGGGAGTTGAGGAGACGGAGTGAGAGCTACCGAGGGTGCAGTAGCAGCTTGGAAAAGAGGTTTCCACTTTAAAAATAAAGTCCTGTTGAAGTTTGTTAGTACCTTGCCTGGTTTTTATAACACTGTGTTCTAGCATGTTAAAGGATTCCTTGCAAGAATTCCTTTTTATAAAATAAATCCAATAAAAACATACATTAATTTCTAATTTCAGTGTTTGAATTCTCATTTTTAGATATGGAATGAAATGTTTTCCCTGGATTAATATGTTACAGATGTACAGATGTAGCTGGTGAACCAGCTGAGCAGCGGGGAACAGCAGAGCAGCACACAGCAGGAGTTTGCCTGGGAGTTTGCCTGGAGTGAGCCCAGTGAGGCTTACATCTTGCCAACTTCTCTGAGGAAGCTCATAGTAGGAAGGTGATATGGAAGGGGGGGGGGGTCAACTGTTGTGACCTGCACTGGATGTGCCATGTTTGTCTTTCTTCCACAGGACAGAAGCAACTTTGTGTGTACAAAGTGCAAGCTGGTCTCCATATTGGAAGAGAAGATTGAAGGTCTGGAGCAACAGATAACGACCCTGCGTTGCATACGAGAATCTGAGGATTTTCTGGACAAAACTCAGGATATGCTTCTACGGGCACAAAGCTCTAAAGATTTAGAGCAGGTTGCACAGCGGAGCCAAGAGGCCAGTGAAGAAGCTTGGCAACATGTGACCTCCAGACGAAGAAGGGGGAATGTCCGGGTTCCAGCAACGCAGGCACAGGTAACTCACCACTTTCATGTTCTCTCCACAGGTACCATTGTGGAGAGTGGACCAGATGATATGTCTGGGGGGAGAAAGCAGAAGGAGACTCTGCTGGTTTGAAGGCATGAGATGCACTGTCCTGAGATTGGGGGTTCCAAGACCACCACTCCCAAGAGAAGGAAGCGGGTGGTGGTGGTGGTCGGGGACTCTCTCCTCAGGGGGACTGAGTCATCTATCTGCCGCCCTGACCGGGAAAACCGAGAAGTCTGCTGCTTGCCAGGGGCTAAGATTCACAATGTGACGGAGAGACTGCCGAGACTCATCAAGCCCTTGGATCGCTACCCCTTCCTGCTTCTCCACGTGGGCACCAAAGATACTGCCAAGAATGACCTTGAGTGGATCACTGTGGACTACGTGGCTCTGGGAAGAAGGATAAAGGGGTTTGAGGCGCAAGTGGTGTTCTCGTCCATCCTCCCCGTGGAAGGAAAAGGCTGGGGTAGGGACCGTCGAATCGTGGAAGTCAACGAACGGCTACGCAGGTGGTGTCGGAGAGAAGGCTTTGGATTCTTTGACCATGGGATGGCATTCCATGAAGGAGGAGTTCTGGGCAGAGACGGGCTCCATCTTACGAAGAGAGGGAAGAGCATCTTTGCGAGCAGGCTGGCTAACCTAGTGAGGAGGGCTTTAAACTAGGTTCACCGGGGGAAGGAGACCAAAGCCCTGAGGTAAGTGGGAAAGCGGGATAGCGGGAGGAAGCACAGGCAGGAACGTCTGTGAGGGGAGGGCTCCTGCCTCATACTGAGAATGAGGGGCGATCAGCAGGTTATGCACAAAGCCTTGGAAACAAGCAGGAAGAACTGGAGGTCCTGGTGATGTCAAAGAATTATGACGTGATTGGAATAACAGAGACTTAGTGGGATAACTCACATGACTGGAGTACTGTCATGGATGGTTATAAACTGTTCAGGAAGGACAGGCAGGGCAGAAAAGGTGGGGGAGTAGCACTGTATGTAAGGGAGCACTATGACTGCTCAGAGCTCCGGTACGAAACTGCAGAAAAACCTGAGTGTCTCTGGATTAAGTTTAGAAGTGTGAGCAACAAGAGTGAGGTAGTGGTGGGAGTCTGCTATAGACCACCGGACAAGGGGGATGAGGTGGACGAGGCTTTCTTCCGGCAACTCGCAGAAGCTACTAGATCGCACGCCCTGGTTCTCATGGGTGATTTTAATTTTCCTGATATCTGCTGGGAGAGCAATACAGCGGTGCATAGACAATCCAGGAAGTTTTTGGAAAGCGTAGGGGACAATTTCCTGGTGCAAGTGCTAAAGGAGCCAACTGGGGGGGAGGTTTTCTTGACCTGCTGCTCACAAACCGGGAAGAATTAATGGGGGAAGCAAAAGTGGATGGGAATCTGGGAGGCAGTGACCATGAGTTGGTTGAGTTCAGGATCCTGACACAGGGAAGAAAGGTAAGCAGCAGGATACGGACCCTGGACTTCAGGAAAGCAGACTTCGACTCCCTCAGGGAATGGATGGGTAGGATCCCCTGGGGGACTAACATGAAGGGGAAAGGAGTCCAGGAAAGCTGGCTGTATTTCAAGGAATCCCTGTTGAGGTTACAGGGACAAACCATCCCGATGAGTCGAAAGAATAGTAAATATGGCAGGCGACCAGCTTGGCTTAACAGTGAAATCCTAGCGGATTTTAAATATAAAAGAGAAGCTTACAAGAAGTGGAAGGTTGGACATATGACCAGGGAAGAGTATAAAAATATTGCTCGGGCAAGTAGGAATGAAATCAGGAGGGCCAAATCGCACCTGGAGCTGCAGCTAGCAAGAGATGTCAAGAGTAACAAGAAGGGTTTATTCAGGTATGTTGGCAACAAGAAGAAAGCCAAGGAAACTGTGGGCCCCTTACAGAATGAGGGAGGCAACCTAGTGACAGAGGATGTGGAAAAAGCTAATGTGCTCAATGCTTTTTTTGACTCTGTCTTCACTAACAAGGTCAGCTCCCAGACTGCTGTGCTGGGCATCACAGCATGGGGAGTAGATGGCCAGCCCTCTGTGGAGAAAGAGGTGGTTAGGGACTATTTAGAAAAGCTGGACGTGCACAAGTCCATGGGGCCGGACGAGTTGCATCCGAGAGTGCTAAAGGAATTGGCGGCTGTGATTGCAGAGCCATTGGCCATTATCTTTGAAAACTCGTGGTGAACGGGGGAAGTCCCAGATGACTGGAAAAGGGCTAATATAGTGCCAATCTTTAAAAAAGGGAAGAAGGAGGATCCTGGGAACTACAGGCCAGTCAGCCTCACCTCAGTCCCTGGAAAAGTCATGGAGCAGGTCCTCAAGAAATCAATCCTGAAGCACTTACATGAGAGGAAAGTGATCAGGAACAGTCAGCATGGATTCACCAAGGGAAGGTCATGCCTGACTAATCTAATCACCTTCTATGATGAGATTCTGGTTCTGTGGATGAAGGGAAAACAGTGGATGTATTGTTTCTTGACTTTAGCAAAGCTTTTGACACGGTCTCCCACAGTATTCTTGCCAGCAAGTTAAAGAAGTATGGGCTGGATGAATGCACTATAAGGTTGGTAGAAAGTTGGCTAGATTGTCAGGCTCAGCAGGTAGTGATCGGCTGCCAACTAGCCATGGAGCCATTGGTGTCATGTGGAGTGCCCCAGGGGTCGGTCCTGGGGCCGGTTTTGTTCAATATCTTCATAAATGATCTGGAGGATGGTGTGGATTGCACCCTCAGCAAATTTGCAGATGATACTAAACTGGGAGGAGTGGTAGATATGCTGGAGGGTAGGGATAGGATACAGAGGGACCTAGACAAATTGGAGGATTGGGCCAAAAGAAATCTGATGAGGTTCAATAAGGATAAGTGCAGGGTCCTGCACTTAGGACGGAAGAACCCAATGCACCACTACAGACTAGGGACTGAATGGCTAGGCAGCAGTTCTGCAGAAAAGGACCTAGGCGTGACAGTGGACCAGAAGCTGTATATGAGTCAGCAGTGTGCCCTTGTTGCCAAGAAGGCCAATGGCATTTTGGGATGTATAAGTAGGGGCATAGCGAGCAGATCGAGGGACGTGATCGTTCCCCTCTATTCGACATTGGTGAGGCCTCATCTGGAGTACTGTGTCCAGTTTTGGGCCCCACACTACAAGAAGGATGTGGAAAAATTGGAGAGAGTCCAGCGAAGGGCAACAAAAATGATTAGGGGTCTGGAACACATGACTTATGAGGAGAGGCTGAGGGAACTGGGATTGTTTAGTCTGCAGAAGAGAAGAATGAGGGGGGATTTGATAGCTGCTTTCAACTACCTGAGAGGTGGTTCCAGAGAGGATGGTTCTAGACTATTCTCAGTGGTAGAAGAGGACAGGACAAGGAGTAATGGTCTCAAGTTGCAGTGGGGGAGGTTTAGGTTGGATATTAGGAAAAACTTTTTCACTAGGAGGGTGGTGAAACACTGGAATGCGTTACCTAGGGAGGTGGTAGAATCTCCTTCCTTAGAAGTTTTTAAGGTCAGGCTTGACAAAGCCCTGGCTGGGATGATTTAATTGGGGATTGGTCCTGCTTTGAGCAGGGGGTTGGACTAGATGACCTCCTGAGGTCCCTTCCAACCCTGATATTCTATGATTCTATGTAGGGAACCAAACCTACTGTGATGTCTGTAGCTTTGATTTTGGAAATTGGCTTTTGCAGATATCAGCAATGTAGGCTACAAGTTATCATTCATGATTTTACACACTGTAGGCCTCCTATGCATTCGTTTACAGCTATACATTCTTGTTGAATTGTGTTTATGCAGTATGTTTCTCAGGTTATCCTCCCCAGAAGCCCCAGTGTGGATCATGCTTTTCTGTGGCATGATTTCATTGTGTCGTTTCCTTACATGAAAAAATAAATATGCAATGTACCTCAGCTGTCTTTTAATATTGATCTAGCAGCTGTAAACAAGGAAAATGAATGAGAACCACGTGACTAACCAGCTTCTCACTAGGAAGTGCTCCATGGACCATTGAATGAGAACTCCTTCTGCAAGAAATCAAATTAAGGAAATATTGATTTAAAATATTTTAAGGATTTTATCACAGGTAAAGATGACACAAATATGGGGCACGGGTAAATAATGTAGAGCAGGGGTCCCCAAACTTGTTCCGCCGCTTGTGCGGAGAAAACCCCTGGCGGGCCAGGCCAGTTTGTTTACCTGCCGCGTCTGCAGATTTGGCCGATTGTGGCTCCCAGTGGCCACGGTTCACTGCTCCAGGCCAATGGGAGCTGCTGGAAGCAGTACGGGCTGAGGTATGTACCGGCCGCTGCTTCCAGCAGCTCCCATTGGTCTGGAGCAGCGAACCACGGCCACTGGGAGCCGAGATCGGCTGAAACTGCAGATGTGGCAGGTAAACAAACCAGCCCAGCCCACGAGGGGCTTTCCCTGCACAAGCAGCGGAACAAGTTTGGGAACCACTGATGTAGAGGCCAGGTCACTGTTTCAGAAAAAAAACTGGATTCCTTGATCAACTGGATACAATCAAACAATATGTATTTTAATACATCTAAATGTCAATGTATACATTTAGGAACAATGAATGTAGGCCATACTTATAGGATGGGGACATTATTCTGCATAGCAGTAACTCTGAAAAAGATCTGGGAGTTGTGGTGGTTAATAGCTGAACTTGAGCTCCTAATGTGATGCTGTGACCACAAGAACTAATGCAATCCTGGGATGCATAAACAGGGGAATCTTCCATAGGAGAAAAGCAGTTCTTTTACCTCTGTGTTTGGCACTGGGTATCACCCTTGTTGGAATACTGTGTCCAGTTCGGGTGACCACAATTCAGGAAGGATGATCAATTGAACAGAAGAGAAAAGCCCCATGAATGATTAAAGGATTAGAAAAGAAGCCTTTTAGTGATAGTAGACTCAAAGAGCTCACTCTACTTAGCTTAACAAAGAGAAGGTTACAGGCTGACTTGATTAAAGTCTTTAAGTACTTATATGAGAAACAAATATTTAACAATGAGTTCGTCAACCTAGCAGTGAAAGGTATAACACAGTCCAGTAGGAGTTGAATCTGGACAAATTCAGGCTGTAAATAAGTGTAGCAAGGTGACGACTCACAGTAACAGCATCTCCTGCTGGTTGTCTCGGGAATTAGCTCTATCCAGCTCAGAGTGCCCTCTGCAGGCCAGTGTCTCACCTGTGACCCTTCTGGACCCTGGTGCCCCTTTACCTTGGGGTTCTGCCCCCTGGCAGTGACTCCACACTCTGGGTCTCCCCTCCCAGGGGAACCCCCAACCCTCTATCCCCACCTTGCCTCAGTGACTACTGCCAGGCATCCCTAGCTCCCACTCACTGGGGCAGACTGCAGTCTGTAATGGCCATTCATCATTGGCAAGGGGGTTTGGACCTGCTGCCTTTGCCTAACCCCAGGCTGCCCCTTTGCAACCCCAGTACCTGTTTCCACCTTTGACCAGGCCCACAGCCTGAGGATTTGCCAGGCTGGAGTTCCCAACACTGCTCTGTCCTAAGTATCCTTTTTTCAGGCAGCCAGATCCTTCTCTCTCAAGAGCTAGAGAAAGACTGCCTGAGCACCTGGCTGACAGCCCCTTTTATAGGGCCAGCTGTGGCCCCAGCTGTGGCTGCTTCCCCAATCAGCCTAGCCTTTTCTCTCAGCCCCGGCCCTCTCCAAGGGCTGGCTTTTAACCGCTCCTGATCCGGAGCGGGGTGACCACCCCACTACAATAACATGTTTAATTATGAGAGTAACTAATCTTTGAAAAAACGTATAAAGGTCATGGAGTATTCTCCATCACTGTCAATTTTTTTAAATCAGGACTGGATTTTTTTTTTCTAAAAGATCTGCTCAGAAATTATTTTGGGGAAATTCTATGGTCTGTTTTATACAGGAGACTAGATAATCACAATGGTGGTTTCTGGCCTTGGAAACTATTGAAAGCCCAAGGCTATACACCCTTTTTTTACACCAGAGTTTCAGAAGCGCTCAATACCTAGCTGACCCATAGAGTATATGCCTCTTGCACAAGCATCAGAATAACACTATGAGTTTATCCTATATTCTTCGTTCATCCATGCAGAAATTTTTGTAGATATTCTATGGGATGCAAACCTGTTCTAGGCAGCTTTAACCCCTCTACAGCTCTCAATATCAGCAAACAGAATATTCTCAATATCAGCAAACAGAGCATGTATGGTATTTCTTTACATTACACGTGACTTTCTGTGAGTTGGGCAGTACCTGAAAAGCTATGTCCCTTTGGGTTTTGCCATGAAGATAATTCAAGGCTCCTCAGCATGTCCTGCCTGATGGAAAAGTTCTAGAGAATTCAGCAGGAATAAAAGGTGTGATTTTCAAAAGGACCTAGGGATCTTTTGACAACTGCATCAGAAAAAAAGAGTTCTGTAGAAATTATTCTAACTATACAAGTCAATAGAAGATAGTGTGGTATCCTCTCAGTATGCTTTTCTGGACAATCCTACCAAATTCTATAAAGAGGGAAAGTGCTATTAAATGCTAGAGGATGCTTCAAAAAATTGTGAAAAGATTTTAATATCTTTAAAATGTTCTAAGGTATTTTCCTTTGGGGTTGGGACTAGTAATCAAAGAGTTTATATTCATTTTTTAATCTGCTCAAAGTGGATTTATTATTTTCTGAATTGTTAATAATTCAAAGAGATTAAAACATATAAGGATGTTTATGATCATGCCAAGAACAAATGTGTTGTTAATTACTTTAGAATAATATGGGAAAAGATTTTTATGCTGAGTCTTTTAGTGAGTCTTTATTATGCAGAAGTATTCTAATTTGCTAGACAGCAAAATATCCTCTTGGCACAAAGTAATTATAATAGAAAAATTGATTTTAAAAATCATACTCATCTGAAGATACCATATTTCAGATAAACACAATAAAGAACCTGAGCTTTTCAGTACAGATCCCTGGAACTCTAATTTCTCTCATGAGTTACTTTGATGTTATCTATTTTAAAAGCTAATCATTAACTAATCATGAAATCGGTGGGTATTGGAAAGGAAATCACCAATGGATACATTATCAATAGACTCCCACTTGCTGACTCATTTAAAATAATACTAAAACTAATCTGATGGATAAACAAACAAAGTTTTTAACTGAGATTATTCATGCTCCGTACCTGACATATTCTAAAAAACTGGCCAAACACATATTTAGTTCATAATCAAAAAGCAAATAAAAATGAAAATACTTCTGACACATTAACAGTAAACAATAATGGCATGTGAAATTCAGAAATCATTGTTTCTTAAAAAAAAAGTCAGTTATGATTCAAACAAAATGTATAAATTTACCTTATTTTACCAACCATAATTCCAAAATTTCTTGCAAAAAAAATTTAAGCTATATTTCATATAGAAGTGCGCGTACAAACTAGCATTTAATATAGTTAGGCTTTCTCCTGTCTGTTTTTTCTGTTTTCTGATTGGATTTCTCATTTTCAGTGGAGCAATGATGGCGTCGACAGAGGGAAGATACTCACCTTCCATAAAAGGGAGCAAGGAATATCACAGAGAAGTCATCAGGATACATAAATGTTTCATAAACTATTTTCCATATGTAGACTACAGGATTTCCGTTAATTTTTTAATTCATAGTTCCAATTTTGGACTGTCTGATCCAGTTTCTCCAATTATTAAGGTTTGTACAGTTCTCCACTGGTTCCTGACCCAAAGGATAAGAGCACTTCATTTTCCATCTCGTCCCCCCTCCCCCCACCCCCCCCCCCGCAACTGGGTCTCCTCATTTAATGTATCTAACCAGCAATCCACTTGTTTTGTCTGGTCTTAGAGAGAGCATGATGACTGAAATTAAAGTACTGTGCTATATGCACAGATTTCTCTGAGTAGTACATAAACATCTGTATTTGAAAAAAAAAAAAAAGACTTTTCCAGTAGGGTATCCTGTAACGCTGTCTGCAGTGACTCAAGAACGGGAGTACCAACCTCAGGGCAGGAATCAGGGCACAAACACCAAATTGGTTGTGAGTTCTGCTTTAGATTTCACCAACCATTTATCAAGTGGAAATTCTTCAGGCACTATAACGACCTCAAAATAACTTTAACCTCTCGAGTGCTCCAAATAGTGCTGCTAACATTGTATTTCAAATATATGAGACTGTTTTCTTATCACCCTGTGCAACCCCTCCTCCTGATATTATTATTATTATTAAAATCATTTTAGTATTATTATTAATAATAAGCATTACTCACCTACAATCACCAGGCTATTTCTTGCTGCTTTTTGCAGCACTCAGCAGCTCCTAATTTTGTTGTACAAAGATGAAAAAATAAGAGATGTCCCTTGTAATAAGGGAGTGTTGGCAACCCTAATTCCAAACTATCTCACCATCCAGTTCAATGTACCTTTATGATAGATGGTCCCTTACATGAAGAATCACAGCAATATTTAGGTTACTCCCCATCCTAAATGATCAGTCACTTACTCCAGGTCAATTGCACCTTGGATCTCACATCAGCGACAATGTGTTTAGCTAATCCTATAATAAACTATATAAAGATTTATTAAATAGGAAAATGAAACTAAAAAGTTATTTACAAGGTTAAAGCAAGTTAACATAGATACACAAATGAGTTACAATCCAAAGTATAAAAAAAACCTTCAAGACTAGCAAGGTCTCTATGTCCTTTAGGGCTAACCAAGCTAAGCAGCGGGGAATCTCTTGCTTATGCCTAAAAACACTTTGCCCCCAAGAGTTAAGCAACATAGAGATACCAAGTTCTGTTTCTTTGGAGGTTTTATTCCACTCCTGCCATGTGCTCTGAGGTGTAAACTCAGCTTATTGGAGGAGTTTACTTTCAGGATTCATCTTCACAGGCAGGAGGCAGAACAACACTATCTTTTGTCCTCTTGTTGATGGTACTTAAGGAAATTCCAGCTGCAATGTTCTACAATAGTCTCTCTGGTAGCAATAGACCTTTCCTTTTGGAAAAGGCATTACACTTTCTGTTGACAATCAGCCCCTCACAGTAATTAATGTCTCTCCTCTGTCTTGTGATTTACACAGACACAGAAGCTCACAATACAACCTCTCAAATATTACCTTGCAATATAGGATGCAGCTGTTATAAGAGAGATTAATGCATTCAGCAACTCACAAGGATTCAACAAATTCTAAACACTAAACACATTCCTATAATTCTAATACCATCATTAACAATACTATCTCACAGGTGTGGTAGATTTAATCCAGCTATGTATTTGCCAGTGTTCACTTGAGACATGGGGTCTTGGCTTGATCTGGCACCTGGACTGCCAGCATCAATTATCCCTTAATAGATTTGCGATGAAAATTCTTGGAGTGCAAAAATGTGTTTCTGTCACTAAGATCACTGCAATGGAAGTAATGGCCATTGCTGTGATACACTTTAGCATATATACCCTATAGCAGGAGGATTGGGGTCAAATCCTGCTCTCTTTTCTGCAGGAAAGCCTGAGATGCAGTGAACCAATGCATTTCCACTTCATGGAGAGAGAGGATTTGTGTAGCTTGTGCAATAGTTGGAGGATCCCTGCATACTGCTGAGCTCAGTACTTAGAGGATCCCTATATTTTCCATACAGCCAAGCTTGGGTGTAAACCAGCATATCCACTACTATGTGGATCAACCAGCTATTGCCCCCAGAAGAGCAAAAGCAAAGAAAGTGCAGAGGTTACCATATCCATATCCTTAGGGTTGCAAAGTAGCTTTGGAGGAGACAGCATGAGGTTGGGAGTTAGAACTGTAAAGAGATGGAACAGTATAATATGCTTGCTTCTCTGCTATTCTTCTGTGCCACTTCATGGTTATATTCTCTGAAAGAATCATAGAGTCCCATATGCTGTGCAGTAATTCCATCTGGTGAGGTTTGTTCTTAATCCTCTGCTGTCTTCACCTCATAATCTAAATGGTTGACACCTAAACCTATGAAAATTGAAGAACTACTTCCACTGCAAGCTGCTTTATTGTTGCAGCTCTAGCATTATATGACCTGATATTGTGTTAACTAAAGGGATTGAATTAAGTATTCACAAACTTTACTTGAAGGGTCCAGAATTTTTTTCCTCTGAAGCGTTGTATATATCCATCCTCTGCTTTTTCCTGGGACTGCCAAGCCACTTGCCAATTGTGATGTGGATACAAGTCCATCACAAACTGTATTGCAACCACCAATAAGTTTCACATACAGCACCAAAACCCTGTGCTGGACTTGAATATGCTACAGCAACAAAAAGCCTTCAAATTCCATCTCACAGAGCCATAGAAATATAGGGCTGGAAGGGACCATGAGACGTCAAAAAGTGCAACCTCCTGCCTTCAGATCCCTTGAGCCATCCAGTCTGCTTTTCCATGATCTCCTTTTATCACCTTTATAATCATTCTTATACCACATCATCCTCTGAAAAATGGATATGTGCTTTTAAAATACATCTCCTTGCACTGGAGTCTGAAAGGATGTTTTTGTGATATAGAAATGAAGATATCCTCTTCGATACACAAGATTGTTTTATACTACAATTTATGGTAACTTTATTTGTTTTAGTACCTAATTTTTCTTTTTTTGATCCACAGAGCATTCTGAGAACTCTTTACAAAGAACAACATCCATCATTTTACAACAATGTAATGGAAAGTCATGATATCCCTAACAAGGGAGTATTAAGAGGAAAGCACTGTAACATCAGTGATCAATCAATACAAATGGCAGTCGCAAAGACTGATGAGTCTACTGATGAGTCTTCAATGGATATAATTTTTAGAAGCTGATTTTCTTAATCTATTAGACCAGATTTTTTAAAATATAGCAATAATTCTGGAGCAGACATCAAGGATGTGAAGCAATGATTATTTACAATTCCAGGTCTAGGAAACATTTTAACTTTCTTAATTTTCTTTAATATTGGTTTAGCTTCAGGATATATTAATTTGTAAAGCTGCCAGGTGGTGTGCTTTTGAAGGTGAGAGTCTGAACCCTTGGAGGAAAATGCCTACTGATACTTTATTTATAACACATGTATAGATAGGTTGAATGTACAAAAGTAATTAGAATAGTCCTTATTTGATTTCTGTTTATATTATGAGTCCTCAACACAATATAATTAGCACAATAGGAATAGCAGGTGCTGCCAAGCCTGCCACACCTCTCTATGCCCTGAGAATAGCAAAAAAAGAATTAAAGAAACATTTGATAATATTCTGTTGGAGCATGTTAGTGGCTGCCAGCAAGCACTTCTTTGATCTATGAGCAAGCACAGAATTTGTTTAAGCTGATGACATGCTAGCCATCTTTCATGCAGGTTAAATGAGGGAAATATTAAATACAAATGTTTTGAGATTGCAGAAACAATAAAAGCCACCTCCCATGGCACTGGACTGCATGGGAATGCCTAAGCAACAACAAACACAGAGAGAATAACAGAGGTTTCCTTGGGGCTGATTTCAAACTCAGGGGCTTGGGTATTGATTGGTGCAATTGTGTGTGATGGTGGGGAGCAGACAGGACCAAAAATCAGGAGAAATCTAACAAACAGCCAGGGAAGTACTGGTGACTGTGGCCCTGGGAGGAAGCTGAGAGGTGGGTTCTTTTGCACACAGCAATGGCTGGAAAGCAGGCTTGGCTTTCTGAACATGGATACTTCCTACTTTGTTAAAAACAAACAAACAGAACTTTGTGTATATTCCTTGTAAATGGACAGGATTGCACTAAATGTAAGCATGACTCATATAATCAGTCAACAATATGAGAACTGGCAGAAATCTGGATTATGAAGTAAATTTAGCCCAGATGTTTTATTGATCATCTGTGCCGTAAATTAGAAACTGTCTCCTACCAGTGGGTGCCTGCTGCCCCTAAACAGATATATTAATTTGTTGTTTTCAAGTATTGTCTTTACGTTGATATTGTATTTGACTGTACCCATTGCTAACTGTGACAAAAAGCAATCATTCTCAATGTTAGCCTTAATTAAAAATTGTCTTTGGTAAACTATAGTAGAAACAAAGCTGAATGCTCTTGCTATCATATCAGTTGAATGGGATTTACTTTGGTTGGTCAGATATTACAGATATTACATCCTGATTTTACAGAGGTGATTTTTACCTTTTTTTAAAATAAAATCCTTCTTTTAAGAACCTGACTGATTTCTCTATTCTCCTAAGACCCAGGGGTTTGGGTCTGTGATCACTTTGTAACCAATTGGTTAGGATAGTATTCTCAAGCCTCCCCAGGAAAGGGAGTGTAACGGTTTGGGGGGATATTTTGGGGGAATAGGAACTCCAAGTGGTCCTTTCCCTAATTCTTTGTTAAATCACTTGGTGGTGGCAGCATACTGTCCAAGGGCAAAGAATTTGTGCCTTGGGGAAGTTTTAACCTAAGATGGTAGAAATAAGCTTGGGGGTATTTAATGCGGGTCCTCACATCTGTACCCTAGAGTTCAGAGTGGGGATGGAACCCTGACAAGCTGGATCTCGTTTGATGCTCAAGGCAAAATTATCCCCTTTATCACTACTGTTCTCTCCATCTTCTATATGGACAGATGGTAGGAAAGTGGGTCATCTCTTTTATCATCACTTTTGTCCTAGATTTAGAATGCTTACCTTTTCTTCTACCCTCTCCTGAGGAAACAAGTTCATATCCGTATCTTCAGTTTGATGATCATTTTCTGAGAAAAATGGTCCAGCATCTTTGGAAGATGATTCCGCAACAGCACGAGCATAGAAATAGTAAGTCTGGGTAATTTGCTTAAAGTTTTCTCTCTTTCTAATTTAGCTTTCCTCTTTCCTACTTCATTTGGAAAATGCTGACCAGATATCTTATTGATGTGAGGTTAAAACAATACTAAAGAAGTCCTGTGTAGTTCCTTTCATTATAGACAGCAACCTGTGATTAGTACCACAAATTTGACCCCGTCACCAGCAACTGGAAGTCTGAAAAAATATGAATTAAAGTTTAACTGTGAAAGCTTAAGAAACTGTTACAAAAATCAGGGTCAGCAGAGGGCATACATGATTTTTTGTTCTTTTACTTTCAGTGTTAGAAGGAATATCATCAAAATCTCCCTTGTACATAGCATATATTTCAAGGATTGGAGCCCCCCCCAGAAAACATAGGCCCAGGGTTGCAGTCCTTCAGTCTCCCCCTTAATCCAGCACTTTCAATTTCTGCAACAAATGAAACCGAGTCCTAGAGACAACAATCTCCTTTAGTACAGAACCCTGATTCATCCTCAGAGCATTTCCATCTTATGCACCGAATGAGTCAGGAGTCCAATGGAAAAAATAGCATCTGATCACTAGAGCAGATCAGAAAGTTTTTCATAGAAACGTGTCAATTTTAATGAAATTGTATTTTGAAAACAAAAAAACAAACTGATAAGGCAAAAGATGTAATACATTTTCTTCAGATTTTGCAAAAAAACCCCTCTGCTTTGCCTTCAGAATACGTCCAGGTATTATTAGGCCAAATCAGTTTTCCAGGCTGAAGTTTTAAGAGAGTTAAAAATAAAGCTTTATCATAGAAGTTAGATGCAACCTTAATTACAGAGATTCCCACTTTCCATAATAAAGACAATAGAGAGCAGGAACAATTTGCATCTTCTTATTTATTAAAAATTCTGATATCAGAGACAGGTTTTTTTTCTGCTCTGAAGAAATATGATCTAGTCAATGGGACTCAGAGGGAAGAATGGCATCTAACTGAATTATTAGCACCATATCCTATGGCACACTGGGTACATGTGACTTTAAAACTAGTCTTAATCAAACAAGATGTACTTACTTAGTATTACTTAGTATACTTAATATATAATGTACTTAATATTTCTTGGAAAGCAATGTTTAAATTTCAAAGACTCTTTTTTTCATGACGTTCATGATCCTAAATGTCTATAATCTACAGTTGAATTGCAAGGAGTCGAATACTGTTGTTTCTGATTTTATTAGGAGACTGAGATGAGCCCTTAAAAAATGTCTGATATAAGCCTGATAAATTATTTTAGCAGGGAGAGGATCCCAATATCTGTTATTTTTCTCTTCTCTTCTCTCTATGCCTCTGCTTGGCTGTTTCTTCTAATATTTTTAATGTCACTGTGGCTAATTACCCATTTCTTGTAAGTCTCTTTCTGTGGTTAGTATGCTACCAGTTTTTACATACAAAAAAAAAAAAAAAACTATTTTGTGACCCTGTGATTATCCTCTCTCCAGGTTTCTCTTAGCACCTACTTTTTTAAAAAATGTAGTTGGAAAGTAATTGTTCACTCCTGGGATCTCTCTCGACTGATCCCTCCAGAGCTGCAATTCATCTTTCTCCCAATCAGTATGGTGGTGTGCATGCATTACTGTGTCGTTCAGGCATTTTGTCCAAAAATCAGTTTACATGATGCCATAGCCAGCAACTAGTTTTCTGTTTAAGCTTTGCTCTCTAAAAGTCCTCTACTTTTCCAATTTCCCTGGCATTATTGTATTGCTGTGAAACTACTTTCCAGTGACCCCCCTCCCAAATTCCAATTACAGGTATCCTCAAACAACAGCTCCTGAAGGCAGAAAGACCCTGTCTGAAGATTAAATAAGCTCTGTGACTGAACCCCAACACCACTTCTAGCTTTAAACCCCAGATGATTTTGTATGGGTCCATGCTATAAGGCAGAAAAAAACATGGAATACCCCAGAACAATTGCTCAGCAGAATGTGTCCTCCAACTACCATTCCAGGGTGATTTGGCTTCTATATTTTACTTATGTTTGAACCTCAACAGGTGGCTCTATTAGCCAGTGACTGTCTTGCCATGTATATCTCTTCTCTCACTAAATAATGATCAATATTGTGGTAAACAACAACAACCTGTGCATTAGTAGCAGGCTGTAGGTACATACCTCTGGTTCTTTATGATACTTCAGTGTGCTTTGAGCCATCCAAGAAGTGCACAAAAACTGCCACTTTTTACGCCTTTGGATTCTCATTCTTTTTTCATATCCAACCTTCCACTATTTCTATTAATCCCCTATTACCAGATCTATGCCCATTATCTATGTCCATTCTCCCTCTCATTTAACATAATGGATATAGAGAGTTTTTTTTATTTGTGTCTGTGATGGTCACAGCCCTGCACTGTTGGAGTTAGGCAATGATTGTATACCAAAAAGGCACAACCAGCCCATCAAACTATGGTTTTGGACAATCAGTGTCCATATTCAGACTCTGATTATACTTAGTACTTTTGATCCATAGCGCCCCACTTTTACAAGTGAGGCATATGAAGTACAGAGAGGTTAAGCAACATGCCCAGAGTGAGAGTGAATCAGTGCAAACCAACAATAGAGTTTAGTCATGTATTATGCCAGTACTCAAGTATATTACACACTGGACCACATTGCTGCTCTAAAAAAGGTAATCTTAATGAAAGATTGAATATGTTTTGAAATGAATTCCTAAAGCACAGTAATAGGTGAGTGCAAGTAAACTAAGCAGCTAACTGGATAATATTAAAAATAGGATGGGTCTGAATTATCTAATAGTTTTCTGGGGAAACAAACAAACAAAACCTGCTGAGTTATTATTTTATTATAATTGTTCAAGGACCTGATTTAGTGGGCGACAGTCCATTTATTACAGTGGGCTTTGGATCAGGACTATTTTTGCACAGCTCCTTTGCTTATTATTTTATTTTAAAATATTGCACAGGTGAGATAACAGTAAAGGTAGATTTCAAAATAAATACTTTTTTTCTGTATTGTTGATGGAAAAAAATTCTCCTTTCAAAATGTATTGCTTGTATGTCACCATCAGAACCCGCCTCTTGGCACTTTCATTCCTATGTGATTAAATTGTTCAACCAATGGACACAGAGGTCATTAGGATTCAAGGTCCGCACAAAAAGTTGATATTTGATACAGAAAATACATTTTGCATTATGTCATGAAAGAAACACCATACTTACATCAGTAAAATCCTCTTGTGTAAACATAATTATGCTAGAAATATAGATTTTTATATTACAAATACTAAATTGTAATCGGAAAGCATACATTAAACATTTTACTTAAATATGCTCAATAAATTTTAATATACTGCCATTATGAATCAAAATCTCTCCCCTGACAAAAATAATGTGCTGCTACATATAGTCTTAGAAAAAAACAATAATGATGCAAAAAATGTACAACCATCATGTTTTAACAATAATTCACCAATAAAATTACAGCTACAGATCACTCAGATGTTTCAATGGTACACTATAAAGTCAAATTTTAATGACATTGTATATGTACTTGTCAGTGTATAGGTATACATTTTACATATCTTACATCATATATGAATATCTACTATCTACATCAAGGTCAAGAATATTCAAGAACACCAAAAGCTCTCGTGGTATTCAAGGCTGTCATAAAACATTTCTAGGATTTATTTATTTTTTTTATTATTATTATTTTTTAAAAGAGTGTATGATGATAGAGAATAAGAACAAGACTTTCCCTCCATTTATGGAAAAATCCTAGCCCTGCTCAGGTTCACATCCAGATAAACTAAGCCAGAATGCTGACTTCTGACCCTATGGTTACAGGGCACAAATGGAATAGTCAGGGGATCTTCTCAAAGGGACTGTTGTGCACTTATTATGTAACAGCACAATTTTCATCCCTGCCAAAGGAGTAGGGTCTATAATTATGTCCTCCAAGTGTTAGAGGCTATGGCTTGGTGTTCTGGCACAGAGGTTCCCTCAGGATGTGGAAGTGGTAACAACCACTTGGGATAGTAAATGTTTCTCCCACTCTTCTTGGCAATTTTCCCATCCACATGAAAAAAGCAATAAGATAGGTGGGATGAAGGAAGCCCCATTATGAGATGAGAATCAGAGCACCTGCATAGCCATAGCCTGCATAGTCCATGCCATTATGATGTGTAAGAGGTGAATAGTGGGTGTTTGGCCACTGGATATGCCCCATTGTGCATGATGTACATTTTCTCTCCACCTTCTCCAAGGTACAGTTTCACACGAGTGACTTCTGAACTTCTCAAGCTGAAATGCCACATAAGAAGTCTCCCTTTCATTGGGTCTCAACTGATGTGATGCCCTGTATGGTGGAAACACATTGTTTCCACTGCTTTAGTCATTATCCAGCAATATAAGTGCCCTAAGTAGTGGACCCTGAAAATAAATTTCTAATGTTCATTTGAGACAGCCATTATTTTTGAGCCAGTATTATACAGCACATGGACAACTATGGTAGCTTTGGACCTCATCACTTCTGTGACCCTCAGATGGGTACTATACACTAGAAATTAAATACATATAAATATCTTATTGAAAACTGTGAAAGTTATTTAAAAGAAATATTAACATAAAAGATTTTGGTCCAGATCATCACTCTAAGCCAGTTAACCCTATACAGTGACAAGAAACCCTTTGAGTTTCCAATCATGTAATCACAACTGTTATCCTATAATTTTCAACTGGGGCTTGGTGATTTTTTTCACACATTTTTAAGGCCACAAGGGACTATTATGAAATTCTAATTTGATGTCTTCCTACACAGGTCATAGAATTGAACCCAGTAATTCCTGCACATCTATAACTCCTGTTGAAAGAAAAGGAGTACTTGTGGCACATTAGAGACTAACAAATGTATTTGAGCATAAGCTTTCGTGAGCTACAGCTCACTTCATCGGATGCTGTAGCTCACAAAAGCTTATGCTCAAATAAATTTATTAGTCTCTAAGGTGCCACAAATACTCCTTTTCTTTTTGCAGACACAGACTAACACGGCTGCTACTCTGAAAATCCTGCTGAGTTAGAGCATATCTTTTAAAGATATCAGTCAAGATATAGACTTGAAATGACAGAGTCCACAAAATCACTAGATAAATTGTTCCAGTGGTTAATTACTATCACGGTTAAAACTTGCACCTTTCTCATAACCCAAATTTGCCTAGTCTTAGCTTCCTGCCAGTGGATCTTGTTATGCCTTTCTTTGCTAAAGATGCACACTACTCATCTCCCCATCTTATTACTTACAGATATTGATCAAGTTACCTTTTAACCTTCTCTTGGATGAGCTAAATAAACTGAGCTTCCTAAGACTCTCACTGTAAGACAATTCTTCCAGACCTTGAATCATTCTTGTATCTTCTTTATGAACCCATTTCTGACCCACTCATCTGAAACTTTGACTCTGTGAGTGGAAGCTGAGGGAGGGGGGAACCTTCACATAGAGGTCCTATTTCTCTGTTCCAGGGGTGGAAGAAGGCTGAAGGGAAGGAAAGCATCTCCCAGTGGAAATGTTGAGGGAGGTCATAAAGAAGATACCTATCTGGAGGCAGAGATCCTGAGCACAGGGAATGATAGACTAGCCCAGTCCACCTCATATTGAAAGAAAGTTCTGGAATACTCTGAGAATACTTAAAGGACAGAGAAGTCAACAGATGGAAGAAGTGGGTGCTAATGTGGTACATTGTGCTGAGAAACAATGGCCACTAACCCCCTTATTGTCACCAAGGCACAAAGTTTCCAGAGGTGGTGGTAGAGATGCCCCAATCGTGTGTTTATCCTGAGATAAAGTGGGGCACATCAAAATAAACTGTCCCCTCATTGAGCATGACTTTGTGGGGTGCTATTTTAGCGAGGCAGGGTTGCAAAGTGGCTACCTTCCTGAAGAGGAACAACAGGGTACTCCAAGCTTTATTTTCATTGTAGAAGAAGAAGAAATAAACAGAAGACTTGACGTTTTATGAATTCTTACCATGAGGGGGAAAAACCATGATCTTAGGACAGTAGAAAAGAACAGTTTGCACTGGGAGTAGGACATAGCTCCTTGGGTAGTCCGGAGAACACCAGTATGGTATACAATTTGTTAGCAGCAATTGGTAAACTACCCATATCAGGAAGAGGAGTGGCAGAGGAGTAGACAACGGAGAAGCTTTGAGCTTAGCATTCTCAATAGGTGAAACAAAGGAAGGTGAGAATGGGTGAACCTTATAGCTGGATTTGCCCTAGATGGAAGGCAATTTTGGGGAGCAGATGCTGATTCAGGAGATAGGGGAAACCCAAGCAGATCACAGAAGGGAGCAAATAGGACCACAGACCATACTCCAGGCAGTTG
This sequence comes from Eretmochelys imbricata, assembly GCF_965152235.1. NCBI lineage: Eukaryota > Metazoa > Chordata > Testudines > Cheloniidae > Eretmochelys > Eretmochelys imbricata. Next base: position 92,826,047 of record NC_135572.1, read on the forward strand.
CTGTTGGAACCCAGACAAAGCACAATAGGAAGGTGGTGGACATGCAAATGTTGACACCAAAGATTACAAGAGAAGAATGTGTAGCCCAAGCTCTCCTCAGAGAACATGGGTGCAGCTAATGGATGAATTCCAGATAGACCTTCAGGAGCAAGATTGCTTTCTTGTCATGATAAGTGAACTCAAGAAGGAGCTGAACGCATTACAGCTCCAGTCCGTATCTTTATGGGGATGACAACATAAGTAAAAGAAAGAATGGGGGAAGGTGGGGAAGGAGAGAGACAGAAAACATTTCTTTCCAGGTAGAACTTGTCCTATGATAGGCAATGTTGTAAGGGGCTTGCAGTGTAGGTAATTGGGTGGCTTACCTGTGGGCTGGAGAGCCTAGGATAAAGACAACTCTGATTACAAGATGAGCACCACCTGAGGGGAATCAATATAAAAAGACAGCAGGAAGTTGCAGAAGGGTTTGGTTCAGAGAAGTAGCTGGGCTTGCTAGAGGCAGGAAGTCTGGCAGTAAGTGACAGAAGAGACTATGTGGAGCTGGAGCTGATGGAAGACTTTGTGTTTGTTTTAGGACTTTTGTGGTCAGGTTTTTTGAAGAACTTAGAATAATAAAATCATAGAATCATAGAGAAAGAAGGGACCAGAATCATAATCTAGTCTCACCACCTGCCAAGATACGGTATTTGTTGTGTCTAAATATTAAACTTGTTAGTTTTATTTCAGTTGTGTCTGATTGAGGGACAAGAACCCAACTGGCAACTCTTATAGGATCAAGCTACAGACTGCACACCCCTAGTTGTCACCTTCCACGCCATACTGTAACCCATACAAGTATCAACAAACAACTACAATCAGTAATCAATGGGGACTGCATTCTGAAAGAAATCTTTCCTGAACCCCCACTTTTGGCCTTCAAACAACTTCCCAACCTCATCAATCAAACAGATCTCCAGGGCTAGAATGATCAGCACCACCTATAACACACCTTTCAAGATAGGATATAGATATTCAGGCCTGTCTGCAAAGGCCTATGCTTTAAGAATTTAGGTATACGTTTATCATTTAGCTAGTTATAGAGGTATAAAAGAAAGAATCAAAATCACTGCCAGTGTAAGGCCGTCTCTTACTGTGACAGTCTGAGGCTCTGTTCTTAGGCTCAGGCCTCAGGCTAAGCAGCAGAGGCAGCCATAAGCTGGGAAGTGTATGGTCACATCCTCACATTCCAAACTCGTCACATTGAAAGAAGGTGCTATTGGGCTGTTAGGAATACAATCCTGTCCTGATAATGTGTATCACCTCCAGAGAAAGGGAAGTGCCTAGAAAACGTAAAAGGAAACTTAGTTTGATAGCATCCTGTCTGGCAAGAACTCACTTATCAATAGCTGGGATGTGAAATCCTCATTTCTGTGTTTGTTCTATCACTGTAGTCCCCATTTCCCCATTGTTTGTCTGTATAATCTCTGTCTGGTTCTGTGATTGTTTCTGTCTTCTGTATAATTAATTTTGTTGGGTGTAAACTAATTAAGGTGGTGGGGTATAATTGGTTAGATAATCATGTTACAATATTCAGGTTTCAGAGTAGCAATATGTTAGGATTGGTTAGTTAAATTTCAGTATAATGAGTGGTTAAGGTATAGTTAAGCGGAACTCAAGTTTTACTATATAGTCTGCAGTCAATCAGGAAGTAAGGGGGGGAATGAGAACAGGGAATGGGGGTGGGGGAATTGGAATCATGTTTTGCTAAGCGGGAGGAAATTGGAATAATGTTTTGCTAAAGGGGAGAATGGGAACAGGGACACAGGCAAGGTTCTGTGGTCCCCTCTGGGAAGGGGGACACTAAGGAAGGAAATTGGAATCATTGCTTGCTGGAAGTTCACCCCAATAAACATTGATTTGTTTGCACCTTTGGACTTCAGGTATTGTTGCTCTCTGTTCATGTGCGAAGGACCAGGGAAATGAGTGGGTGAAGGAATAAGCCCCCTAACACATGGATCCTACACAGGCCTATCACAACATGTGGTATACCTCATCTACTGCACTAAATGCTCCAATAATACCCATGTGGGTGAAACCAGACAATCTCAAATGAACTCACACAGGAAAATAACAAAAAAACAAAAACACCCTATCACCTGTGGGTGAACACTTTTCACAAAACAATCACTCTATATCTGACCTATCAGTCCTCATCCTCAAAGAAAACCTGACAATACTTTCAAAAGATGAGTCTCAGAGCTTAAATTCATAACTCTTCCAGATACTAAAAATCATGAACTGAACAGAGACATTGGATTTATGGATCATAACAAAAATCTGTAACCCAGTAACCTTCCCTTTTTGTCCTATGACTGAAGCAGTGTTAATGGGCCACTCCACCTTGAATTATCCCTTAGAATATGTGCTAACTATGTATGCTAAACAATCTGTTCCACCTTGTATTTAGCAGTGACACCTTTCCCACAGCTGAAGAGGAGCTGTGTGTTGCTTGAAAGCTTATCTCTCTTACCAACAGAAATTGGTCCATTAAAAGATTGTTCAGATCTTGCAGACGAACAGTAATTTACCTAGAAATATTCCAAGGTTTTGAGCTTAATACTATGTCAGCATCACACTGGTCCCATCACTCAGATAAAACACTAAGAAAAATGATTCCACAGAGAAAGAGGAAGGAATTGATGATGTGGAGATAGCTTTCTGCTTTTCCCTTGGCCAGGATCCACTTGACACCAATTCTCTGTCAGAGGAGGCTGATGGGACAATGACTTTCCTTTCCTTCAACTAACCAGAAGTCTCACCTTTCACACCACCAAGGTTGCTGGTGGTAATGTATGAAGTTATTTCAAGAAAATGTTTTAGTTTCTTTTGCTTAGTCTAAATGCTCTGCTTTGTTATGTTATATAGGATATTGTGAAATTCTGGAGGAATCTGGGGACAATAATGATTAAGCTTCATTCAGTGTCAAGAAAAATGTTACATTAACTGTGTCATTAGGGAATTTTGCACTGTAAATGCATTCACAGACCAGCATCAATGTGGAGTGGTCAGCGCATACAAATTCACTGCATTCTCCACATTGCTTGTGGCTCTTCCAGTCAGCTGACCTTGGGCAAATGTGGTAGTGTGCCCTGCTGAGTTTGCTATGTGCTCCATAATGGCTGTTTTTTTTTATGGTAGCCTTGGAAGGAGAGTGCTGCTTTGATGGACATAATGAGACGATTGATATAAAGGATTCTTCTCTTTATATGTGCATATGAGTCATTCTCCTAGATTGACAAGGAACAAGAGCTTTCTTTGTCTTGGTCAATTGTATTGCAAAGCAGTATTACCACTGACCCAAACTATGAAATTTGCAATGCCAGCAACATGACCCATGTTTAATAAAAGAACCATTGGACACCTGTTTATCTTGCACCTGTAAGAGTACATGCTTGTAAAATGGTCAATGCTATAGACAACAGTTTTAGTGTCATTGTAGTGGAGAATTATGTGGGGTTTCTTTTTGTCTCCTTCCACAAACTTTCCAGGATGTATCATTGATAGCATTATTACCAACTTGTCCTTCTTTGGAACATAAGAAACCTGGGTGAGTGGCCCAGAAAACCTGAACACAGGTGGCAATTTTTGTCTGCTGTGGTGTGGATGCATTTTAATAGGTAGATCTGGCTTGTTATATCCAATTGTTCCAACAAAGGTCAAATGTTCATTTAGTAGATCTTGAACAAGTTGGATACTGGTGAGGAAATTATCCTCAACTACATTTCTTTTAGTCTTATACCAAGGCTGAACATAAGCTCCTCATAGTCTGAAGATGAACTCGATGAGCAATCAATGGAAATGTAGTCTTTCTTCTCAGAGCAACTCTTGACACAATCTAAAACAAAGTCACTATCATCTAATATGTAACATCACTTTCCAAATAGCAAACAATTTTTATAAGGTTAGAAGCTGCATATTATGCCTGTTTCTTCACCATCTTGAATTACACAACAGAGGAAAATCTCCTCAAGAGTCTCCTGAGTCTGCAGTGTTTTGAGCACAATTCCTAGGCAGAAAATCAACTTAAAAGTGTTAGGCAAAAAGACCCAGCATCAGTCCACTCTGTGCTGAGGATACTTAAGAAGTCCGAATTTGAACTGACCAGCCAGACTGGAGTACCTTCTTCCTTACTGTGACTGTACGCGACAATTGCTGTCACTGTGATGCATTATCAATTAGCATATGCTATTACAATACAAGATACTCTCACTAGATGCAAACAGGTATACATAGAGCTACTAAAATATTGGATAACAGTTCAACATATTTCACCACATTTGTACCCTACATACTTTTTTTATTCTGAAAAAAAAATGTTTTAATGCTAAATTAATCCCCCCTCCCCCCACTGAACTATATATAGGTGCTTAGGTGACAATGTCCTAACACAGTATATTTTGAGAGCCACTAGTTCATGAATTATTACCACACATATGTTTATGGAGTACAACATTACCACAGGAATGTGGACAAGGGTTAAAATATAGTTGGAAGTACAGTAAAAGCTTTGTACTGATCTCCACAGAGATCTTTCAGATTAAGGGCAATGCTGCATCTTGTCCTTTGAGTAATTTGAGTCATAGACCTATTTTACAGTTGTATTTATCTAGGCAGGCCAGAAAAAATCTAAAACTCTTGAAAAGCAAGGTAAAATTGTCCTAGCAAGGTATTTGAATTCTGGACTGTTATGGAAGGTCAGAAAAATAATTGACAAATTGCAAATCACACTGGATGAAATGATTGCTACAATATCTATCTGTCTGTCTATCTATCTAGTTTACAATAGATTGCAATGACTATGAAAGTACAGTTTATTATGTACTGAAAAGAAAATAGGCTGAGGAAATATTTTAAAGAGGAAATATATATAGTATTTAGGATCACCTGCAAAAAAGCTCAGAGGAATAATAAAGCTAATGTGATCCAGCTAAATGAGAACAATTCTTACAAATGCATTAGGAAAGGTTACATGACCAGAACTGTATCGTTTTCCCAAGGGAAAACATACAAAAGATGGATCGTTTTACAGTTACTAGCAGAAAATAATAATAGTAATAATAATAATAATAATTGATAATTAATAATTAATTAATAAACAACCCTGTAAAAAGGAAAATAAAATGAAGGGCCAGATCTTCTTCTGAAAAATAGAAGATTTCAAAAAGCCCTGTTTCATTTAGTCATTCACTGTATATACCTTCTGTAAGAGACTAGTACTTGTTCTCACTACTCAAAACCCATTTTTCTAAGACACTTGCTGTGAGGTCTACTTGCTTCTCAAAGTGCAGTACAAAACAGTGCCAGCATTGCTGATAAATAAAAAAAAAACAATTTTCCCATTCTATCAAAGTCTTACACTTGTTCAATTACAGGAAGGGAGTATCTTTCCTGCCTGAATTTGTAGCAAAATATTTTTTTAAAAAAGATGGAATTTGACTTTCCACTGAAAATTGGAATAAATATTAAAATTACTGTTTGAAATATTGATGGGGGAAGAGAAATGTTTGCAGTAAAATGCCTTTATAACATACAATCCTTTGTATTAGCCTGTCTAATGTTGGTCTACAGAAAAGACGATTAAAATCATCTTTACACAAAACATAGAGTAAGAAATAAATATTAAAACACTTTTAGGCTTAGTGATGACTTACAAAGAGGTTTGAAAGCATGTTATGAATAGAAAAAAAGTATATGTAAAATGTGGTATTTGGGTACTCTTATCTTCACTGATTCTCAAACAAGAGAAGGGATCATATATAATCAGTGAAGATAAGAATGTCAATCCCCTGCCAATAGTCATTCTGTGTAATGTTTTTACTATAGCATTTTCAGGATTGCCATGCATGGAACTCTCACAGCTCTGCAAAACAGAAGGTAAGTGAAATTACCGTAGGACTACTGGGCTCCTTTCTGATGCATGCAATCTGGTTCTGCGGCTGTGTGTTGTCAGCTTAGGAAATGGCTATAGGATACAGTTTGATTGCTTGGGCTCTCAGGCTGATTGTTAGTGTGTGGATGGAATTTTGAGTGGTGGGACAGTGTATGTTGTGTGTTAAAAAAGTACATGCTCACGTATTTACTTTATTAAATGAAACTAATTAACAGTGAAAATTAAGCAAATTACTTTAAAAATATTACCTATGTGTTTGTTTGTATAGAGGCTATACACTAGTAAATTAAACAGACCCTGTGAATTTGTACTGGTCACAACAACCACAATATTTGCATCAGAAATTCTAAATTTGGGAAACTGTCACCAGGTCTACTTGTGATAGATGTTCTGGACAAACTGAGAGGCTGTTGGCACAATCTCCCTTATCCCACTACACCTGCAGTAAGTGTTAAACCTGAAGGGAGGCGTTAAAAGGGCTGAACATGGCTCAGTTTGGGCCTGACCAGGAAGGAGACCAGGTCTCTTGCTCTCACTCAGTGATTGAAGGTTGGCTACAGTCAGGGAGCTTAGTTGGACTGCTGTCAGACAGAGCCTCCCTGAAGGAAGGTATGTATGAAACAGGGAACCTAAGGCAGTTGGGAAAGAAAGTGACAGGAAGTGAGTCTGCCCAGGAATCTGTGCCCTGGTGGAGGAGCCTGCAGGGAGCTAGAAGACTCCTTTGGAGTCAAGGACTGCCCTGCGAGGTACATGGAGAAAACTCTCCTTCAGCAGAACAAGCTGAGTGGCAGAAATTGCTAAGGAACTCCACACCAACCTGGGCAAGAGGCTTAGAAAGACTATGTCTGCACTATGAACTAGGGTTGTGATTCCCTTGGTCATGTACAGATAACTGTGTTAGCTCTCCTCAAGTTAGCACGAGTTTAAACAGCAATGTAACTACGGTAGCCTGGGTAGCAACAGCAGAGTCACAGCTGACCTGTGCCAAGTAAAAATCGTGCCTGAAACTGGTCAATATGTATTCAGCATGGCTCAGCTTTGCTGCCACTGCCTCTGTAACCATGGCTACATTGCTATTTACACTCTTGCTAGCTTGATGAGAGATGGTACAAGTATCTGTATAAGACCATGTGTCATAAACATACAGCTAAGGGTAGCATAAAATCCCTCCTTTACCTGTAAAGGGTTAAGAAGCTCAGATACCCTGGTTGGCACCTGACCAAAGGACCAATAAGGGGAGGAAATACTTTAAAATCGGTGGGGGGAAGGTTTTTGCTTTGTCTCTTTGTGTGTGTTCTCTCTGAGATAGAGAGAGACCAAGCAAGTAATCTAGCTCCTACTGAATGATACATCTAACTTACAGAAATAGTAAGTAATAGCAATGAAAGGCATTAGAGTATCTTTTGTTTTAGCTTGTGAATTTTCCATCCTGATTTTACAGAGGTGTTTCTTCTACTTTTTTTTTCTTTATAATAAAGTTCTGTTTTTTAAGAATCTGATTGTTTTTTAGTGTCATAAAAACCAAGGGTTTGGTCTGTGCTTACCTGGTTTACCTATTTGATTGGTAGATTATTCTCAAGCCTCCCCAGGAAAGGGGGTGACGGAGCTTCAGGGGATATTTTAGGGAAACAGGAACTCCAAGTGGTCCTTTTCCTGAATCCTTGTGTAACTCACTTGGTGCAGCAGTACCCATGCAAGGACAAGGAAGGATTTGTACCTTGGGGAAGTTTTTAACCTAAGCTGGTAGAAATAAGCTTAGGGGGTCTTTCATGCGGGTCCCCACATCTGTACCCTAGAGTTCAGAGTGGGGAGGGAACCTTGACACCATTGGAATCACACTCCTAGCCTAAAGTGTAGATGTATCCAGAGAGCAGATCTGAACTGCCGGGCATCTGAGAAGAAGCTGAGACAAAGGCCAAATACAGGGCAAAGTAGGAAGTAGTCTAGGGAGAGAGCCTTGTGTTTGTGTAGTCAGGCCTTGACTGACGATCCAAGGGTCCCTGCACCGGAACCCAGTGGAGAGCTCCCCTACCAGCCTACCAAGAAAGGTAGAGAAGATCCCTTACCCCCAGAAATGGGTAAGTACTATTGAAACCCCCTGACGCCAGGGGTAAGGAAGAGTGAATCCAGACTTGGACCAATGGTCCAAGGTGAAGTTGACAGGCTATTAGTCATTGGGCTATTGGTTTACAGTAGGGGTGGGGCTCTATCACAGCTAAAGAGAGGCATGAGTTCCAAGAAGAAGCAGACCACTGCAGGGCTGGCATGGTTGTCATCAGGGGTCACTAGCGGAGAACATGTTATGCCACACCCACACATCAGATGAGATGTAGATTTACATGTAAATTTTTTAATGACTTATAAAACTCTACAGTTCAAAACTGTAGATTTACCATCTTTGAAAATCAAATCCCTAGTGTCATATTTTAAGTTTTAAATTTTTGTAACAATGTCAATGGTTGCTTGCCTTTTAAAAAAAATCTATTTTGATACTGAACAAATAGTTAATACAGTCTTCTAGTATCTTATTTTAAATATCTGTCAGAAGATTTCCCTATATTCATAGTCTAACAACAACAGCAATAATAATAATAAATCAATATGATAAATTTTCAGTAAAGTCTAGACTTCATTTCAAAGAATGAGGTCAAAGAAATATTCCATAATATTCAAACAAGCAGGTAATAGTGAGGAGAAAAAAGAGGACATCACTATTTTAAACAAGGTTTTAGTGGCTCTTTCTATGCAGGTGGCTGCCCTAACATCAGCTTAAAGTGGAAATGTCAAGATTTTTAAATATAAAATTACAATATGACACAATATAGAATATATAAAATATAAACACTGATAGAAACATATTTAATAGATTAAATACAATTATACAGTCTATACAGTGGTCACCGTTAAAAAGTAGATTTTCATATTTAAAATCAGAAAAATGGAATGTGTCCAGTGATTAACCCACAACTGAAATTATTAATCTTCTAATACTGGAGAGTGTTTTCAATGGAAAAAGTGATCAAGTGAATTTTGCTAATCTTTTCTGTAGAAGGAGTTTATTAGATACTAATAAACAGACTCAAAGCCAATATAACTGTCTCTCTATTTCTCATATGCATACTAATTCCTTTTGTGCTGCAGAGGTGCCAATCGAATGCCAATTAAAGTTAATAGAAAAGCTCCCATTGACTTCACAGGTAGAGGATCAGGTCCAAAGTGAGAAAAAAAGAACAATCAATAACGATATGAGAAAGAGTACCATTAATTCCTTGACTTGACTAGTATGAATAACAACTTGTCATAAGGAAGACCATGAACAACACAAGAACTTCAAGAAACAGCTTAGTTGCAAACTGAACTCTGGTAATCACTTTACATTCACAGTGGCCCCCTAGAACGCTTGCATTTGCCAATATTACTCTTTAAATCTCATTTGTAATAGCTCCCCCTTCTGTGTATAGGGCATATGTACAAATACTGAAAATGATATAACTGTGACAGCAGTAAACAGGCGGAAGGTTGCTCATTGTACATTTTCAAGGCTCCCATTGATTTCAATGGGGTGAGAATACCATCCAGAGAGAATGACTCATTTTTTCAAGGATAAAATCCCACACTCTGCAGATAGATCATTCAACACAAAATGAAAAGTACTAAAGGCATATCTCAGAGGTGTTAGAATCCATTATGATCCTTTAAAATATGTAATGGCTCAAGAAGAAAATGTAAATACACTGAAACTGGAACATAGGGAAATAGGACTGGAAGAAACCTCATGGGTCATTGAGTCACATTCAATCTACAAATAATTGTTTTCCAAAAACTGATGTCTGAAATATTAGTACAAATCAATCCTTTCCTAACATGAAAGGACCTTTTTTTCTTTAATCAACATATTAGTCAGAGTCCCATGAGAGCAAACCCCTCCCTCCCCATCCCTGCTATTTCCATTAAAATCAAAACTATAAAAAGGAAATAAAATCCTTGGAATCTGAAATAAAAACAAAATAGTTACCAAACAAAGTAAATAAAACTTTTTAAAATTAACACCCAAGTCCTTGCACCTTTGCTTCTCAGAAAGAGCTGATCTGAATGCCTATTGGTGGCCTGCACGGGGTCCCTGTTGGTAACTTTAAGCAATGGAAAACTTTCATTAAAAAAAAGTGCTTTTAGTTTGTTCCTAGATCTGAGACACCCTCAATCCACTTATGAAATATTTGTGAGCAAGGAATCCAGTTTAGATATTGGCATACAAATGAGTACATTATGCTTTTCATGTTTGCAAACCTAGGGCAAATTTTTTCCTGATATATGCAACAAATCTTTGATGCGTAATATGGGTGTCTGCTGCACATTCCTCTTCATTCTATGTGAAGAACTTCCAGTGATGTGGTTAATATGAGTGCCACGTGTGAAATGACTGCAGGATATGCAATTGAGAACCCATGTGTAAAATAGAGACAAGAGTTTTGCTGTATATGTTTTAATATAACTGACATTTACATACTATAAAGCAGGTTTACTACCCAAAACTGGTGAAAAAAAAATTTCATTACATTTCAATGCATGTATTATTGGCAGTTTATTTTGCCTGATTTCATGCTCACTCTGTACTTCCCTTCTCATTTTTGTGTGAACTGTTGAGACTTAAAATTTTATTGAAATGCGTGAAAGATAAACAGCCACTTTTGATCAAAAATTCACAAGTGATCGGAAACAAAAGTGCCCTTTTCTATGCCGGTGTGTTTGTTTCTAGAAGCAATAATTCTGGTGGGCGGAGCACAAGACTTCTGAGTTCAGCTGCTGAGTTCTATTCCCACCTTTGCCAGTGACCAGCTTTAGGATTTCAATGCATTTTTTTCCTAGTTATACTTCAGAAAATTCCTATGACATACATTAATGTTATTATTTCTGCTTTCCCAATGGGAAAACTAAGATTCATAGTAGTGAATTACCCCCAAATCAAAGAGCAGGTTAGTGTTAGAACCTAATTCTTGTGTCTCCCAGTGCCATGTGTAATCCAGTAGAAAACAGCATCTCCCAGGCAGTTTGTAAGAAGTCTGATCCTCGTTCCATTGACTGCCATAACCTTGTCTACACTGCCCCGCTATTTAGACTATGGGATCGTGAATAGCAGTGTGTACCAAAAAAGCAGTACTCTTTCTCTCACGTTGTTACCTCTGTGGACATGAACTAAAAGGTTTGCACAAACAGGCTTACGTTAATGCAAACTAAGAACCTTTTATTTCATGCTTGCAGGGTCCACATTGGTCGGGAACAGTGAACCGCGGCCACTGGGAGCTGCGAGCGGCCGTGCAGAGAAAAATATCCTATAGCATACAAAGGTGAAATCCTGACGCAGTGGAAAACAATATGGCCTGTGATATATAGGTGGTCAGACTAAATGATCTAATGATTCCTTCTCATCTTAAACTCTGTGAAACAATGGGAGTTTTGCCACTTATCTCAATGGGACCAAGATTCTACGCCAGTGTGTGAGATTCCAGCATGGTGTGTCTGACCAATCAGTGTATATGTGTTTAAAGGTATTATGCGAATGATGAAATGTAACATACATTTATTTTCTTCTGTGGAGAAAGAGCACGTTCCCCCCTTCTCTGGGGACTGACAGGTGTATATTCTCTTTGGCATGGGCCAATATTTGCTTTGGAAAGAAAGAAATACTGTAGCTTCTTACTAACCTTGGTGGCGGTGAGGTACACAAACATAGTCACACTGATCCAGTGTCAGCAGCAAAGAGCATACTATTTTGTATATCCATAGCTATCTAAATATTGCTAGTAAAATAAATGTATCATCATAATGTCAAAAAAAAACCACCTTTTTTATTGATCACTAGGTCTCGCATAGCAAATACAATGCTAATTTAGTACAAATCGAAATTCTGACAAAACAACTTGATTCAGGCAGAATGTTATTAAGAAATCATTAACTACATTTAACTTAATTAATATAGTTCACTCATATCTAAAAATACAATTTCCCATGTGTTTTTTTATTTATCTCAGATGTTAGTGGTATATCATGTGTTTCAAAAATGAATAATTACAGCATGTCATCCTATATTAAATTATCATAAGCAAGAACATCTGTAAGCATATGAGATAGAAGCAGTTTAATTTAAAAATGATTGGATGCCAGTGTCGTAGATATAGCACATTATTCAGCCAACTGAGGCTTAACATCAAAACAGACTAAAGATCCTAGATCCTTGTCCTATGGAAGCTGGTTATGCAGTGGAAATGATGTGCTTTGCCTGACAGGGAAGGGGCTATCTCCTTTTTTTATAGAATCCCAGGCACCTGATCCTTACGGTTCCATTAGTCTCCAAGAATGAGCTTTTCTCTCTGTGCACCTGTACTCCATGCAAGAGATAATGTGCTGAGACAGAAGTCAACAAGAAAAAGGATAAATGAAGCAAAAAAAAAAAAAATTAATTGGGATGTAGATAATGAACCAAAGACAAATAATATATTTCTCAGATAAGGCAATAAAACATGCTGCGTGAGATAGAATAAACCTGTAACGAAAATATTGAATAAAAGTCTTCTCATTTATAAAGATTTATTTTAACCTTATATGAAAAGAGCCTGCTTAATTCAGCTCTGTTAAGTTTTAATTCACATTCCGTTTCAATGACTTTCTGCTTAATCAGCATCCCATTTGACATGTATATCTTAATAACTTTCCTGAAGCTATTTTGAGATGCATAGAGATAAAAATAAGAGCTGAAAGTTTTACTTTTCTCTTGATATACTTTAGTTTTCTGTATTTGCTGATTGATCAGTGGATATGTGCTTCACACTTAGGCATATGCTTAACTTTTTTCTGAATTGGAATGGACATAAGCATGTACCTAAGTGCTTTTTGTCCTGAATATTTTTATATGATATATTAGCCATGCAGAATTTAACTCTATTCTGACATCTTAACAATAAAATGTGCAGTTAAAGTGCAGATTATGAGCATTATTAAAAGATGGTTCTAGAGGAAACTAGGGGGTGATAAGACAGTGACAGAGGCAGGTTGCTTGAGTTCTGAAATGGTGCACAGGGAATCCCCAAACATAATCCTCTAAAGCCCACCATCCAAACCTGAGAAATATTGTGCCCGACTACTGAAACTCCCACGATGCTCTCTAGCTTTGCATTTTCCTCTCTGAATCTGAAAGCACACAAAAGAACAACAACAAAAAAACCCTAGAGGAACAAACAAACAAAATGGTACCTGAACCTGATGGAAAACACCTGATGGCTGTACTACAACTGTTGGCTGCAGATACTTTTGAAATTAAATCTACAGTGTCCACCGTGCAGATGACCATGACTGAGATTCAGAATGTACTACTGAGATTCAGAATGTACTGAGTACAGAATGTACTATCCAGACAGATGGGTGGTGCAGAACCCAGAATTTCTGAAGTGGAAAATGATCTCAGAGAGAATATATTCTAGGTTATAAAGAACTATAATGATATAAAAACTACTGAGACAAAGCAAATTGATCTAGAAGGCCACTCACAACAATGTAACAACAGAATTGCTGGTTTAAACTAGAGGAAATGGTGAATGCTCTGTAACTTGAAGTCTTTAAATCCTGATTTGAGGATGTCAGTAACTCAGCCAGAGGTTATGGATCTATTGCAGAAGTGGGGGGTGAGGATCTGTGGCCTATGATGTGCAGAGGTCAGACTAGATCATCATGATGGTTCCTTCTGGCCTTAAAGTCTATGAGTCTGTCTATCTATGACAATTATGGGTGTCCCTGAGAGAAGAGAGAATGGTAAACTATGTGGATTTATTCCTACACTGCTAACTAAGTTGTTGGATCTGTTGGTAGATTTGTTTTGAAATAGAGAGGCAACATGGGAGCCGCAAGCCAGCTCCAGGAGGTCTGCATTGATTGTGAAGTTCCTGAAGTTTACCATTCAGAATCTTATATGGCAGAAATACAGAGTGTGGGTTTTTCTTGTTGTTGTTGTTGTTAAGAGCTGTTTTGGGGAGAATGACTGATTAAAATACTGCTCTTTCAAGATTATGCCCATGATGGTTTCAACTAAGGCAGATTTTAACCAAGTAAAACAATCGTCTGGGCAGATGGACTCAAAGTATTTTATTAAATACCCAGCAATAATCCATATTAAGAATAACAAGAAGAAAGCGCCTTTCTGTTCCCCTTGAGCAGTGGTTCTCAAATTAGGGCCGCCATTTGTTCAGGGAAAGCCCCTGGCGGGCTGGGCTGGTTTGTTTACCTGCCGTGCCCGCAGATTCGGCCGATTGCAGCTCCCACTAGCCGTGGTTTGCTGCTCCAAGCCAATGGGGGCTGCAGGAAGGGCGGCCAGCACATCCTTCAGCCCGCACCACTTCCCGCAGCCCCTACTGGCCTGGAGCGGCGAACCTGTGGACGCAGCAGGTAAACAAACCGGCCCGGCCCACTAGGGGCTTTCCCTGAACAGGCGGCGGCCCTAGTTTGAGAACCACTGCCCTTTGGAGTTAGAAAAACATCTCAAAAATCTGCAAACTCCTCCCTTGCCATAGGAGACATCCATGGAATGATCGAACAGTACATAATGTATGTGGTGTTCTCTGAGATCTGATATGCCTCCTCTAAAAAAGTTGATGGACACTGGTTGACATTTATATGTTAGTTCCTTTTCTCTCTCTCTCTCTCTCTCTCTCTCTCTCTCTCATTAGGGTGGAAATGTTATTACCAATTTACGTCCTACTGCCTTAGTTCACAGGAAATGAGCATCAATGTAAAATCAATCATTTGATTAGTAATTTTATCTATATCTCTCTATATCTATCCCATCTATCTGTATACATTTGCTTTATTAGATGATACTTGCTTATGTTTTCAAGAGTCTATTGGTAACAAGTGATTTCTGTTATTGTAGTGTTTGGGTGCCCAGGGGTTTTGAAGATCTGGAAGTTTCACTTGATCTGGCTGCCCCCTGGGGCGTCAATTTTGGTGTGGGTTTGTTTTGTTTTTTTGATTGTTTAAACAGATTCTTCTTTTTTGATTGTATGTACTAATCTTTCTTTCTTTCTTTCTTTCTTTCTTTCTTTCTTTCTTTCTTTCTTTCTTTCTTTCTTTCTTTCTTTCTTTCCTTCCATTTTGTTTTTTTTCAATTATTTAATTCCTCTTTCTGCCCCCATCCTGTTACCCATCCATGCTGGGAATTTCCTTGCTTATCCGGTAGAATATGTATTGGAAGCTGCCTTTTTTTTTTCCTGCTGATATCTATAAGAACTGTATCCTGCCCAGGAAAATTTACAACTTCACATTTATTCACAAAGCAACTTTATATTTTATCCAGTATATTTTAACCATGATGGCTCTGATAATTAAATGTGTCTCCTGGAATATAAAGGGTTTTAATAGCCCTATTAAAAGACAATATATATATATACTCAGTGCTACAGAGAATGTTAACATTTTCTTTATGGGTGTCCCTGAGAGAAGAGAGAATGGTGCTCCTCAAGACACATAATTCATATATATTAAGGTCAGAAGCGACCATTATGATCATCTAGTCTGACCTCCTGCACAATGCAGACCACAGAATCTCACCCACCCATTCCTGCAATAAACCTCTCACCTATGTCTGAGCTATAGAAGTCCTCAAATCACGGTTTAAAGACTTCAAGGTGCAGAGACTCCTCCAGCAAGTGACCCGTGCCCCATGCTGCAGAGGAAGGCGAAAAAACCCCAGGGCCTCTTCCAATCTGCCCTGGAGGAAAATTCCTTCCCGACCCCAAATATGGTGATCAGCTAAACCCTGAGCATGTGGGCAAGATTCACCAGCCAGATACCCAGGAAAGAATTCTCTGTAGTAACTCAGATCCCACCCCATCTAACATTCCATTACAGGCTATTGGGCCCATTTACCATGAATAGTTAAAGATCAATTAATTGCCAAAATCATGTTATCCCATCATACATTCTCCTCCATAAACTTATCAAGTTTAATCTTGAATCCAGATAGGTCTTTTGCCCCCACTGCTTCCCTTGGAAGGCTGTTCCAGAACTTCACTCTTCTGATGGTTAGAAGCCTTCGTCTAATTTCAAGTCTAAACTTCCTGATGGCCAGTTTATATCCATTTGTTCTTGTGTCCACATTGGTACTGAGCATAAATAATTCATCTCCCTCTCTGTTATTTATCCTTCTGACATATTTATAGAGAGCAATCATATCTCCCCTCAGCCTTCTTTTGGTTAGGCTAAACAAGCTTATGAGTCTCCTTTCATAAGACAGGTTTTCCATTCCTCGGATCATCCTGGTAGCCCTTCTCTGTATCTGTTCCAGTTTGAATTCATCCTTCTTAAACATGGGAGACGAGAACTGCACACAGTATTCCAGATAAGGTCTCACCAGTGCCTTGTATAATGGTACTAACGCCTTCTTATCTCTACTGGAAATACCTCGCCTGATGCATCCCAAGACGGCATTAGCTTTTTTCACGGCCATATCACATTGGCAGCTCATAGTCATCCTATGGTCAACCAATACTCTAAGGTCCTTCTCCTCCTCCGTTACTTCTAGTTGATGCGTCCCCAACTTATAACTAAAATTCTTGTTATTAATCCTTAAATGCACGACCTTACACTTCTCACTATTAAATTTCATCCTATTTCTATTACTCCAGTTTACAAGGTCATCCAGATTCTCCTCTATGATATCCCAGTCCTTCTCTAAGTTGGCAATACCTCCCAGCTTTGTATCATCCGCAAACTTTATTAGCACACTCACACTTTTTGTGCCGAGGTCAGTAATAAAAAGATTAAATAAGATTGGTCCCAAAACCGATCTCTGAGGAACTCCACTGGCAACCTCCCTCCAGCCTGACAGTTCACCTTTCAGTATGACCTGCTGTAGTCTTCCCTTTAACCAATTCCTTATCCACCTTTCAATTTTCATATTGATCCCCAACTTTTCCAGTTTAACTGATAATTCCCCATGTGGCACCGTATAAGACGCCTTACTGAAATCTAGGTAAATTAGATCCACTGTGTTTCCTTTGTCTACAAAATCTTTTACTTTCTCAAAGAAGGAGATAAGGTTGGTTTGCGATCTACCTTTTGTAAAGCCATGTTTTATTTTGTCCCATTTACCATTGACCTCAATGTCCTTAACTACTTTCTCCTTCAAAATTTTTGTCCAAGACCTTGCATACTACAGATGTCAAACTAACAGGCCTGTAGTTACCTGGATCATGCTTTTTTTCCTTTCTTAAAAATAGGAACTATGTTAGCAATTCTCCAGTAATATGGTGCAACCCCTGAGTTTACAGATTCATTCAAAATTCTTGCTAATGGGCTTGCAATTTCATGTGCCAATTCCTTTAATATTCTTGGATGAAGATTATCTGGGCCCCCCGATTTAGTCCCATTAAGCTGTTTGAGTTTCGCTTCTACCTCAGATATGGTAATATCTACCTCCATATCCTCATTCCCATTTGTCATACTACCATTAACCCTAAGATCCTCATTAGCTTCATACTGAGGCAAAGTATTTATTTAGATATTGGGCCATGCTTAGATTATCCTTAACCTCCACTCCAACCTCAGTGTTTAGCGTTCCCACTTCTTCTCTCTTTGTTTTCTTCTTATTTATATGGCTATAGAACCTTTTACTATTAGTTTTAATTCCCTTTGCAAGGTCCAACTCTACTTGACTTTTAGCCTTTCTCACTTTATCCCTACATGTTCTGACCGCAATAAGGTAGCTTTCTTTGCTGATCCCTCCCATCTTCCACTCCCTATGTGCTTTCTGCTTTTTCTTAATCACCTCTCTGAGATGCTTGCTCATCCAGCTTGGTCTACAACTCCTGCCTATGAATTCTTTCCCCTTTCTTGGGATGAAGGCTTCTGTTAGCTTCTGCAGCTTTGACTTGAAGTAATCCCAGGCCTCCTCCGCCTTTAGATCCATAAATTCTTCAATCCAATCCACTTCCCTAACTAATTTCTTTAATGTTTGAAAGTCAGCCATTTTGAAATCAAAAACCCTAGTCACAGATTTATTTTTGTTTATCTTTCTGTTCAGTTTGAACTGAATTAGCTCATGATCACTCGAACCAAGGTTGTCCCCTACAATCATTTCTTCTATCAGGTCCTCACTACTCACCAAAACCAAATCTAAAATGGCATCCCCTCTTGTCGGTTCAGGTACTACTTGATGAAGGAATCCATCAGCTGTCACATCTAGGAAAATCTGAGCCCTATTATTATTACTAGCACTTGTCCTCCAGTCTATATCTGGTAAGTTAAAGTCTCCCATGATCACACAGTTTCCATTAGTATTTACTTCATTAAAAACATTAAAGCAGTCTCTATCCATATCCAAATCGGATACCAGTGGTCTATAGCACACCCCAAGCACTATCGCAGGGAAGTCTCTAGTAGCTTTCTTCCCCAATGTGATTTTTGCCCAGACAGACTCTGTCTTATCCATTCCATCACTTCTTATTTCTTTACAGTCTACCTCATCCTTGATATACAATGCTACTCCACCACCTTTGCCTTTATTTCTGTCTTTCCTAAACAGCACATACCCTTCAATACCTGTAGTCCAGTCATGACTACTATTCCACCATGTTTCTGTTATCCCTATAATATCTGGTTTCACTTCCTGCACCAGTAGCTCTAGTTCCTCCATTTTGTTACCTAGGCTCCTCACATTGGTGTACAAACATCTTAATTTTTGCTGTTTGGCCTCGCTCACATTCTTTACCCAATTAGGCATGGACATTCTAAAGCCAGTATGACCTATTAGACTGGTATCTACACTACCCTTCTGCCTTATGTCCATTCTCCTACCCACAGCTGTATCCTTTCTTACTTTATTTCCTTCCCTCTCAATGTTAAAATCTGCCATGGAGATTACCTGGACATCTCCCAAGCATCTCCCCCAAATTCCATCTGACAGAAATTCAAGCTTGTAAACTTGAATAGAGATTGGGTAGGCATCTCAGTTTCTAGTTGCTTTAATTCTAAAGCAAGGGATGTTGCTATGCTAATACCTAAAAATGAATATTAATATTTTGAGCACAATTTCTGAAAGTGAGGGCAGGTTTATTGTTCTCAAGGCTGAAAGTGGCAATTCTATAATCGTCTTTGCCAATCTGTATGGGCCAAACCAAGATGATGCCAATTTTTTTTTTCATTATTTTTTATGAGCGTAAATTATGTGGTCCATCATACTACTATAGCTGGATACTTTAACAAAACTCCAGACCCAGCCCTTGGTAAATCTTTTGCATCTCCATGTAGGAACACAGATACTTGTCAGGTAATACATACATACAGATAGACATACGTATGTGGATGGCTGATTTAGGCTTACATGCTGTGTGGAGACTTGGAAATCCTACAGACAGACTATAGTTTGTTTTTGTTTTTGTGCTGCTCATTCAACACATTCAAGGTTGGATTGTTTCTTAGTGCCACCAGTCTTGATCAATTCTGGCACTGGTTCTATTGCTATATCTGACTATGCTCCTATATGTATGTCTTTTAGGTTCCCAGGGTATGCAGCTCCAACTAAGGGGTGGAAATTAAATACCTCTTTGCTGTTTGATAAATCCTTTGTTAACTCTGTGCAACAGGCGTTAGATCAATTTTTAAACAAATGCTCCCACTGCTTTATCAGCTGCCACACTTTGGAAAACCTTCAAAGCTGTCATCAGAGACCATATAATCTCTTATGCCACCTTTAAAAAGAAATGGAAAGAACATAGAACTGGTAACCTTGTGAAGGAAATTAAGACTTTGGATGTAGACTGTGCTTCTGCCTTCTCCCTGGAGAAACTTGGATCTCTCATCAATCTAAGATATGAAATCAAGAAACTTCTGTCCCAAAAGGGTGGTTTTGCTTTGTTCTGTTTGAAGCAAAACTATTGGGAATCTGTCTAGAGAGCTGGCAAGCTGTTTGCATTTAAACTTAAGCAAAAGGTTAACAGAAATAAGATTGCTACTATTTGTGATAATAGCAATAAATTATATAGAAGAGTTGGATATTAATAAACAACTTCAACAGCTTATTCAAAACTATATTTAGCTGAAAAGGGTATCAGTAAAGATTTTATATATAACTTTTTAGTGGATTGCCACTGCCACAGATCTCTGACTCTCAGAAGAAACTTTTAGATGCTCCCCAAAAAACACAGAACTAATTCTCGCTATAAAAGGAATGAAGATTGGAAAGACTGATGGCACAAATGGGTTCCACACTGAATTTTATAAAAAGTTATCTGAAACTTTAACACCTAGATTATTGATTAGTTCAATAAGAAAAAGAATGAGAAAACTCTGTCACCCACTGTAAGAGACGTTGTAATTTCAGTTTCTTCTAAACTTGGGAAAGACCCTGTACTATGTTGTAATTACCGGCCAATTTCTTTAATCAATAGAGATACTAAGATTTTAGCTAAAGCTCTTGCTATGTGATTGGATAAAGTTCTCTCAGACATTATACATACACATCAGGTAGGCTTCCTTCATAATAGACATGGCTCAGATAATTTGTGTTAAGTGATTCATATTACTGACACTCTGAGAAATTCTAAGGAATCCTTAGCTGTCATTTTTTTAGATGCCAAAAAGGCCTTTGACTGCATAGCCTGGGACTACGTTTTTAATATATTAGCAAAATTTGGATTTGGTAGCCAATTTATTTGGATTAAGCTTTTATACTCAAACATAACTTCCAGGGTAGTTACCAGGGTATTATTTCTGCCTCATTTCCATTACAGAGAGGTACAAGGCAGGGCTGCCCTCTTTCTCCTCTTCTGTTTGATTCAGCTTTAGACGCTTTAGCCACTGCCATCTGAGCAAGTCAACATATTCACGGTATCAGGGAGGGCCAAACAGATCGCAAAATTATGCTCTGTGAGGATGATGCTCTTGTATTTATATCTAAACTTGAAGTGACTAAACCTAACCTTCTAAACAGTATTAATGAGTTTGGATACATCTCAAGATACAAAATTAATTGGGGTGAATCAGAAATCCTAGGCTTTAACAAATATGCCCCCAAAGGCCTTTTCTCAAATTGGGAATTTCAATGGCAATCCTGTTATATGAAATATTTATGAATACTGATTCCCAATAACATTCAGGACATCCCTACAATAAATACAGAACCAATTATTGCCCAAGTGGCTAACGATTTGGGGAGATGGAGTTTGTTAACCTCAGTTTGTGGGGTAAAATTAATATACTAAAAAATTAATGTCCTTCCCAGAATTTTTTATGTACTTAGGGATGTCCTCACTTCTATTTCTCAAACTTATTTTAAGAAATTCAATATATTTTTTAGAAAGCTTCTTTGGAGTGCAGGTAAGATACCTAGTCTGCGTTTGAACATATTTCAGCTCTCCATATGGCTCGGAGGATTTTGTTTTCCCAATATGAAAAATGATCATATCTTCTTTTTGTTAAGACAGACATCTTTGTGTCTGTTACAGATGAGTTCATGAACTCCACTTTGGGTTCAGACTGAATGAGAATTGTTATTCCCTCTCCCGCTTTCAGGCCCTGTAGGATCAAATTATTATGGATGGCTCCAGAGCTCCCATTAAAATGGCTGTGAGGGCAAGTTTAGTCAAACTTGGCTAGAAAGTTCTGCTTCCATTCTTCCATTTAAAGGCAGACCTAGAGCAATCCTATCCTTAAAATTAGTGGCAAAACCTTGATGTGGAGGGATTGGATGGAGAGAAGAATTATGACTGTGTCACAGCTAATTGGCTATTATAAATTTAAGCCATTTGTAGATCTTACAGCAACAATTTGGCTTGTCCTCCTTCAGAGTATGGAAATCTCTCCAAATGAAACATTTACTCATGAATGTATTTGGATTGGATGCATTGGGAGCTCCAAAACCTCCGGAACATTTATTATTTTCGAGGAAACTTCCTGGGTTTAGTTGGCCAGGATTTACTCTTTTAAAGATTTTCTGGTCAAAAAAGCTATGCCAAAGATTCAAAATTTGAGAGTTGATTGGAATAGAGCTTTGGCTATACAACTATCTCTGACCCAATGGAATACAATTATACCTAATGTTAAAAAAGCAACTATAGATCTGAGACTGCAACTTATTCACCCAATGACACCTTTTTCAAATATATTTGTCCTCATCCTGGCTAATGGTAAAGAGCCTCATAAATGCTGGCCACTGTTGGAAATGTAACTCCTTCAGTGCTATACTAGATCCTTGTAGTGGGGTGAGCACCTGCTCCAGCCCTGAAAGGGTTGGAAAAGCCCTGCAGAGGGCTGGGGCTGGGGAAGGGAGTAAAACTCCAGCTGATTGGGGGAAGTGGCGGCAGCTGGGGGCCATGCCCCAATCAGGGCCCAGCTGGCTCTATAAAGGCTTTAAGCCAGAAGTTCCAGGAGGGTCTCTCTCTGCCTAGAGAGGGAGAAGGGCCTAGTTGTAAGGTGCTGAGCAGGACACCTAGATTGGAGCAGGGCTGGGGAAGGGCCAGAGGAGCTGGGAGCTCTGGCCTAGAAAGCCCCGGGCTGGAGGCCTGGGAAGGCCTATTAGGTACATGGGTTACAGGGGCAGCCAGGGGTGGGCAGAGGCAGCAGTTCCAAACCCCCTCACCTGTGATGGGTGGCTTACACTGCAGTCTGCCCCAGGGAGTGGGGACTAGTTGATGACTGGCAGTAGCCTAAGACTGAGGCGAGGTGGGGATAGTGGGTGGGTTCCCCTGGGATGGGGAGACCCAGAATGGTGGGGGTACTGCCAGGCGGCAGCACCCAAGACAAGGGCACTGGGGTCTGGGAGGGACATGGGGGCCAGGGGTGGTGAGATACTGACCTGAAGGAGGTGCTCTGGAGGCTGGATGCTAATTCCCCAACGATGACCAGCAGGAGGTGCTACCGGGTGAGTCTGCGCCTCATGACAATCATATGTTCTGTGAGTGTCCAGTATTGAGAATTGCTGGTATGAGTTAGCTCAAAGGATGAATTTGATATCAGATGCTAAGCTGGAAATTTCCCCCTTATGTTTTGTTCTTCAACATATTTCTGATACTTGGAGATTACCTTGTAACAAGGCAGCATGATTTCAACATACAGCTTTAGTCACTAAAAATTAATCCTGCAAAAAATGAAAATTTCAATCTCCAGGAAATGTTGATGACCGGCTCAGGTATATCGCTGACCTCACAACTAATGAACCACTGGCATTCTCACAGAAGTGTAATGCTCAAAATATTCAAAGCAATTTGGGCTGATTTTTAGAGGTCTGTGATTAATGCAGACCCACTTCATCTCCCCTCCCTTTATTTTAACCCTATTTACTTACATTGGGTATTATGATTAGCATTGTGTTTTAGTATACTTCTTGTATTTGTAAAACAATTAGAAGAAATAAAAAAGATGGTTCCAATATTCTAATAATTAGTATAGTAAAGGTTTGCCATATTACTGTTTGATGTTTTTCTGTTTTGGTTCTTCATCCAAATACCTAGTGAAAGGTTCCTAGGTGGTTAAGTAGTTATGTGGATATCTTTTGGAAAATCATCATTAGAAGAATGCGCCAATGTTTATGTAACCCAACTAATGACTTATAAATGCTGCTATTTTTATTTGTATACAACACCTTCTGGTGCTAAGAACTTAGTATATTGCAAGAAAGGCAGCACCAATTTCCCATTTGAGTGTCAGGGTGTCAAATATATGTCTATCTGTTCCAATTTTGGTTTGTTTGTTTAAATAGATGAATGTTGGTAGTGGCCCCTTCCTTCTTTGCCAGAGGAAGGAAAATGATAAATTGTTTTAATGAGTGTGGGGAGTGGAAGAGAAATATGCACATATAGGAAAAAAGGGAGAGAAAGTAAAGAGCCATGGGGAGGCAGAAAGGGGTTGATTGGATTCAATGAAAAGGGAGTTTAACCAAGGGATAATAAAGCTGGTCTCCAACCCCAGAAACTCAGTCCAAGTGAGGACCTGGTGGTGATTAAATATCATCTCAAGGAGTTTAACCAGATGACACCTTGGGTAAGGGAATCAGTGCAAGAAACCTGTAGTGTTTTATTTCCCAAGCTCCATGAAGCCATCCAGTCCAGGTAGGTTTCAGACAAACACTAGAAAGACAGAACTGTCTACATGGGCCCTGTGCCTACACAGATTCTGTGGGCCCTGTGCCTACACAGATTCTGTGGGCCTATCAACCCCTTCCTGATCCCTGGCAGTGTGGATCCATTGAAGTTGTACTGCCAAGATATCCTCTGCTTGCCACCATTCCTTGAGTCCACCCCAAAGGATTTCACAACACAGAGGGGGTACCAGCAAAACTGCTTATACCTACATGTTTCCTTGGCTTTTTTTCTGCAATAAACAAAGCTGGTTGCTGGAGGGGGAGGGTATGACTTCATGTACTCTGTCCTGGCAACTGGCATTGGCCGCTGTCAGAAGACAGGATACTGGGCTAGATGGACCTTTGGTCTGACCCACTATGGCCATTCTTATGTTCTTGCGTCCTGGCCTGCTTTCTTCCCACACACAGATCCTGGATGACATGTAAAGCTGTACAAAAGGATCTTGAAGGGTGAGATGAAGTTGTGGAGGTTGACATTTTCATAGGCCACCTGGGATAAGCCAGATCCAGGTTCAAGGGAAGTACTTTTTGGGTATGTGTCAGAGGAATGATGAGGGCATCAGGTGGATGAGTCTTAATGGTTATTTAGGTGAGACAGCTAAGTGTCTCTTTAAATTTCCTATGATGTGGGGTGTGAGTGGGGTATTAAGGACTGGAGCATTCTGAGATAAAGAGCTCAAAATGACATCTCAGTTACAAGTAGTTGCAGGTGGAATTGACTGGAAAATGACCAAAGAGGGGTACTCTTGCTTATAGTTAAAGACACGCTCTCACTGTGCCAAGCTGTTTATTTTGTTGTTCTGATGCACTTAAATCATTTGGCTACATTTATGTGCAGCACAAGAGGGTGTGGGCATCACGGAGCAGCTGGCCGTAATTCCCTACCACTTAAAGCTGCTTTTAGACATTTCTAAGTGTGTAACACAGGTGTAGGGTCTAGACCTGAGTGGAACATAAGGGCTCTAACTTAATTGAAAATCTGGCTCAGTGCAATTAAATGAAAAAACGTGGGAGGCTGGTTGGATATGGAGAGAGATAACAGGATCCTATTCTCTCACTGCAGGATAAAAATAATTACTGTGGATGTTAAATATCTTTTTTTTTGTTGGAGGGTAGAGCCAAAGGACTGCCACACAAGACTCTAAGGGATATAGACACCTCATGATAATTGTGTATAACTCCCATTATTGCCTTTGACCAGATACACACAACAAAAAAACAGATTCTCAGGTCTGGTATTTTTCCTTCTGGGCAGTCTAACATAACATAGATTAGATACATATTTTACTTTCACTGTAGATATACTTTAATAGGGTTAAGACAGAGCTGTAAGGACAAGTATCAGAGTATTATCTCTTCAGTAACTTTAACTCTTCCTTGTTTTAGAAACTTAGAAAACTAAAGGGACAAAGTCCCTGATTCTGCAAACTCTCTATATAGGATTTGTTACCTTGCAGTGTTGTGTCTAGAGGGAAAGCAGAGCTGGCTCATTTTTGAAAGTTTTGCTACCCTTCCATATTAACTATTCCAAGCAAATGTCCACTTGTTTTTCATGCCTTGCCTCATGATGACCTTTAGAAAAGGTCGTTTGCATATAAAGTGTTTGGAAGTATATTGCTGTATGAAACCATGAAGACTATGGAAAAAAATAAAATACACAGCTCATAGTCTGTTTATACCAGCAATTTTATTTCAGAGCATTTCCCCTGTTAAAAATGAATTCTGGCAGCAGTGCGTGATGTTGCAAATGTATAATACAGAGGCTAAATGGAAAAAAATCAAATGCATCCTTAAACATTTAGCCTTTAGTTAAAATTTCTCAAAACTGACTTTCACAAGGCCCATATAAACCGGATAGGATGAATTGATACACATTTTGCTCCCATGTTTTTGTTTTCATTACAGTTAGTGTGCATCCAGAAGAATTATTTTGGGGGTTTGCTATATCCATATGATAAATTGCAAAACCATATGACCACAACATCTGCTCTTTGCTATTAATCTCTAATCTTATCAGAATATTATAAACTTATGAGAAGCTTCAGACAGACAAACTGTTGTTTTGGGGGGTTACGTTAACATCCCCATAAATATTTCTTTCTCCCCTCTTCAAATAATGGATATTTCCCCAAAATTGCACCTGCCTGGGGCCTAAAAGGAGGAAGTTTCTGTAACAGTTTGTTTCCAAAAAGAACTGATGACTAAAGTATAAAAAAAAAATAGAACTAGCATATCTTTATATGCTGTTAATTGGTTGAATGGAAGAGCTGACTATATTGTATTGCCTGTTTGTAATTCCGAATAAGTGACAGGGTGCATAGAGCCTGTGCAAGGAATAAAAAAGAAATAAAGAATATAAAATAAAGAAATAAAAGAGATTTAAAAGTTCTCTAAAGTATTCCTTTTTTTTAACCACATAATACAGGTTTAAACTGTTGCACTGGCTTCTCTCCCAAACTGCCTTTCTTATTCTGGCAAAAAGGTCTGATCATCAGTGGTGATGAATGCAAGAATACCAAACTCGTGACAGAATAAGAGAAATCAGATTTGGTCCCATACTCCAGATATATAGGCGTCTTCATGGACTCCACCATGTTTCTAATCATAGGGATTTAGATACTCTGGTCCTATTCACCTGCACTGGACACACAAGTTGTAGAACATTATATTGCTTTAGCCACACCCACTGTCAATTATGACAAAGCTCTTTCTTTGTGGACATGATAATGTGCTGTCTTCTTCAGTGCTCGCACTTATCATGTTTCTCTTGGTTTGAAAAATTCCACCGGTTTGAAAAATTCCCTGTACGTAAAATGAGGAATATCACTGGAACAGGGACTATCTTCCAGATTGGAATAAGCTTTTGAAATGCACGGGCTGTATGTAGTTATGTTTATTTAACTGACTGCTTTTGATTTATTTAAGTCATTAGCTAGATAATTGTATGAAGTAATTTTAAAAAATCCCAACTGCCCAGCCTGTGGTTCTATACCAACGTTTAAGAGATAAGTATCAACACCTTAAAGTTTCTTCCATAAAAGATGTCATGGCTTGATGATATCAGTGAATTCCTAGGCATGCTACACCAATAAAGAGAGAGATTAAAATGCAGTTTCCTCCGTCCTTCTTTTGGTCTCTTTGGAAGGACTCCAAAGAAAAGGCTAAAAAGACTCCATGAGAGGCAGAATATCTTAAATAGGCTGAAAGCATGAAGAATATCTCTGCTGAATAGGGTTCTTATTTCTTTTCATGTAAACATGAGTCTTTAATACAAATCTAATACTACGTAATCTATCAGTGCATGAATAATAAAGGCTGGCAACATAAAACTTTAAAATGTGAAGGGACATTCAGGCCCATGACTCAAATTCTGCACACTTATACTGTGGTTTATACTGACAAGCTGATGCACTTTTCCTGTACTGATTCATTGTATAATCCCCAAAAGGACACATTTTTTCCATTTTCTGAATAGGGAAGTCAATCGCTGTTTTTAATGCTGCTTTTGTAATGATACTAGATTTTTTTCCTATCTATTTAAAAATGATTCATGTAACTTATTAATGATAAATAAGTCATGGTCAATGCTTCAATTATCACCTTTTTATTTTGTCTGTCAGAGCACCAACAAAGAATTTTACATTGGTCTGTGATCTACATCATTGTCTTGTTCCAGTTAGTCCTTTATGTACACCAATACACACTGGTGGCCGCAGTGCCCTGCACTTTTCACTCTTACGTAACCCTTCTGCCCGTCACAGTTGGCAGCAACAAGGGCCAGGTTCAGTATCTAGGGGTTCCATTCCCATAACACAATGCAAAACCGGCTTGAGCTCCCACCCAGTGACCTGGGACAAATATATACCACCCCCGCTGGGCGCCTCCAAGAGGCAATACTTCCCCTCTCGCAAGCACAGAGTCTGAGTGTAGCCAAAAGCCTTTTAATAACAGAGAGAAATAATGTGGCATTATGTTGGGGAAACACCACCAACAGGATTCATAACACAACCCATGAGCAAAAACCCACCCCAAGCAAATTGGGGCATGCCCTTTCCCTTTGGTTCTTGAGTCCAGCAACCCCAAATCACCCAAAGTCCAAAGACCCAAAAGTCTCTGTCCCTGGTCAGGGCAGCCTCAGAGTTTGAAAGTTTATCTGCAGAGCTTTACCTCCCAACCTGGGTGGAGATGGGGGAGGTAAGGGGCACCTTATATGATCTGAAGCTGACCTCCCCACAGCTCCATAGGGCTTCGCTCCACTCCACCAGCCACCCCACAAACTACTTCGCTTGGCTCCGCTCCGCAGCCCACAAGCAGCTTCCCGCCATCCCATGAACTGCTCCACCAGCCAGTCCACAAGGTGCTCCAGCCGTCCCACAAACTGCTCCACAATATATCTTCAGACTACCCCACTATTTAACACAACACTTAGTGATTTCAGCTTTTAGTCAGTTTAGCTCTTTTGTGAATTCAGCTTGTAGTAAGGGAGCCTCAGTGCTGGTGCACTATTAGCCCAAAGTGAGCTCAGCAGCCTATAACTAGACTCCTAACAGAATCAAAATTAGCTCTGATATTCCACAGTGGAGAGAGTACAAGTGCAATTAGCATGTAAGGCCCTCACCAAGGGGCCCATGCCACCAAGTATTAACACTTGTCCCTAGCCTTTCTCAATTCACAGAGTTTTGGAACCCATGACCCTTGCCTAGCGAGTGCTACTTAGTTGATGGCGAGTCCCTCCATCATAACAAAAGGCCAAGTATGGTTCCAGCACAGTTCCCATAATCAGGGTAATAACAATTTATTCTTCCTGCCCCAATAACAGAGACACTGGGGATCCCACAGCAGCCAAAGTGACCATTTGGGCAGCTATGGCCTCATTCTAGGTGGGGTGGGTGTGCCTATGCAAATGAGATCAGCCCCTGAAGTTCTTTTCCACAACTTGCCACACCTCACCACCAGGTGTCAGGGTGGAGCTCATCCTGACTCTGCTTACACTTAGAATGACATAGTTTGCAAGATGATTAGGTTTTGCTTGCTCTATTTGTGCCGGACACTTGCTTTTTCTGTCAGCTGCCAAGCCTAGTACAGATTACTGAAATATATGCAGACTTTTGTGCTTTGTTTAACTTGTTTATGTCTGCTGCTTTGCACAGGATTTCATTGCTTATACTGCCAGCTCACTCCAGACCTTTGAGCTGTGTCATGCTTGCTGCTTTACCTGTGCCAGTATCAGCTTTTTGGGGTAGCATGTTCTCCAAGTAGCTTTGCACTTACTTTTTAAAAGTCATTATCCTCCAATAATTCTGTCTCTAATTAAACTGTCTGTAAGCTGTTCACATTTAACTCCACTGCACAGTGATCAGTTGATCACCCATTTCCTTTCCATTAAATTTTCCGTGTCAAAAAATGTTACTGCAGTCTTGCTGATACTTGTCAATGACATTTATCATATCAATATATATCTGATTTTATCTTGTTATCTCACTGCAAGGAATTAGGAAATTGTAGCACTGCTGAGGTATCTGAACGAGTCTATATTTTAGAATTTTTATTTAGAATGAGCCTATACTTTCAAGTTTTCAGACACATTCCCTTTAGCATTAAGTGCTCGGGGTGGCTTTAATTTTTAATTTGTTTACTTTACTGACAAAATAATTGTAACAGCTCGTTTTACGACTTAGACTTACTGGGACAAATGGGGTTATTTCAGAGCAAAATGTGACCTGCTGGTGGTTTGCACTTGCTAACTGGGACAAGGAATCTGTGTTTTTGCTTCTAGCTGCAGCTTTCACACTTCAGCCCAAAATGTAAACTTTGATGCCTAGAGTGAGAGGCACCCTTATCCATGGGTAAACAATTTGAACCCTGTACTACTGCAGCTGTGCCTCTATAAGTTCTCCTGTGTAGCTGCTCTATGCTGGCGGGAGACAGCTCTCCCACTGGCATAATTAAAGCA
Organism: Eretmochelys imbricata; assembly: GCF_965152235.1. Taxonomy (NCBI): domain Eukaryota; kingdom Metazoa; phylum Chordata; order Testudines; family Cheloniidae; genus Eretmochelys; species Eretmochelys imbricata. Next base: position 92,856,050 of record NC_135572.1, read on the forward strand.
CCACCGATGAGCCGCAGTCGTTACGTCAGTGGGAGAGCGTCTCCCGCCAACTTAGCACTGTCCACACAAGCACTTTTGTCAGTGAAACTTATATCAGTCATGGGGTGTGTTTTTTCACACTCCTGACCGACAAAAGTTTTGCTGACAAAAGTGCTAGTGTATACAAAGTCTAAGTCACCTTTAGACTAGACTGCTGTAGACTTTCAGTCTGCACACAGTCTGAGGGCTTGTCTTAACAAATACTTAGGGCATGGCAAGCCAGGGTGTGAATGTACAGCACATTAGCCACATGCACACTAAGTTGATGTGAGGACCCTGCTACTGTAAACTAAAAGTTCTGTAGGGCAGTTCTCAACCAGGTTTCAGGGGGTCTGCCAAGCATAACTGGTGTTAGACTCACTAGGGCCCTGGGCAGAAAGCCAAAGCCCAGCTGTGCAGGACTGCAACCTGGGTTCCCAAGCCCAGTCACCTGGGGCTGAAGCTGAAGCCTGAGCAACTTAGCTTCACGTTGCCCCCTGTGGTGTGGGGCCAGAGGCATTGCCCTGTTTGCTATCCCTTAATGCTGGCCCTAGCTTTTATATGCAGGAGAACAGTTGTGGTACAGCTGGGCCGTAGAGTTTTTATAACATGTTGTGGGGGGCCTCAGAAAGAAAAAGGTTGAGATTCCCTGCTGTAGTGCACTTTGGCATACTACTGTTTCAAACCAGTGTGGATGTACTTACTGATTCTGTAGATAAGCCCTCACACTGCTGCAGAATGTGGCTGCCTACCTGAGTAGAAAGTGTATAATAGCAACAATTCAAGAGCTGAACTGTTTGCCATTGAGTTTCTGGGTGCAATTTCAGGAATTAGTTTAATCTATAAAGCCTAAATGTTTTGGGCCCTAGTTACCTGAGGGCCCACCTGTCTCCCTGTGACACACTGCCATAGGTAAGATCCGAGGAGGTATTTAGGGCATGAAAGATCCTTGATTTTGGAATTTTCTTCTTTCCTTGCTCCATCAGAATCAAGATTTGTTAACCTTCTGAAGATGCTGCAAAGTCCATCATTTCTTTTTTTCCTCTTGGTCAAGAATATAGTTAGGCTAATGGACTATACATGGAGATAAACAGGTGAGTTAGGTGAATTCGTGAGCTATGGTTGTGCAGAATGGCTTTGGCACCTGTAGAAAAATAAATGGAATTTTTTTTAAGTAAAAAAAGATGCTGAACTACAGTTTTATAGTGGAAAAATTGTGATTTCTTCATTGCCTAGTGAATTTTTAGAGGTAACTAGAGCTCTGCATTGTCAAAAAGCTGAATTAATCCATGGACTAACTTTCAGAGGTCCTGAGCAAAAATAGCCCCCATTGACTTAAATTGACTTAAATCAGAAGTTAATAAGAGACTTTATTTCTGGCACCATCACATATTTGGCTTTAAAATATGACTATACCAAAATGGTGACATTAACTAGACAGCTCAAACTAGCAGTACCATTAATGTGAGAATGGTGACACAAGCCTCATAAAGCAAAGAAATATTTATATATCATCACAATTACTTAACACACTTGCAGAAAGATTCTTGATTTAATACCAACTTGCACTATCCATGATTTTGTTTCTTCTTTACAATATGATGGATTATCTCTGATATTTCTTGTTCTATTAGCATACTTTTTTCTGCAGCTCAGTTCAAAACTTTGGTTCTTGCCTCATATACTTATTTTTTTTCTTCCTTTCTCAGTGAATATACATAGTTTTACCAGACTTAATCCTTCTGAGGCCATCTTTTGGCTCTTTTCATTGTATTTATGTTTTATAATTCCACAAGAATTTGACAACTTAATTTTCCACATTCTGTAAATTGTGCTAGATATTTCCTTTTATTCTGATGTAGCTGTGAAACTGATTTCAAGTCTAAAACAACCCTAAACAATCTTTTTGTGAGGTTGTTTTATACTTGAAATCAGTTTCACATCAGTTTCATACCTACTGTCAGAATACAGCATTCTGAATATAGAATAAGTTTAGAAGTGTGAGCAACAAGGGTGATGTCGTGGCGGGAGTCTGCTATAGACCACTAGACCAGGGAGATGAGGTGGGCAAGGCTTTCTTCCGGCAACTAACGGAAGTTACTAGATCGCAGGCCCTCGTTCTCATAGGAGACTTCAATCACCCTGATAGCTGCTGGGAGAGCAATACAGTGGTGCACAGAAAATCCAGGAAGTTTTTGGAAAGTGTAGGGGACAATTTCCTGGTGCAAGTGCTGGAGGAACCAACTAGGGGCAGAGCCATTCTTGATCTGCGGCTCCCAAACCAGGAAGAATTAGTAGGGGAAGCAAAAGTGGATGGGAACCTGGGAGGTAGTGACCATGAGATGGTCAAGTTCAGGATCCTGACACAGGGAAGAAAGGAGAGCAGCAGAATACAGACCCTGGACTTCAGAAAAGCAGACTTTGACAACCTCAGGGAACTGATGGGCAGGATCCCCTGGGAGAATAACATGAGGGGGAAAGAAGTCCAGGACAGCTGGCTGTATTTTAAAGAATCCTTATTGAGGTTACAGGGACAAACCATCCCAATGTGTAGAAAGAATAGTAAATATGGCAGGCGACCAGCTTGGCTTAACAGTGAAATTCTTGCTGATCTTAAACACAAAAAAGAAGCTTACAAGAAGAGGAAGATTGGACAAATGACCAGGGAAGAGTATAAAAATATTGCTCAGGCATGCAGGAGTGAAATCAGGAAGGCCAAATCACACTTGGAGTTGCAGCTAGCAAGAGATGTTAAGAGTAACAAGAAGGGTTTCTTCAGGTATGATAGCAACAAGAAGAAAGTCAAGGAAAGTGTGGGCCCCTTACTGAATGAGGGAGGCAACCTAGTGACAGAGGATGCGGAGAAAGCTCATGTACTCAATGCTTTCTTTGCCTCTGTCTTCACGAACAAGGTCAGCTCCCAGACTACTGCACTGGGCAGCACAGTATGGGGAGGAGGTGACCAGCCCTCTGTGGAGAAAGAAGTGGTTGGGGACTATTTAGAAAAGCTGTACAAGCACAAGTCCATGGGGCCGGATGTGCTGCATCCAAGAGTGCTAAAGGAGTTGGCAGATATAATTGCAGAGCCATTCGCCATTATCTTTGAAAACTTATGGCAATCGGGGGAGGTCCCAGATGACTGGAAAAAGGCTAATGTAGTGTCCATCTTTAAAAAAGGGAAGAAGGAGGATCTGCAGAACTACAGGCCAGTCAGCCTCACCTCAGTCCCTGGAAAAATCATGGAGCAGATCCTCAAGACATCAATTCTGAGGTTCAACAAGGACAAGTGCAGAGTCCTGCACTTAGGACGGAAGAATCCCATTCAACACTACATACTAGGGACCGAATGGCTAGGCAGCAGTTCTGCAGAAAAGGACCTAGGGGTTACAGTGGACGAGAAGCTGGATATGAGTCAACAGTGTGCCCTTGTTGCCAAGAAGGCCAATGGTATTTTGGGATGTATAAGTAGGGGCATTGCCAGCAGATCGAGGTACATAATCATTCCCCTCTATTCGTCATTGGTGAGGCCTCATCTGGAGTACTGTGTCCAGTTTTGGGCCCCGCACTAGAAGAAGGATGTGGAAAAATTGGAAAATGTCCAGCGGAGGGCAACAAAAGTGATTAGGGGACTGGAACACATGACTTATGAGGAGAGGCTGAGGGAACTGGGATTGTTTAGTCTGTGAAAGAGAAGAATGAGGGGGGATTTGATAGCTCCTTTCAACTACCTAAAAGGGGGTTCCAGAAAGGATGGATCTAGACTGTTCTTAGTGGTTGCAGATGACAGAACAAGGAGTAATGGTCTCAAGTTGCAGTGGGGGAGGTTTAGGTTGGATATTAGGAAAAACTTTTTCACTAGGAGGGTGGTGAAATACTGGAATGCGTTACCTGGGGAGGTGGTGGAATCTCCTTCCTTAGAAGTTTTTAAGGTTAGGCTTGACAAAGCCCTGGCTGGGATGATTTAGTTGGGGAGAGGTCCTGCTTTGAGCAGGGGGTTAGACTAGATGACCTCCTGAGGTCCCTTCCAACCCTGATATTCTATGATTCTATGAACACTGCCGATTACAAAAGTTCCATACGAACACCTGTTTTTACTTTCTGGTGACATTGTGAATAAAAAGTGGACAGCATTATCTCCCATAAATGTAAACAAACTTTATATAAAAATATATAATTCAAAATAAAGAGAAAGCTCAGTTGTTTGATGGAATAAATAGATTGAGAAGTGGAAAGAGTAAATCTGGTCTTGAAAAAACAAGACCCGGATTAAAATTATGTTATAATGGGAATAATTTAACTGATTTCCAATATAGCATAGATTAGTCATTTTTTTTAAAAAAAGTTAATCTACAAGTGCTAATTTATAAGTACAGCATAAAACGTGGCACAGAATATTCTTTTGTTACTTTGGTGCTAGCTCAAACTAGTTTGGAAGGTAATGAGTTTAAATATATTTTTGTTTGAAAACTGTACTAAGAATGTGTGAGATCAGATTTTGGCAAGTTTGGGAAGCTGGACATCTTGTCACTAATGAGTATATTAGATAAAATCTTCCCTCAGAAGTAACAGCTTCTAATAACTATTTCACAGTAAATCAGAGTTTCACTTGAAAGTTATGTGATAAATCACTCAGTAAATCACTGAGTACGACAATAGATACTCCATAAACTCCTTAATATTGCATGATAAATCATGAAAATTCACAATAAAATTGCAGAATAAGCTCCAATGTGTTATCTAGTAAATCTAGGAGTTTCACAGGTTATATAATCTATGTTATATCCTCTGTTTTAATGGGGTACCTGTCAGTCCAGGATAACATCAAGTGGCTGTCCCTCCTTCCCTCTCATAGATTCCACCATAGCAAGGAGTGATTACTGCTATTTCATGTTTTCTTTTGGAAAACGTCAGCACTAAGAAGATAATGGAATAGACAGTTAATCAAACTGCACCTCAGTAGCATCATTCATGATACAGATAATAGTGCTTTACAAAAGATCAAACTAGTTACTTTTAAAAGTTTTTAAAAGCAAAAGGCAACCTAACTGAACTGCAAAGGCTGTGAGGAAAGCAAATTCCTGATAGGCCAAGTAAGGAAAATATTGCACTAGGTCCTCAGATCTGTTAGCTATGTTAGAATAGGTGAAGCAGATCCCACAGATTTTGTGGACTGAGGCTGTGGGATATGAATACCTTGCATACACAAGGTAATCTTAAAATCAAAACTCAGCTTCCATTAAAGCAGCGACATTCTTTCAGAAGGAATAATGGACTCCATGATCTCCCATGAGTAGTATGAAATTGGAGGGCTTCTTCCACAATTATACATAATGAAAGAAAATAGTCAGGATTGAGCAGGTTAAATTACAGTTTGCTACCATAATATGGCAGGGTTGTAAAAGTTATTGCTACTAGGATGGCAGGAAAATGTCTTGCCAGTATTGGTTATGACATTTTAAACAAAGCTTAGGTGTTAAATACGAGCTGATGTTTGCAAGCAATAAACTACTGTAATACCAAGGAAAATATGAGGACAGAGATTTTTAGACACTGGGGCTGGATGGAACTGTCTGTAAGGCTGGTCATTTAGTCCAGCCCTTGCACAATTTCATAAGTTCACTACATGTTCTAGCTACATTGATAATGAAAAAAATCTATTGATTCTACCTCAGTGACTCTTCTACTTCACTGTCATTTACAGTTAATTCTTTGCTAATACCTAATAAGTTTTTCCTAGTTCAGATTTCTAGTTTCAGGCTGGCATACTTCAGACGGCATAAGGCTATCCATATATTTTCCATATCATATCTTAGTCATTTATAGATCATTATCATATCTCCTCTTTGCTACCACTTTTCAAAGATGTGTATATTTAGTGCCTTCTGTTGTTTTGTTTTGTTTTTTTTCATATGATACTTTCCATCTCTAAAGGTGCCCAGGGCATGGACACAGAGAATGCAACATTTGAGAATCACAACACTAGAGCTGAGATGCTCCAGATGCACATTTGTCAGGTTTATCACAAGACAAAGTTAAGGAGGAATCCTATATTATCTCAAGAAAAGAAAGGAAAGAAAAAAAGTTAATGTGACTAGTTCTAGGAACATCAAAGAAGGTCATGTTTGTCTTCCGAGGATGACAGTGTTCTTCCAAGCCAATTTTTATATGACTTAAATCTATCATATCTATTAAACAGTGGAGAAATTCAATTTGGAAATAAGATTTTGTCTCACTTGATCAGAATAATTAAGTCTATGCAAGGATAAATTTTCACCCAATTTTTTATGAGAGCCTAGTTTTATTAACAGCATTTGTCTTATGAAGTTTCTTATTTGACTTTCAAACCTTAATAACAGAGAAGTAATCATGTACCCAGTGAGAGTAATTGCAGGGTGTAGAGAAACCAGCAGATATACTTTGGTGTCATCTGCATCTACATGACAGAGGAGATTAAGCATTAATGGATATTAATGGAGGAGAGATCTCAAGTGAGCTCCCTAGTATTCTAAAATTCCTAAACCTGTATTAGAAATATGGGAAAAACAAAGACATGTATGGTTTAGTCTGATCTAAAAGGTTTATTAATTATCTAGATCAGTGGTTCTTAAAGCCAGTCCGCCACTTGTTCAGGGAAAGCCCCTCGCGGGCCGGACCGGTTTGTTTACCTGCCACGTCCGCAGGTTCAGCTGATCATGGCTCTCACTGGCCGCGGTTCACCAGCACGCGCAACCTCAGCAAGTTCGCAGATGACACTAAGCTGGGGGGAGAGGTAAGGGTCCAGAGTGACCTAGACAAATTGGAGGATTGGGCTAAAAGAAATCTGATAAAGTTCAACAAGAACAAGTGCAGAGTCCTGCACTTAGGATGGAAAAATTCCATGAACTGCTACATGCTGGGGACCGACTGGCTAAGCGGCAGTTCTGAAGAAAAGGACCTGAGGATTACAGTGGATGAGAAACTAGATATGATTCAGCACTGTGCCCTTGTTGCCAAGAAGGCTAATGGCATATTGGCTACATTAGTAGGAGCATTGCCAGCAGATCGAGGGAAGTGATTATAACCTCTATTTGGCACTGGCGAGGCCACATCTGGAGTACTGTATCAAGTTTTTTGCCCCCCCCACTACAGAAAGGATATGGACAAATTGGAGCGAGTCCAGCAGAGGACAACAAAAATGATCAGGGGGCTGGGGCACATGACTTATGAGGAGAGGCAGAGGAAACTGGTCTTGTTTAGTCTGCAAAAGAGAAGAGTGAGGGGGGATTTGAAAGAAGCCTTCAATTACCTGAACGGGGTTTCCAAATAGGATGGAGCTCAGCTGTTCTCAGTGGTGGCAGATAACAGAACAAGGAGCAATGGTCTCAAGTTGCAGTGGGGAAGGTCTAGGTTGGATATTAGGAAACACTATTTCAGTAGGAGGGTGGTGAAGCACTGGAATGGGTTATCTAGGGAGGTGATGGAATCTCCATCCTTAGAGGTTTTTAAGGCCTGGCTTGACAAAGCCCTGGCTGGGATGATTTAGTTGGTGTTGGTCCTGCTTTGAGCAGGGGGTTGGACTAGATGACCTCCTGAGGTCTCTTCCAACCTTGATCTTCTATGATTCTATGATTTTGTTGTATCTGTAATGTTTTATAACTGAATTAAGTAAAAAGAGAAGGAGTACTTGTGGCACCTTAGAGACTAACCAATTTATTTGAGCATGAGCTTTCGTGAGCTACAGCTCACTTCATCGGATGCATACCGTGGAAACTGCAGCAGACTTTATATATACACAGAGAATATGAAACAATACCTGGGAGGAGGTATTGTTTCATATTCTCTGTGTATATATAAAGTCTGCTGCAGTTTCCACGGTATGCATCCGATGAAGTGAGCTGTAGCTCACGAAAGCTCATGCTCAAATAAATTGGTTAGTCTCTAAGGTGCCACAAGTACTCCTTTTCTGTTTGCGAATACAGACTAACACGGCTGTTACTCTGAAACCTGAATTAAGTAAAGCCTTTTTAACTGAGGAAAAAATGGTTTTGGAATTTTATTTCAAAAAGTTATAGCATGTTGAATAATTCAGCAGAAATATAGGTATTTTTTAGCACTGAAATATCTACAAATACATAAAAGGAGACATTTTCATGTAGGACCCCATCTGTTAAATACTGTACCCTTAAGTTTAGTTTTGATTGTGAACTGAGATTTTGTGGTTTATAGACTTTTTTCTTATTTTGTTGTCTATTTTTAGAAAAGCATGTTTCCACTGTCTTGGATGATGCATCACATTACATTGTTCTGTCACAACCATTCAAACAATAGCTTATGACAGCTGCAACCTGATGTGACTTATAACAAAGCAGTGACTGAAAAGCTTAGAAAAAAATAGTTTTGTGTTAAACACAGTTTGGGGAAATAGTTTCACATGATTTAATGTCTTAGCAGTGCTAGTTGTGCTACAGACCAAGGGCTAAATTTTGTTTTCAATTACGTTCTAGTAAAAGAGAACAGAACCTTTTCCCATATGTGAGCTAGCAGGTAAAAGGTGTTAAATCCTGCCCCTACTGAAGTGAATGGGAGTTTTGCTATTGAATTAATAGTATCAGGATTTTTGCCATGGAGTTTAAGAGGTCCAGAGATGAAGGATCTCAGAAGCTCTAAGAAGAATTACTACAGGGACTCCAGCATGGTTAGAATTACCAAAAGGTAATGTACAAAGGAGTACTTGCAGGGCTTATTCAACTGCTACAGGAATTCTTGAGGAAACTTTCCCTTTACTTAGAACTTCTAGCTTTCAAATTACTATGGGTAAGCTGTGATGGGCATGCTCACCTCTCATGAGCACCTTCTGTCGGCTGTTGTCCTTGTTAGGTGGATTTTCAGTGGCTCAACCCTTCAGCCATGTCACACACAGTCAAACTCATGAAGGAACCCCTTCCAAGGTAATACAGTCCAACAAATAGTTGTCCCTCTCCAGGGTCTTCAGTCCTGTCTCTAAGCCTGTTTAAATTCTAGCTCTTTTCTTGGGCTTTTAGTAATGACCCTTATCCCCTTCTTGAGGTTTATACCACTTCTCCAGTGACCGGTGGAGGCACCCAGGCCTGCCCACCACTCTGGGACACTACAAATAGCAGCCGCATGCTGCTTTCTTTAATAGTTACTGCTGCTACATTCCCTGGGCTGCTTCCCACTCTGTCCCATCATCTTCTTGGATTCTCTGTCTGTGCCCTGTTTGAGCAGGGCATCTCCCATGCCTCCTTGTGTGGAGAGTTTCTCCATTTCTTTCCTGACTTTTCATGGTTTTCTCTTAGGCCTTTTTGCCAGAAGAGTTTGTAACAGTCTCTGTCCACAATTCTCTCTCCCAGGCCTCTGTGCCTGGAGAACTTCCTAGTCCTGTCCCTGCTTGAGCAGAGTTTCTCCCCAGTGTCTTTACCGATGGAAAAAGAACAGGAGTACCTGTGGCACCTTAGAGACTAAAAAAATTTATTTGACCATAAGCTTTTGTGGACTACAGCCCACTTCATTGGATGCATGCAGTGGAAAATACAGTAGGACGATTTTATATACATAGAGAACATGAAACAATGGGTGTTCCCATACACACTATAACGAGAGTGATCAGTTAAGGTGAGCAATTAGAACAGCAGGAGAGAAAAAACAACCTTTTGTAGAGATAGTTTCACAGCCTTTTAGTCATACTTCATTCTTCCCCAGCCAGAAACGGAACAGTTCAGGTCCTGCAGCTCTTTTTAACTGAGCCTGCTGAGCTCTGATTGGCTGCCTACCTGTAGCCTTTCTAGGCATGCCTGGAGGACCCACATTGATTGATGCTTTCCTTGGCCGGGGTGTGATAGGACTGCAACAACTCCAGCAGGGTGCACCCCTTCACATAGGTGTATATTACTTTGAATTTATCATTCTTTACGAGGATGGCTTAACTTAACCAAATCTTTCTTCTGGATATCTAATATATATTTAGACATTTCTATTTTATCTGTTCAAACTGACTAAAACTACCTGAAACCTGTGTAATATATCCTGGAACATCAGGGAGTAGTTACAAACACATCAGTCATCACATTGTACATAGAGCTGCAGGGCTTTCAAAATAAATGAATAAATGGTGAACTTAAAACATACATCCTCTTTCAGAGAACTCTCCAAGTGTGATTTATAATACATTTAAAATACAGAAAAGCATTATAAAACAGTGACTTTTTCTAAGCAATAGTTGCTCTTGTGTTAGAAATACACTGAGAGTTTGGTGTGCCAAAAGGCAAATGCAATGTTTTTTTCACTTAGATAATATTTTACTACTGTTGCCCTCAAAACCACCTGTCACAGTATGCCACAATATGTCACAATATTTGTTAGTTGTAGAGTGCAATGATAATTAAAATAATGGACAAAGTAAATACAATAGGAAGAAGGTGGCCTTTTTGTTTCTTGGGGAATTGTATTACAAATTCCCACCATTACTCAGATCAGTTCAGATCCATCTGTGTTATGAGCATCAACTTTCAGAGCCCTAGTGTAGAAAGGCCACAACCCAATCAATTAGACCAGGTCTGAGTCCCAGACTGACTGGTAGCATTTTATATGCACAAACATAGATGCCAACACAATATATAAAGCAGTAAAGTATTTAATCTGTTTAATCTTGGAGACCTCATTTTGCCTCCATTATCTACCTCCTTATTTAGTTTTAACTTAGTAATGTGTTAAAATGAATAAATAAAGATGAATATACTTGAACAATCTAACTGAAGACCATAATAGCACAACTCAAAATATGCTAATCTGTGTTCTTATCCAACATAACTCAGTTTTTCAAACAGATTTTTTTAACACTTCTTTTAGAAATAAGTGCTGGTCTTCAAATACTTATGAGTAATTACTTGTCTTAGTTATTCAAATACTTATGAGTAACTACTTGTATAGGTCTGCAATACTGTTACTTGTGCTGAATTGATACTTACATTGCGACTAGTTCCATTTTGGTTAATGGGTGAAATCCTGGTCCCATTCAAGTTGACTGCACCCCGTCTGCTTACTTGTGGAGTAAGTAGCTACTTAGTGTAGGCCAGGATTTCACAATCTGGCCCATAAGTAGTTCTATTGGTCTAGATTGTCCCCTTCCCCTTCCCATCCACCAACCACCTCCAATTCCATGCAAGAAAGGAATCAGGGTTGCATTACATTCTCTGCTGAAACCTAACCCACAGCCCTGGGGACAGACATAGCTAAGGGGAAGTCTCTGGTAGCACAGTTCCCTTGGAACAAACTCTGCCAGAAAGCTGAAATTGGGGAGGCACTGCAGACCACTTTCAGCTTCCGTTGACTTACCAGCTTTCCAATAGCTTTTTAACTACTGTCTGTGAGATGGCTAAACAGTGGAGGACTCTGCAGGTGAGGATGTTGGAGATGGGGGAATAGTTGACCTTAACAACGCTTTGGGTTGGTCCGAGAGAGACGCGGAGGAATATGTCACAAGCTATCCAAGAACCATAGTGACCTGTTTGGGTAGTGGGGTGGAGAGGGCACTCCAGTGCTAGAGTAGCTGTAGGACTGATTAGGGAGAGGTTGTAGTCCCTTTCTAACTTTTCTGCTTTTTTAGTTAGGTAGCGTTTTCTATCTTCTGGGTAATTGTCACAAGCTTTTTTAGAGAGACAAGGTGAGTGAGGCAATCTATTTTATTGGACAAACTCATAAAAGATATTACCTCATCCACCTTGTCTCTCTCATATCCTGGGATCAACACGGCTACGACAACACTGCATACAACAAGCTCCTTTTGGCATGAGAATCTGAGTCAGCCATCCACTGATACCATGTACACAAGCAGACATCAATAAGAAAAATAACATATCCTTAGTCTACATTCCCCCCCACCAAGGGCAAAAGAATTAGTTATTCATAAATTCAAAGGTACCTACTTCACCTTCATCATGTCAATAAGAATAAATTGACATTTCCTGTAAAGTTTGATTTTTTTCTATAGCCAAACGTCAGAGGTGAAAGCATGGTTTTCATTTATTTCAATTTGGCCAGGATTTCACCCTGGATATGTTCTCCTGAGAAAAGCAGTAGAACTGAGTATCAAAACATACACCCTTCCATTTATCTACTTCATATTTTGAAAGACTCAAGTCTTTACATGAGTAAACATGAAATCTCTGTTGTATTTTGTTGTGTTTTATTTGTTTGTTCATTCTCTCTGTTAGTAAGGACATTGTGGCGTCTGTCTCAAAATTAATTTTAGTAATCCAACTCTTACTTTAATGTAATTGCATTTTCTAGGAGGCCAAAGGTGTGTTCCATAAACTTATTGTGTCTTTTAGGTAGTTATAAGTGTAACTAGATTTTCTTTGAGTCGTTGGAACTAAATTGGATTACTATAGATGCAATGATATAATAGGATGATTATGTTTTTCCATTATGCTAAATGATAACTTATGGAATTTAAAAAAAAAACTTTTCTTATTACTGATAATGCTGTTTTCCATTTTTGTTACTGCAAATTCTAAGAACAAGAACCTTTCAAAAATTCTAAAACTACAGGAGAATAGAAGAATAACATCTCTGAATTTTTGGAAACATCCACTTGCTCTCCCATTGAAAATAAAACTGTTAGTTATACATTGAACATGCGTTATGAGAGAAGTTTGAGTGGTCATCAAAAATGAGAAATTTATCTTACCTTAAATTAAATTTCTGGTCATCCCCTGCATCCTACAAAATGGGAAGGGGTGCCCAGAAACTCACTGGGAAGTGTTGTCCCTGTTTCTAACTAGCACATCTTCAGATTATAGCTTCTACAAGGGAATATTAATGAGTTATAAATTAATTTTTAAATGGTCCATTATGGAATTGAGAACATTTAAAAATATATTCACAGTATTTAAACTGTTTTACAAGATTGCCAAGGCAGTTTATGCTCAATCCTTTTCAAACTGTCTTCTAGGTTACAGTCCCCCATTTTATGTGTGATACTTAATTTCTTTGTTCCTAGATGTCTAACATTGGATTAGACTATGTTAAAATGCATATTGTTCAAATTATCCCATATTACCAAGAAATCTCGGTCAATCTGCAAAACAGATCCCCATTATTATTTACCGCTTCACTAATTTTTTGTGTCTACAAATTTTACAAGTAAAGATTTTTCATTGACATCTTGGCTTCCCTTATCCATTGTTTGCATTTCCTACCTGCCACTTTGTACTTGTAACTATCAGCACACCCACTTTTATATATTGTTTGTTAATACCAACACTTCCTTTCTTAACCTGGATGCTTTTAACCAAAGAAGCCATCCCTAAGAGTGTAGAATTGCGGGGGGTGGGGGGAGGTTCCCAGTATTTAATAAAGAATCCTTAAAGAATTCCGATTTTATCATTCACATGTTTGCATTGCTTCTCTCCATCTCAGAATGGGGGAAACTTGTTCAGAGCTGCAGGAGTATGGTGAACTTCTGTAAGAGGGAATGGCTTCTCTGCCTCCCAATTTCCACCGAGGTGAGGTCATGGAAGCCAGTTGTCTCACATGACTTCATGCTCAATTAAAATTCTTCATAAGCACCCAGGGGCCATCTTGACTTCCCTGCCTGTATCTGAGGCATATTGAGTTGTGTTTCCAGGGTGCTGTGGGTCAGACCAATCAACTGTACGTAATATTTCCACTTTACTCAGCACCGATAAGGCCTCAGCTGGAGTACTGTGTCCAGTTCGGGGCACCAAAACTCTGGGACAGACCATATAAATGTGAGAGTCCAGAAGAGATCAACAAAAGTGATTAAAGATCTAGAAATCGTGACCTCTGGGGAAAGACTGAAAAAAATGGGTTTGTTTAGCCTGGAAAAAAAAAAGTGAGGTAGGACATTATAATAATCTTCAAATATATAAAAGGTATTTATAAAGAGGAGGGAGATAAATAGTTGTTCTTATCCACTGAGAAAAGGACAAGAAGTAATGGGCTTAAATTGCAATAAGGGAAATTCAGGTTTGTAGCATTCATGCAAGGTTCATGCACTTGGCAACATTCAGGACACACCCGGAGTGTTGTGTAGGAGCAGTGCACACATGGCTCCTCTCAAGGGCATGAACCTTGGAATCTCACCCAGATGACATGAACCGTGGGAAGTCTCCCAGGACTGGGCTCAAGGCCCGAAAGCAAGGAATGTGGTAGATAGAAATTGGTAAATAAGAATGATAAACAAAGCCAGTGTATTCCTTTTATCTGTTGGAGAATGTAATGAGTGGGGGGAGAGAGAGAATAAAGGAGAGGGTGGAAAGCTGACAGGGGCAGCCCGTTGGCAGACTTGCTTGCTTAAAGCCTTGTCCTGTCTTGTATTTGAACCGCAACACAGGTTAGACTTTAGGAAAAACTTCCTAACTCTAAAGATAGTCAAGCACTGGAATAAATTACCTAGGGAAGTGGTGGAGTCTCATAACTTTTAAGAACAGGTTAGATAAATTCCTCTCAGGGATGGTCTAGATAATGCGTAGTCCTGCCTCTGTGCAAGGGACAGGATTAGATGACATATCAAAGTCCCTTTCAGTTCTATGTGTCTATGTTTCTATGTGTCCATGCATGTGGTTGTGTCATAATCTCCTATTGGCCATATCTAAAACCCAGAAGCCAATGCCTGAAAGCAAGTAGAGGGTGGGTAACCTAGTACCCCTGAGAGGTGTGGGTAAGTACACACTATAGATTGTGATGTGACCCCATACCCATGAAAGTTCAGTGTAGATGGGGGTAACTGGTGTGTACGAGGTCTTGTTTCAGTAGTCCCTCATCCCCAATTTCAGAAATATCCAAAGTCCCAAGGATACAAAAAGAGGGATGGGGAAAGTGCAGTTACTGTTACATGCTTACAGAAAGCTATAATAGTTTTCAACACAAACAAACTAAACACAAACAACAAAACTCTAAATCACAGAAAAGTGATAGATGAATGTGCTTGTGACTTAATTCACATGCAGAAAATCAAAACACATCCATTGTGTAGATGGTGCCTCCTTCCCTCCACTCCTCAAAAACCTTAACTGATTTCAACCATAGTAGTATTAGTAGTCTATAGCAGCTGCAAAGTGTCATTGACAAAGGTTAAAAAAATATGGCTGCACCCCCCCACACACACACCACAAACACATCTTCATAAGATTGTTAAAGATCAAGTGTTCCCTGTAACAGAATTTTGTAAATGAGTATGAATAGTGAAGACAAAAACATTGCTCAATGCTCAACATAACCACCACCCTCCACAGTACAAACCCAACCCCAAGGTGATAAGCCAGTTATAATTACCTTTGATTTGTGCAATATGAGTGGAACAAATCATTAGCAACCTTTGGCTACAGGGACCAACATCCTCACAAAGCGGCCACAAGAGTATGTGCTACTGTGCCGTCATGTATTTCCAGTAGCTGTACAGGGTGTGAAAGTGTCCTTCAGCATAGACCAATGTCCATCCTCTATGCTCCTGCTGCGGCAAGGTGTGTGAACATCTGGCATCTCTGATTTCCCTTGCCCGCTGGACAAGGACAAGTGTGCATGTGGGTGGGCTCTGGCTGCCTGTACAGAGTTTGTAAACCAGGCTTGTCCTGAGCCCACTTGGGATGGATGCACTCTCCTTTACACTCACAAACATTATAAAGTGTGAAGAGTATACAAATGGTATTTGCCACATTGGCATCCACATGGGTGAGTAGGCAGTGGCAACAAGATTTCAGTCTACTAAAGGCACACTCCACAGCCATTCTCCAGATACTGGACTTATAATTTAATTTCCTTTTTGTCAGGGTATGGTTTTAGTAACTCAGGAGGAATGGACATGCAAGGTCCCACAAAATACCAATTGGCACAGACGTACTGCAATGACAACATCATTTCTGGGGAATAAAGTCACTTCATTCCTGTGATCTCAGCAGCCTGGTGTCGTGAACCTTTCCAGTGTTTCCCATGTTTACATTAATGAATCTGCCTCCGTGGTCCACCAAGACTTGCAGAATGAGTCAATAGTAACCTTTTTGGTTCACGTACTCACTTCCCTCTTGTGATGCGTAAAGTATTGTGGTATGGATTCCATCAATGGCCCCTGCACAGTTCAGAAACTCCATCCTCTCAAATCCTGCTATTTTTTCTGGATTTTTTCTTACGGCAAACACCAAAGAGTTAAATGCCTCACGAATCTGCAGAACCATGACTATGACTTTCCAATCCTAAAGTGGTTTATAATGGACCTAGAGCTATCCAGCATCTCACTAATCACCTGCTCCACTGCATAAACATAACACCTGAAATAAGGAGATGAAACAGAACCAGATCATCATCCAATTGCTGCATTTCTTCCACCCAGTTTGGCAGGGGATAATATTGAGGGGTGATGTGATCAGGAACTGCCATTTACAAATATGTGGAGGTGGGAGATAGTACCAACAACACACAGAAAAACACTTCCTAGAGTGCCTCCCTGCCCTCACAGAACCCAGGGATATTGTCCCTGAAGTGGTAAAGCTAACATCACGTAACAACAATGGCAGTGTGGATGTGAGTATACACATGTACACAGCATTATACCCATGTCCAGCACAGCATATTGTGGGGCTAGGGTGGGGTGTCCAGTACTTGCATATGTGTACAAGTGTAGACATAACCTTAACAAGTGTCTGCCATCTTAGTATGAAACACCTAAACCACACTCTTGCAGGTATATAATGGAAAGACCAATTACTTGTCAGTGCTTTGCTTTTACCCTGTTCAAGTTGCACTAAGGATCACAGGAGCTTATAAAATGATTTCCTTTGAAATCTTCATTACTTGTTTGTTCAAACTATAAAGACCTATTCTACGCATGTACAAATCTTTTCAGATTTAAATATGTTTAATCACAGTTTATACTTTTTTTTTTTTTTGGAAGAGGAAACTTTATATAGATATAGCAGGGTAAAAGCAAAACACAGCACTGCTAATTTATATAATATAAATATATTAAGTATATAATTGTCAAGTTTCCTTCCCCACTCTGAACTCTAGGGTACAGCTGTGGGGACCTGCATGAAAGTCGCCCTAAGCTTGTTCTTACCAGCTTAGGTTAAAAACTTCCTCAAGGTACAAACTTTGCCTTGTCCTTGAACCCTATGCTGCCACCACCAAGCATGTTAAACAAAGAACAGGGAAAGAGCCCACTTGGAGACATCTTCCCCCCTCCAAGCCCTACACCTCCTTTCCTGGGAAGGCTTGATAAAAATCCTCACCAATTTGCATAGGTGAACACAGACCCAAACCCTTGGATCTTAAGAACAATGAAAAAGCAATCAGGATCTTAGAAGAAGAATTGTAATTGAAGAAAAAGTAAAAGAATCACCTCTATAAAATCAGGATGGTAAATACCTTACAGGGTAGTCAGATTCGAAACCTAGAGAATCCCTCTAGGCAAAACCTTAAGTTACAAAAACAGGAATATTCATTCCATTCAGCACAGCTATTTTACCAGCCATTTAAACAAAAGGAAATCTAACGCATTTCTAGCTAGATTGCTTACTAACTTTTTACAGGAGTTCTGAAGAGCATTCCTGATCTGTTCCCAGCAAAAGCATCACACAGAAAGACAGACCCTTTGTTCCCCACCCGCCTCCAGCTTTGAAAGTATCTTGTCTCCTCATTGGTCATTTTGGCCAGGTGCCAGCGAAGTTATCTTAGCTTCTTAACCCTTTACAAGTGAAGGGGTTTTGCCTCTGGCTAGGAGGGATTTTATAGTTCTGTATACAGAAAGTTGGTAACCCTTCTCTTTATATTTATGACAATAATATATAAAGTATATAATATATATGGTAATAAGTATATTATTATATATACACTTTACTATGAAAGTTAGGTAAGATCCATGGCTGAAAAAAATTCAAGGAACCAAATAGCCTTGATGGACCTTAGGCTTTATAAGCAATGTTAGCATTAGTATAACATGCAGCATGAAAAGTTGGAAAATATGGCATCTATAGGACGATATAGGGAAGAATAATATATTAGAATAGAAACTTGGAAGTAATGGAACTATTAATGTGACAAATTGTGATACAATTTATACAAATTTTCATCATCTATATTTTGTTGCTTCTCATAAAAAAAGCTCTTGAACTAAAATATATTGTGGCACATTGATACATATATCCATTTGAGCATAGAAATCACTAACTAACTTACTTTTATATGTAACAATTAGTTCTTTCTGACAGAATAATGAATGATGTCACTAGCATTTCTATCGGTCAGAACTATTAATTCACAGCACATTTTAAGTTTTAGTAGTGAATGGAGTGAATAAGTGTACAAAGCTCTGTATATTGTGTAGGTGGAACTCTAAGACATCCATAGCATAGAAATGTATAACATGATCCAATAGCTGGAAGTTGAAGTGAGACAAATTCAGACTGGGAACAAAGCATACATTTTTAGTGGTGAGAGTAATTAGCTATTGGAGCAATTTATCAAGGATCTTGGTGGATTCTTCCTCGCTAACCAGTTTAAAATCAAGATTGGATGTTTTTCTAAAATATATGCTCCAGGAATTATGTTGGGGAAGGTCTATGGCCTGCTGTATACAGGAGGTCAGACAAGATCAAAATGGTCCATTCTGGCCTTTGAATTTATGGATTTAAGGCTTTTAAAGTCAATACTCACATTCTATGTCTGATTCTCACAAACATAATTTGTAATTTAATATTGATTCATGTGAATAATAAGTGTTAAACATTAAATATAATTCCTGAACATACTTGTCATTAATTAGATTTATGTATAATCTATACAAATTACTTCATTTGCCTGGTTTTCTTCACACTTTCCAGTCATCCATCAGAAAGGTACTTTTAGACAGCTATAAGTAAACACACAATACCAATTATAATTTAAAAGGCATCACAGGCCCAAGTGAGAGTTTCTCTAAATATTCCCATTTCAATGTCTGGTGGATGCTTTTCATTTTCCGCTTATTCTTTGCGCTCTGTGGTGCCCAAGGGTTTGTCTTTGTCTCCTGCTCTTCTTCCTCTATCTCCTAGGGTATTTCACTAAAAGCTTTAACTAGGCCTGGGGTTGGCAACCTTCAGCACATGGCCCATCAGGGTAATCTGCTGATGGGCTGTGAGACATTTGGTTTATGTTGACCATCCGCAGGCACTGCCCCCAGAAATTCCCAGAAATATTTCTTTAATAACTAATTAATAACTAATTAAAGAAATATTTCTTTAATAACTAATTTAATATATAATGAATTAATATATCTACTGTATCTAATATTTGATTTATATAATCTCCCTTGTTGTATACTTCCCATACTCCCTAATGTGTCCATTGCATCTGAGGCCTGCAGCACTTCCCAGAATCTCCACAGCTCCCCCTATACTCTTCCTACCTCCAGCCCTGACCCTGGCACACTCCCTCCTACCCTTACATCAGGGCTTGCAAGGAATTCCTCAGATGAGGCTCTCATTCTAAATTGGTGTAGCATACACATAAAGAAGAATCTGAACTGACTTTGAAAATTACATCATTTCACACTGCCTCTAGGCCAATTTGCATTCTCTTTGATTCACAGACACTGAAAAAAAATAATTTCTAACCCCTGACATATTATATATGAATATGACCCACTGACTGAGTGCAAAAGAGTCTAAAGTTGATTCAGTATATACACTGAAGGAGCATGAAGGAGAGATAGAGTATAGCAAAAAAGGTCAGCTGGAAGGAGGATATAAAAAAATGTAAGTGAACATAAGCGAGTCAACTCTGCTTTAACTTTTTGCACTGAATTCTGGCTGTTGGCATATAAGTTACATAAACTTAGACAACTTTATATGACCTTACAGACTAAATGGGTGTCAGTAGTATGTAAGTCTAAAACAGAGGTCCCCAAATAGGGGGCATGGAGGAACATTTAGGGGGGCATGGCGGGGCCCAGGCCAGCCCCCACAGGGGGTGGAAGGGAGGGCCGCCCAGGTCCGCACTGCTCCCGGCTTTGCTTCGCCCTGCTCCTAGCCACTGTCCCGCCTCCCATCCCCATGCCCGGCACCTCCCCCAACCGTGGCCTGGCTGCGGCTCTTCACCCGATCCTGGCTCCATGGGGCAAGGCTGGGCATGGACAGATGTAAGGGGGGCATGACCCTCAAAAGTTTGGGAACCACTGGTCTCAAGGATTTCTCAAATACCAAATTGCACATCACTTCTGAATATAAGGCTATATACACAAAGGGGACTCAGACTCAGTGTTGCAACACCTAACTTTTAGGTGTGCTGCAACCCGAAAAATCCACAGTCCTAAGGTCGGAGCCCTGGTTTACTATACCATGGCCAGAGTTGGGTACTTAAGACAACAATTCACAAAAGCCAATGGGCTAAGCAGCTGGCTGCCTAAGTTAGGCAACAGAAAACACTGAGTAAGGTGACTACCCATACTCAGGATTCACTGCAATGGATCATCTCCTGAAGTTAGGCATTTAAGCCAAGCTAGACCTTTCTGATGAGAAAAAAAAAAGGTGATGGCACCACCATCTCCCCCCATACATGGAATAGCCTAGTGGTTAGAACACTCACCCAGACCCAGCTTCCAATCCCCACTCTGCCTGATTTCGAAGACGGACTTAAATCCAAGTGCACTATAGAGGGCTTGTGGGTCTCTCTCCATCTTTTCTGCTAAAACTGTTCTACTTTATATAAAATACTTAAATATTGGGCCACATAGAGTGAAAAACCACTAATCACTAGATTGTAGTCACTGACTTGTGCGTCCCAGGTTTCAGTCACTGCTTCAGTGGCAATTAGATGCTTATGTCTGATTTATTCAGGCCTATTTTGACTATTTCATTACATGCTCAACATTTGTCAAATGGATTATCCTGGTGTGCAGTTACCTATCTGATCTCATCCAATATCTTTATTTCAGAAATAGCAGAGATGTTGTTCTTGACTGCTGGTGAACTGTATGGGGATAGGCTCAGTCATATAGTACGACAAAGATCTCTCTGTGAGCTGTATATGTCTGAAAATTTGTGTGGAGGCATTATATTTTTAAGCATTGCCAGTGGGGGTCCACTCTGTTTCTAGCTGATCTGATGTTATTGTGGTTTCCTGAGACATCAGTCCTCCTTGTGTTCCTGAAACTCCACACAGCATCCACACATCCTTGTGACCATTAGGGACAACCTGACCCTATGTAATTAATCATTACTCATTTTTAAGCAATTCTATAAATATTTTTCAAGGAACTTATAGCTTTTCTCCTGGCCTTTGAAAAAATAGTGTACTTGTGTTGGAGGAGGATGGGTATAAGGAAACAGATCTTAAATTCATATTTCAAAAAAACAAAAACAAAAAACAACCCATACATAATATCTAATGTGGATAAAACTTTCAATTCTAAACCTTGATTGTGCCATTTTTAATCACGTTATGTTTCTAACACTAAATGGCAAAACACTGGAAATTCAAAGCAGAGGTCTTCAACCATATCTTATCCTATTGTGAAAAGGAAAGCAGGACTATTATATGATTGCAAGATAGTCCACAAAACAACCAAGCAAGATAAAGATGATTAAAATGATAAAGTTAGAAAATAATCCATATTAATGTTACCTAAGTAGGGGAAAAATGAGTCAGAGTTAAACAGAGTTACGAAATATGATATGCCACAGGGATTTACTGCAATATACAGAACTAACCAGATTTTAGTTGGCATATTGCACTCCTGTCCATGGCTAACTTTTTTCTGCTTTTTCTACAAACATTCTCCCAGTATCGTCTGAGGTAGCAACTTTGAGTCCATCCTTTGCTAATTAGAAGATTGATGGCAATTTCATTCCTGATTCCTGATTTTCTGGTAACTCTGCTCCTGCACTACTTTATTTGATCTGGTACGTTGGTCCAAAATTCAGTTTTATGAGAGTTACATTTTGTAAATAGCCTGCCCATTGAAAAAAATGTGCCTGCACATTTTGTAATCTTATTAACATTGAGTTACACTGCCGAATACTGTGTGTCTGAAATGTGCAAAACCAACTTAAACTCTTTTGGCCAGGTGTTTATTTTATTTATTAATTTATTTATTTTGGTCTGTCAGCTTCATTTCAAATTGACATACCAAGCAACAGGAACCCCGAATCATTGGAGTCTGAAACAATTTTTATCCTGCATTATCGACAGATGGGTGAGGAGTGACTTTTATTTTTGTAAATGTTTTCATTTGAAGTGAACTTCCATTGAAATGCGTTCACTTTTAATAAACATGGCGTGGTTCAAGCTTTTAGTGCAAATACTTGTGAAATGTGCATATTAAGCTCAAATACTTGAATATACACCAAATGCAAATTTCCTTTGTATATGCCACAGCAATTCACACTAACCAACATGACACAAGTGATTAACTTTATCATATGTAAAATTTGTAACTTACGGTGTATTTGTAACTTATGAAAGTCATGTGACAATGGTAATGAAACACAGAAAGAATAAACCAGTCCTAAAATGGAAGAAGAAACTTTATTAGAATAATTAGAACTTTATTTAATAAGAATATTAGAATTAGAATAATCCCCAAAACTATTCTGTTTCTCTCTGCTCTCCTGCAGAGCTTCTGCCTAGAACATTCCCTCTCCTTGTTTGGCTTCCTGCTACAGTCTTAAAGAAATAGCAACACAAATATTGCTCACAGTATTACTTTTATTGAATATTTGCACCACTGTTGCCCATGTTGAAACAACTATATTCATGAAATGTGGGTTTTAGTCTTGTGTACTTATTTAGGACAAAGAACACAGGCACAGAATGGAGATTATTGAATGAATGCAGAGTTAATTTAACATAGCAACTGCACTTACACAAATGGAGCCTTCTTTGCAAGATGACATCTCAAAAAGAGCAAATGCTACTGCTAGAGATTACACCTAAAGTTAAGTATGCATACAGAAGTATTTTTCAAAACAATGTTCTATCGATGTGTCACCTTTCATAACATATGAACTAAACTAAATGGGTGTCAAGGGCCAGCTTCCAGACATACTGACTTCTGTGGATCAATATTTTATTAAAAATAAATCTCATTCACTTTGCTACAGAGTTGTGTATCCCATGCTAGATAGGGATCAACAACCTTTGGCACGCGGCCCATCAGGGAAATCCACTGGCAGGCCAGGACGGTTTGTTTACCTGCAGCGTCTGCAGGTTTTGCCGATCGCAGCTCCCTTTGATCGCGGTTTGCCGTTCCAGGACAATGCGGACTGCGGGAAGCAGTGGCCAGCACATCACTCAGCCCACACTGCTTCCCGCAGCACCCATTGGCCTGGAGCAACAAACTGAGGCCAGTGGGAGCTGCATTCGGCCAAATGTGCGCATGCTGCAGGTAAACAAATCATCCCAGCCCACCAGTGGATTTCCCTGACCGACCGTATGCCAAAGGTTGCCGATCCCTGTGCTAGAGGATGCACACCTGAATTCTCCTCACCCAGGGTTCATTAACTCCTCCTTTGTCTCCCTAGATAGGCTTCCAATTAGCAAGGACCTTAAAACATTTTCTTGAAGGAAGAGAGCCTGCTGAAGTGTAGCAGAAGCTTTTTCTTGATTCTTTAAGTTGCCAGTTGAACAACAATTTGAGCTTCTTCTTATGAAAAGTTTGTATATTAGCTGGTTTCCATCCTATGAGGTGCTGGGTACCCTCAACTCGTACCGAAGACAATAGGAGTTTAAGGTCCTCAGCACCTTTCAAGCAAAGGCCCACTGCTAGTTGGAAGTACAGCCAAACTTTTTAACATTTGCTTCTGTATCTCAATGGTAATACGTGTTCAACTCAGTAATTTTTATGAGCATCCTCAGGCATGATGGAAAAATTTAGTATTGAGTAAAAAAATTATTACATAATAGGCTAGAATAATACCTTGTTGCTGGCTAACAAAACATAGGACAGTTAATTTTGAAAATATTCTTATTTTTTAAAAAGTTGTTTGTTTCCTAAGTCTGCTTTGACATTGCATTAGACCAATCGTTCTCAACCAGGGGTATGTGTACCCCTGGGGGTACTCAGAGGACTTCCGGGGGTACATAAACTCATCTAGATATTTGCCTAGTTTCACCACAGGCTACATAAAAAGCACTAGCGAAGTCAGTACAAACTAAAATTTCACAAACAATGATTTGTTTATACTGCTCTGTATACTATACACTGAAATGTAAGTACAATATTTATATCTCAATTACTTTATTTTATAATTATATGGTAAAAATGAGAAAGTAAGCAATTTTTCAGTAATAGTGTGCTGTGACACTCTTGTATTTTTGTCTGATTTTTGTAATTTTTTAAGTTAGGTGAAACTAATGGGTACAAAAGACAAATCAGACTCTTGAAAGGGGTACAGTACTCTGAAAAGATTGAGAGACACTTCATTAGGCCAGTCAAGCTAGCTGCCTGTCCCTCACAAATATGAAATAATTAAATGCATTACCTTGCTTTTTGAAGAAAATATTTTAATAAACATTTGTAAAGCTCTTGTTGTTCCTCTTACTGAGCTTTGTTGGGATTTTTTGTCATATTGTTACAATTTAGCTTACTTCATCTGAAAGGTAATTGTATTTCTCAATATGGAATATTTTATGTAGTGCCAGATATTCTTTCACTGCTAGAATAATTACATTTGTTATATTCCCTTAAATACTTGTCTATGCTTATATACATTATTTGACTTTATCTCAGTATCAGAACTAGATGTATGTTTCAGAATGAACTCCGTTTAAATGCAAATTCAATTTTCTAGCCCTGTATACATCTATTATTGTCAGATAACTTCAGGGACAAAAGGTTCTCTATAAAACATCTTTAGTTCTCTTCTCTCTCACACACACAAAACCAGTTATGTGTTCTAATCTTAGAGCATTAATTCAGTCATTACAAAACCTTCTGTGACTGATTAATTGTTACTATTTTGATTAGAGGTAAAGTTAAGATTTCCTTCTTTGAGGGGAGAAAATAATATTTCTGAAAACAGGTTACTTGAAATGTACACAGCTTGCAGTTAGCCTGATGCAATTTCAGTTAGTCTGCAAAAATTTTAACATTTAATTCAAAGGGAACAGGATTTGGTCCCAAATCCTTAACACTGAGGCTTTTGTAAAAAGTGTTATAGTGGAACATACATAAACAGAAGACAAAATTATAACACCCTTTAACATGCCACTCATAGACATGAATAACTTTATCTGTGTACAGAGTAACAGCCGTGTTAGTCTGTATTTGCAAAAAAAAAAGAGTACTTGTGGCACCTTAGAGACTAACCAATTTATTTGAGCATTAGCTTTTGTGAGCTACAGCTCACTTCATTGGATGCATACCATGGAAAGTATAGAAGATCTTTTTATACACACAAAGCATGAAAAAATGGGTGTTTACCACTACAAAAGGTTTTCTCTCCCCCCCACCCCACTCTCCTGCTGGTAATAGCTTATCTTAAGTGATTACTCTCCTTACAATGCGTATGATAATCAAGTTGAGTCATTTCCAGCACAAATCCAGGTTTCCTTCCCCCCCCCGCAGCACCCCCCCCACACACACACACAAACCCACTCTCCTGTTGGTAATAGCTTATCTAAAATGATCACTTTCCTTACAATGTGATTAATTGGGCTATCATTACCTGTGTCAATGGAGTGGTATGCCCATTCAGTCAGTCCTGGGGTGGCTGACAACATTGGCGCGTAGCTAGTGCACAGCTCCTGGATCTGTTGTCGCTGCACATGCCCAAGGGTCATGGAGAGGTTCACCTCTTCCACACCACCAGCACTTTTCCCTTCTTAGTAGACACCTTCAGGCCACTCAGTGTCCTCTCCTTCCTGGGCTATAAACTGACAAACCTTTAATTCTCTGGAATAAAAGGGCTTTAGAGAATTAATATGGTACACCTTAGGCTTTCGGTTGGAGGTGGGGAATGCTATGAGATAATTAACAGCTCCCAGGCGCTCCTGGACCGTGAATGGCCCTTCCCACGACGCTTCCATTTTATGGGCCTGGAGCGCCTTTAAGACCATGACCTGGTCCCCTACTTTGAAGGAACGCTCTCTGGCATGTTTATCATACCAGGCTTTTTGCTCTTTTTGAGTATCCTGTAAGTTTTCTTTAGCAAGGGCTAAAGAGGTTCGGAGGGTGTTCTGTAGATTGATTACAAAGTCCAGAATGTTAGTTCCTGGAGAAGGTGTAAATCCCTCCCATTGCTGCTTCACCAACTGTAATGGCCCCTTAACCTCACGGCCATATACAAGTTCAAATGGGGAAAACCCTAAACTGGGATGTGGTACAGCTCGGTAGGCAAAGAGCAACTGCTGCAACACTAGGTCCCAATCATTGGAGTGCTCATTTACAAATTTAAGTATCATGGCCCCCAAAGTTCCATTAAACTTCTCCACCATGCCATTTGTTTGATGGTGGTAAGGAGTGGCAACCAAGTGATTTACCCCATGAGCTTCCCAAAGGTTTTCCTTAGTTTCTGCCAGGAAATTAGTCCCTGCATCTGTGAGGATGTCGGAGGGCCAACCTACCCTGGCAAAAATATATGCCAGTGCCTGGCACATACTTTTAGCCTGGTGTTTAGAGCTACTGCTTCCAGCCATCGAGTGGCAAAATCCATGAAAGTCAGTATGTACTGCTTTCCTCTGGGTGTCTTTTTCGGAAAAGGACCCAGAATATCCCCAGCTACTCGCTGAAATGGAACTTCAATGATGGGGAGTGGCTGGAGAGGGGCTTTGACCTTGGTGGGGAGTGGCTGGTCTTGTGGTTTTCCCACTCTTTGGCATACCTCACAAGACAGGACATAGGTAGAAACATCCTTGCCCATTCCCTCCCAGTGGAATGACCCCCCCCAAACGGTCTTTGGTCCTGTTCACACCAGCATGGCCACTAGGGTGATCGTGGGCTAAGCTCAAGAGCTTGGCCTGGTATTTAGTTCGAACTACCAACTGTCTCTGAGGATGCCAGTCTTCCTGGTGTCCACCAGAAAGAGTTTCCTTGTATAAAAGTCCTCTTTCTACAACAAACCTGGATCGATTAGAAGAGCTGAGAGGCGGTGGGTTGCTCCGTGACGCCGTCCAAGCTCTCTGGAGGCTTTCATCTGCTTCGTGTTCGGTCTGGAACTGTTCCCTTGATGCTGGAGACATCAGTTCCTCATGGGATTGTGGACCTAGGCTTGGTCCTTCTGGAAGCGATATAGGGGATGGGGCTGTTTCCGTTGACTGTGAACCACTTTCCGCTGGGACACTCTGTTGGGGTTCAAGCTCTGGCTGAGCCTCTTGTGTAGGGATATGGGCTGCTGCCGGTTCAGGTTCGGTGGGGCCCTCTGGTGTTGAGGTTGCAAGTACTGGATTCAGTACTGGCAATGGGTCTGGTGTTGGTTGTTCGGCTGGTTCCGGTTCTGGGACTGGTTCCGTCTGGGTCTCTGGGACTAGATCCACTACTGCTGTTGCAGACATTGGCCTGGGGTCCGGTCCGTCCCCTCTGACGGGGTCCTGATAGAAGTTTCCAGAATGGAGCTAGGCCTCACGGCTTGTTTAGCCTGGCTGCAGGTGACCATTCCCACCCTCTTGGCCCGCTTACATGATTGGCCAAGTCTTCCCCCAACAGAATGGGGATGGGATAATCATCATAGACTGCAAAAGTCCTCGTTCCTGACCAGCCCTGGTACTGGACAGGCAACTTGGCTGTAGGCAAATTAAAAGAGTTGGACTTGAAGGGTTGAATTGTCACTGGGATCTCTGGGTTGATTAAATTGGGGTCCACTAAGGAAGCATGGATAGCTGACACTTGTGCTCCGGTGTCCCTCCACGCGGTGACCTTCTTCTCGCCCACACTCACAGTTTCCCTCCGCTCCAAAGGTACCTGGGAGGAATCTGGGCCTGCGGACCTCTGGTGTGATTCCGGTGCAATGAACTGTAATCTGTTGGGGTTCTTGGGGCAGTTGGCCTTTACATGCCCCAGCTCGTTACATTTAAAACATCGTCCAGCTGACAGGTCACTGGGGCGAGGTGAGTTGCTGGAGAATGGTGTGGTGGGACGATAAGGGGTCTGGAGGGTTCTTTGAGAGGTAGGTGGGGCTTTGGACAGCCCCCAGTAATAGGGTGTGGTCTGGGGTTGTCCCTTCTGGTCTCCGCTCCAACTGCGACCAGTTTTCTTCTTCTCTGCCACCTCCACCCATCTGGCTCCAATCTCTCCTGCCTCGATTACAGTTTTGGGCTTCCCATCTAGGATGTAGCTTTCTATTTCCTCAGAAACACCCTCTAAGAATTGTTCCATTTGCATTAGGAAGGGCAAATTTACTAGGAATTCAACACTTGCTCCTGATATCCAGGCATCCCAATGTTTCACAATGTGGTAGGCATGTCGGGTAAATGACACGTCTGGTTTCCATCTTAGGGCTCTGAACCTCCGACGAGACTGCTCAGGTGTTATCCCCATTCTGACTCTCGCCTTGGATTTAAACAGTTCATACTTGTTCATGTGTTCTTTAGGCATTTCAGCTGCCACCTCAGCTAAGGGTCCACTGAGTTGCGGCCTCAGCTCTACCATGTATTGGTCGGTAGAGATGCTGTACCCAAGGCAGGCCCTTTCAAAGTTTTCTACGAAGGCCTCAGTATCATCGCCTGCCTTGTAGGTGGGGAACTTTTTGGGATGGGAAGTGGTACCTGGAGAAGGATTGCTAGGGTTTGTTGGTATATTCTGCTCAGCCTTTACTTTCTCCATCTCCAGTTCATGCTTCCTCTCTTTTTGCTTCTCCTCCTCCACATGCTTCCTTGCCTCCATTTCCCTCTTGTGGGCAGTCTCCTGTACCTCCTTCTCCAGCTGTAGGAGTTCTGTCTGTCTTTCATGTTCCTTTTGTTTTTCCTCAGCCTGAAATCTGGCTAATTCCATCTTTTGTTGTGCCGTGGATTCTGTCATCCTAACGTCTCTGTTATTAAATAACTTTACACCTGAGGGTTAGAAATAAAATAAACAAAACTTGGCTTTAAAATTTTGCTGTGCTGGAATAGGATACCTATTCTCTGATAGTGATTGTCAGCCTACAGAAAAAAAACAATTCCCTTTGTCTCTGCTCTGGCCCCAAATCAAAGCAAAAAACCTCCAACTACTTGGAAATCTGCTTACCAGCAGCCCAAAAGAAAAAAAATCCTTTTCAAACCTATGCTCCTTGTAAAAAAAAATCAAAATCCTAAAAAAAAAAAACTCTTGCCACTTTTGTCTCCTGGCAAATGGGTAGAACAACCCTTCCCACTGTTTACTTTTAGGGAAAAAAAAAAACCTCTGCTTTGGAAGACTGTGAATTTCCCTGCAGGAGTTAAGTACCCTGCCTCCAGGCAAAGAAAACCTGCAATTCACAAATATAATCCCCTTTTGTCTCTGCTCTGGCCCCAAAGCAGAGAAAAAACTAGCTGATTTCAGTTGGACCTCCTTTCCAGCAGCCCCAAAGGAAACATTTTTTTTTCCTTTTTAAAATCTGTATTTCTAGTTCAAAAAATCTCAAATTGATCTCAAAATGATTTCAGGTTAATCCCACCACTCTGCCACCATGTCACAGTTCCTCCCCCACTCTGAACTCTAGGGTACAGATGTGGGGACCTGCACGAAAACCTCCTAAGCTTACTTTCATCAGCTTAGGTTAAAACTTCCCCAAGGTACAAATTAATTTTATCCTTTGTCCCTGGACCTCCACTGCCACCACCAAACTCTAACTGGGTTTACTGGGAAACGTAGTTTGGACACGTCTTTCCCCCCAAAATCCTCCCAACCCTTGCACCCCACTTCCTGGGAAAGGTTTGGTAAAAATCCTCACCAATTTGCATAGGTGACCACAGACCCAATCCCTTGGATCTGAGAACAATGAAAAAGCATTCAGTTTTCTTACAAGAAGACTTTTAATAGAAATAGAAGTAAATAGCAGTAAAGGAATCACCCCTGTAAAATCAGGATGGTAGGTACCTTACAGGGTAATTCGATTCAAAACATAGAGAATCCCTCTAGGCAAAACCTTAAGTTACAAAAAAGACACACAGACAGGAATAGTCATTCTATGCAGCACATTTTCTCAGCCATTTAAAGAAATCATAATCTAAAACACACCTAGCTAGATTACTTACTAAAGTTCTAAGACTCCATTCCTGGTCTATCCCCGGCAAAAGCAGCATACAGACAGACACAGACCCTTTGTTTCTCTCCCTCCTCCCATTTTTTGAAAGTATCTTGTCTCCTCATTGGTCATTTTGGTCAGGTGCCAGCGAGGTTACCTTTAGCTTCTTAACCCTTTACAGGTGAGAGGATTTTTCCTCTGGCCAGGAGGGATTTTAAAGGGGTTTACCCTTCCCTTTATATTTATGACACACTGAATGAAGATCAGTTGTCAGTATATTGATGTCTATCCATATTGGTGTTTGATGCCATTGACTGAGATGTTGTTGACATACCCAGTGGACCTTCAAAGGCAAGAGTTGCTTCAGGGTGGCTCCACTCCACTCTTCTGACTGATCCTAGAGAGTAGTATAAGGCTTATCTTCCCTAAACACTCTCTTGTGGAACCCATGAGAGTTCTGTTGTACCAACTTTCCTATTTGAGGGACCATTGAAAGGGTTACACAAGAATTATGGTTTGCAGCACTGTCAGTATGCTAATACTTGGGTCTGTGTGTTCTTGCCCCAAGATTAAGCATTCTAGGCACTACGGTAATATATATTAATAGCATTACAATATTGTAGGACGTTGCTGGTAAGGTGCAACAACTTACCTTGTATCTAAGACTGGAGCATGGGCAGTGGCTATGTGGGTGAGGCTCAATTGGCTGAGACAACTTACAGACTTTGGGAGGAAATGCAAGGAATGGTAAATTTATTAGTACACCCAGTTGATGGGGCTTAATTTCCATTGCTTCCTAATTTTATAACTTGAGGTTCTGATGCAGTATCTCACTGTTTAGGCAACAGTGGTTGTGAAGAGTGCTTTTTATCATCCTTTGTCCTTTGGTCTTTGATGTGGACCTTCCTATGATTATCTTTGCCTTTGTCACCTTGATGCTGGATTACTGTAATGTGCTTTACCTGAGTTGCATTACAAAACCTTCAGAAGCTGCAGCTAATGCAGAAAAACAGTGAAAATTTAACTTCAGCCTGGAGACCATCCCACTAAAGCACATGATGGTCTCCTTGGGGTTTTGGGCTGCATCTAAGGGTAGGAAGGTGGGTCAATGCCTGCAATATCCCTACATGCCACCTTAGGCTAGCAACTGTCATAGTGAAGAGACCCACAGGCCAGTATGACTAGCCATCTGGTCTCCTTAGTAGCCAAAAGAGGTGGCTCAGAACTAGAGTCTGGCCTTGTGTCCCTGTCCAGCACCTCTCAAGTTTTACCATCCATTACTACAACATCTGAGGTGAGTGCAAGGGTTCCTAGGAGCTGTCTATAGTATATGTGTAATCTGATCAACTGAGACATGTATAACAGATGGAAAATATGTGGAGCTGGAATATCCTATAATTTTTATCTGATTTCCAGTTGCTATGCTCCGTTCAGTAGTTCTGTTGTCCCCTCCCCCTTTCTATATTCATATTGTCAGAATTTAAGTCTGCAGGATGAGGAGGGGGAGTACTCTTTGGAGGTAGGGCCAATAAACTCAGGGGATAGAAATACACAGCCCCTTAAACTTGATGTACTTGACTGGACATGAAAGTCACTCCTCCCATGAACTTCAAAAGTCAACCAATGGGGGCAAATAAAGATTAAACCGATGCCAACAAGCAGAAGGAAAGATGTTGAGTTGATATCTTTTGAACATTTTACAAAAAGAAAAGCTGGTGACTACCAAACATGTTCATACACAACTGATGATTAAATTTCTGTGCATAATAAGACCCTGCATAGGACATTGACCATAGGTGTCAGCCAATGAATAAAAGTAATTAAAAAACAAACACCCTGGACAGTCGTAGGAATCCTCTTTATAACAGTTTCTCTATTAACACACACTGGGATCATTCACAAAATATATTTCTTGTGACTTTAATTACAGCAATTCCAACCTAACCAGTATCCTGGGAGAACTGAATAAACAGCTTCTGAATTTCTTCAAGCCAATGTAATTTCCCTTTAATAGCATAACTAATTTTATCAGGAGGATTGCCTCACTTTGTTAAACTCTGTTTTTTCCAAAGGGAGAGACTCCAGTTTTCAGTTTTGAGTAATTTGTCATCTAGACACTACAAGAATAACACCTATAAATTTGCACTGAAACCTACTCAGGCTGGGCATTGAAAAGTCATTTAGCAAGCATAACTTACGCTCATGGGAGCTGCTCTCTCAAATTTTACAGATTACTCTCTACTAGATCCTGCTAATAACTCTCCAGACTGACTGCCCAGCATGTGAACATAACTGCCCACACATATTCTATCTTTATAACAATACAATATTGCTGACATTCACTTGTACTATGTCCCCGCCTTCCCCTCACCCCCGTTTTCCACAGATCCAAAAGCTCCAGGGAGCTGGCATCTTTCGCCAAGAAAAATGATTACAATTAGCCATGGCTATTTTATTATAAAGAAAGGAAAAGAAACATGAAATAAAACAAAACAAGTGACAGAACACAAATGATAAACTGGTTATTTCCACTACAAACACTTCTGTATGCCTCTGTGTGGAGAGTATCAGAGATTTCTCCTTTTGAGAGTCAACTGCCTTGGGGGTGTTCAGAATTTGGTCAGTAATAACATAATAATGGCCACACTGAGTCAGACCAATGGTCCATCTAGTTCAGTTTCCCATCTACCAAAGGTGGCCAATGCCAGTTGCTTCACAGAAAATGAACAGAACAGGCAATCACTGAGTGGTCCATCACCTGTTGTCCTCTCCAAGTTTTGGCAATCACGGAATCATTGAATCATAGAAGATTAGGGTTGGAAGAGACCTCAGGAGGTCATCTAGTCCAATCCCCTACTCAAAGCAGGACTATCATAGAAGGCAGTCAAGTTGGTCAGGCATGACTTGACCTTGGTGAATCCATGTTGACTGTTCCTGATCACTTTCCTCTCCTCCAAGTGCTTCAAAAATGGCTTCCTTGAGGACCTGCTCCATGATTTTTCAAGGGACAGAGGTGAGGCTGACCAGTCTATAGTTCCCCGGGTTCTCCTTCTTCCCTTTTAAAAAGATGGGCACTATGTTTGCCTTTTTCCACTCGTCCTGGACTTCCCCCAATTGTCACGAGTTTTCAAAGATAATGACCAATGGCTCTGCAAACACATCAGCCAGCTCCCTCAGCACCCTGGAATGAATTAGATCCAGACCCAAGGACTTGTACATGTCCAGCTTTTCTATATAGTTCTTAATCTGTGCTTTCACCACTGAGGTCTGCTCACCTCCTCCCCATACTGTGCTGCCCAGGGCAGCAGTCTGGAAGCTGACCTTGTCTGTGAAGACTGAGGCAAAAAAAAAAAAAGCATTGACTACTTCAGCTTTTTCCACATCATCTGTCACTAGGTTGCCTCCCCCATTCAGTAAGGGTCCCACACTTTCCCTGATCATCTTCTTGTTCTTAACATACCTGTAGAAACCATTCTTGTTACCCTTCACATCCCTAGCTGCAACTCCAATTGTGCTTTGGCCTTCCTGATTACACCCCTGCATGCTCGAGCAATACTTTTATACTCCTCCTGAGTCATCTGTCCAAGTTTCCACTTCCTGTAAGCTTTCTTTTTGTGTTTAAGCTCACTGAAGGTTTCACTGTTAAGCCAAGCTGGTCACCTGCCATATTTGCTATTCTTTCTGCACATTACAGTGGTTTGTTCCTGCACGCTCAGTAAGGTTTCTTTAAAATACAGCCAGCTCTCCTGGACTTCTTTCCCCCTCATATTAGCCTCCCGGGGAGCCTGCCTATCCGTTCTGTGAGGGAGTCAAAGTCTGCTTTTCTGAAGTCCAGGGTCCATATTCTGCTGCTCTCCTTTCTTCCTTTTGTCAGGATCCTGAACTCGACCATCTCATGATCACTGCTGCCCAGGTTGCCCCCCACTTCTTCCCCTACAAATTCTTCCCTTTTTGTGAGGAGCATGTCAAGAGGAGCACATCCTCTAGTTGATTCCGCCAGCAGTTGCACCAGGAAGTTGTCCCCAAAACTCTCCAAAAACTTTCTGGATTGTCTGTACACTGCTGTATTTCTCTCCCAGCAGATGTCAGGGTGATTGAAGTCCCCCATGAGAACCAGGACCTGTGATCTGGAAACTTCTGTCAGGTGTCCAAAGAAAGCCTCATCTATCTCATCCTCCTGGTCTGGTGGTCTATAGCAGATGCCCACCATGGCATCACCCTTGTTGGTCTCACATCTAAGCTTAACCCAAAGTCTTTCAACAGGCTTTTCTCCAGTTTCCTACTGGAGCTCTGAGAAATCATACTGCTCTCTTACATACAGTGCATCTCCTTCACCTTTTCTGCCCTTCCTGTCCTTCCTGAACAGTTTATATCCATTCATTACAGTACTCCATTCATGTGAGTTATCCCACCACATCTCTGTTATTCCAATCACATCATAGTTCCTTGAGTGTGCCAGGACTTCCAATTCTTCCTGCTTGTTTCCCAGGCTTCTTATGTTCATGTAAAGGCACCTAAGATAACTAGCCAATTGTCCTGCTTTCTCATTATGAATCAGGAGACCTCCCCTGTTGCACCCTCCCACTTGTGTTTCCTCCCGGTATCGTATTTCCCAACTTACCTCAGGGCTTAGGTGACCATCCCCCGGTGAACCTCCTCACTAGGTTAGGTGGATCCCAGCTCTTCCTAGCAATCCTCCTTCCTGGAACAATATTCCATGGTCGAAGAATCCAAAGTCTCTCCGACACCACCTTCATAACCATACATTTACATCCACAATTCGATGGTTCATACCTGGGCCCTTTCCTTCAAAATGGAGGATGGACAAGAAAATGACTTGTGCCTCAAACTCCTTTATCCTTCTTCCCAGAGCCACATAGTTTGCAGTGATCTGCTCAAGGTCATTCTTGGCAGTATCATTGGTGGCCATGTGGAAAAATAGGAAGGGGTAGCGGTCCAAAGGCTTGATTAGTCTCGGCAGACACTCCATTACATCCTGAATTCTAACTCCAGGCAAGCAGCACTCTTCTCGAGTTTCCTGGTCTGGATGGCAGATGGATGACCCTGTCCCCCTTAGGAGGGAATCCCCAAACACCACTACCCATCTCTTCTTTTGAGAGTGGTGGTTGCAGAACCCCCATCCTTAGTACAATGCATCCCATGCCTTCTGGTCGAGGGGGGTCTCCTTTAGATCCCTTCCCTCACATAATTCTTCCAAAATATTATCTGCCATAGTACCTGTGCAGAGAGCCTGAAAATGGTTTCTTACCTCTATCTGCACTGGGAATACATGGGGTTCTCCTCTTTCTTCTGCTTGAAGTCACATGCTGCTAATTTTCTTCCCCATATTGCACTGCTCCCTCTGATTCTTCAGCATGCTCTGCCTACAGTACCAAAAACTGTCTTCTATCCAGAAAATCTTCATTTTCTCTGATGCAATGCAGGTTTGATACTTGGGTCTCTAGTCCTTTAACCTTCTCTTCCAATATGTTGACCAGCTTGCACTCTGGGATAAAGACCAACATGGCGTATCCTCTGCAGGTCACAACAGCTGATCGCTCACTATCCATTAGGTCTTCCTTCTAAGAGCCTCTTCAGATGTTGTATTTACTGCTCACAGAAACCTAAAGGCAAAAAAAACCCAACAATCTGAGGGAACTCTCCCCAGGCAAACTCCACTTCTGTTCTTTTTGCCTGTCCTCTCTTCGCTCAGTTCGCAATTGGCTGCTTTTTTATAAGGCTGCTGACTTGAAGCAGTTGGCCTGACTCAAAGCCTTCCCTCCAATCAACCACTCAAGGCCCACCTGGAACAAAGCACTCCCAATTCACAATTTTCAAACAAACAAATGCATGGTCAGACAGTCCCTGCAACCAGCTCCAATCAAACAAATGGTCACAGCAGACAGACACTTGGATATTCCCCCACCAGCTCACAACCCAGCCTCCCTAATGCAGCACTCACCAAAGATCCTCTTGTATGGTTCCCAGACAAACTCTGTCGGTTTGCCTGTCCTTTGTTTGATGCAATCAGAGACTAGTGACACCCAGAGCATGGGCTTGCATCCCTGACCATCTTGGATTAAATCCTTTGATAGACCTATTCTCCATGAATTTATCTAATTCTTTTTTGAACCCCGTTATAGTTTTGGCCTTCACAACATCCCCTCGCAACAAGTTCCACAAGGTTACTGTGTGTAGCGTGAAGTACTTCCTTTTGTTTGTTTTAAACTTGCTGCCTATTAATTTAATTGTCTGATCCCAGGTTTTTGTATTACGTGAAAGGGTAAATAACACTTCCTTATTCACTTTCTTCATACCATTCATAATTTTATAGACGTCTATCACATACCCTCTTAGTTGTCTCTTTTCCAAACTGAACATTACCAGTCTTTTTAATCTCTTCTCATATGAAAGCTATTCCATCATCATTTTTGTTGCCGTTCTCTGGTACTTTTTCCAACTCTAATATTTTTGTTTTAGATGGAGTGACCAGAACTGTGCACAATATTCAAGCTGTGGGCATACCATGGATATATACAGTGGCAATATGATATTTTCTGTCTTATCTATGACTTTCCTAAGGGTTCCTAACATTCCATTTGCTTTTTTGACTGCTGCTACACATTTAGTAGATGTTTCCATAGAATCATACACAATAACTCCAAGATCTCTTTCTTGAGTGGTAACAGCTAATTTAGATCCCATAATTTTGTATGTAAAGTTGAATTACGTTTTCCATTGTACACTACTTTGCATTTCTCAATATTGAATTTCATCTGCCATTTTGTTGACCCATCACCCAGTTAGTAAATTAAGACTTGGGCTGTCTGATGGCTATCCACAATGACTGCACCAGCCTTGACCCAGCTTCTTCAGACTGAGCGGTTGTGGGCAGGATTCATAGAATCATATATATCAGGGTTGGAAGGGACCTAAGGAGGTCATCTAGTCCAACCCCCTGCTCAAAGCAGGAACAATCCCCAACTAAATCTTCCCAGCCAGGGCTTTGTCAAGCCTGACCTTGAAAACCTCTAAGGAAGGAGATTCCACCACCTCCCTAAGTAACCCATTCCAGTACTTCATCACCCTACCAGTGAAAAAGTTTTTCCTAATATCCAACCTAAACCTCCCTCATTGCAACTTGAGACCATTATTCCTTGTTCTGTCATCTGCTACCATTGAGAACAGTCTAGATCCATCCTCTTTGAAACCCCCTTTCAGGTAGTTGAAAGCAGCTATCAAATCCCCCCTCATTCTTCTCTTCTTCAGACTAAATAATCCCAGTTCCCTCAGTCTCTCCTCATAAATCATGTGCTCCAGTTCCCTAATCATTCTTGTTGCCCTCCACTGGACTCTTTCCAATTTTTCCACATCCTTCTTGCAGCGTGGGTCCCAAAATTAGACACAGTACTCCAGTTGAGGCCTCATGAATGTTGAATAGAGGGAAATGATCACATCCCTCAATCTGCTGGCAGTGCCCCCACTTATACAGCCCAAAATGCCGTTAGCCTTCTTGGCAACAAGGGCACACTGTTGACTCATATCTAGCTTCTTGTCCACTGTAACCCCTAGTCCTTTTCTGCAGAACTGCTGCCTAGCCATTCGGTCCCTAATTTGTAGCAGTACATGGGATTCTTCCGTCTTAAGTGCAGGACTCTGCACTTATCCTTGCTGAACCTCATAAGAAGTTCATTCTTTTGGCCCAATCCTCTAATTTGTCTAGGTCCCTCTGTATCCTATCCCTACCCTCCAGGGTATCTACCACTCCTCCCAGTTTAGTGTCATCTGCAAACTTGCTGAGGGTGCAATCCACATCATCCTCCAGATCATTAATGAAGATATTGAATAAAACTGGCCCCAGGACCAACCATTGGAGCACTCTGCTTGATACCAGCTGCCAACTAGACATGGAGCCATTGATCATTACCCATTAAGCGTGACGATCTAGCCAGCTTTCTATCCACCTTATAGTCCAGTCATCCAGCCCATACTACTTTAACTTGCTGGCAAGAATACTTTGGGAGACCGTGTCAAAAGCTTTGCTAAAGTCAAAGAATAACATGTCCACTGTTTTCCCCTCATCAAGAGAGCCAGTTATCTCATCATAGAAGGCAATTATATTAGTCAGGCATGACTTGCCCTTGGTGAATCCATACTGACTGTTACTGTTTACTTTCCTCTCCTCTAAGCGCTTCAGAATTGATGTCTTGAGGACCTGCTCCATGATTTTTCCAGGGACTGAGGTGAGGCTGACTGGCCTGTAGTTCCGCGGATCCTCCTTCTTCCCTTTTTTAAAGATGGACACTACATTAGCCTTTTTCCAGTCATCCGGGACCTCCCACAATCACCTTGAGTTTTCAAAGATAATGGCCAATGGCTCTGCAATTACATCTGCCAACTCCTTTAGCACTCTTGGATGCAGCGCATCTGGCCCCATGGACTTGTGCTCATACAGCTTTTCTAAATAGTCCTGAACCACTTCTTTCTCCACAGAGGGCTGGTCACCTCCTCCCCATGCTGTGCTGCCCAGTGCAGTAGTCTGGGAGCTGACCTTGTTCCTGAAGACAGAGGCAAAGAAAGCATTGAGTACATTAGCTTTTTCCACATCCTCTGTCACTAGGTTGCCTCCCTCATTCAGTAAGTGGCCCACACTTTCCTTGGCTTTCTTCTTGTTGCTAACATACCTGAAGAAACCCTTCTTGTTACCCTTAACATCTCTTGCTAGCTGCAACTCCAAGTGTGATTTGGCCTTCCTGATTTCACTCCTGCATGCCTGAGTAATAATTTTATACTCCTCCCTGGTCATTTGTCCAATCTTCCACTTCTTATAAGCTTCTTTTTTGTGTTTAAGATCAGCAAGGATTTCACTGTTAAGACAAGCTGGTCATCTGCTGTATTTACTATTATTTCTACACATAGGGATCATTCGTTCCTACAACCTCAATAAGGATTCTTTAAAATACAGCCAGCTCTCCTGGACTCCTTTCCCCTTCATGTTATTCTCCCAGGGGATCCTGCCCATCAGTTCCCTGAGGGAGTCAAAGTCTGCTTTTCTGAAGTCCAGGGTCCATATTCTGCTGGTCTCCTTTCTTCCTTGTGTCAGGATCCTGAACTCGACCATCTCATGGTCACTGCCTCCCAGGTTCCCATCCACTTTTGCTTCCCCTACTAATTCTTATCGGTTTGTGAGCAGCAGGTCAAGAAGAGTTCTGCCCTAGTTTGTTCCTCCAGCACTTGTACCAGGAAATTGTCCGCTACACTTTCCAGTAACTTCCTGGATTGTCGGTGCACTGCTGTATTGCTTTCCTAGCAGATATCAGGGTGATTGAAGTCTCCCATGAGAACTAGGGCCTGTGATCCAGTAACTTCTGTTAGTTGCCAGAAGAAAGCCTCGTCCACCTCATCCCCCTGGTCTGGTGGTCTATAGCTGACTCCCACTACGACATCAACCTTGTTGCTCACACTTCTAAACTTAATCCAGAGACTCTCAGGTTTTTCTGCAATTTCATACCAGACCTCTGAGCAGTCATACTTCTCCCTTGCATACAATGCAAATCCCCCACCTTTTCTGCCCTGCCTGTTCTTCCTGAACACTTTATATCCATCCATGACAGTACTCCAGTCATTTGAATTATCCCACCAAGTCTCTGTTATTCCAATCACATCATAATTCCTTGACTGTGTCAGGACTTCCAGTTCTCCCTGCTTGTTCCCTATGCTTCTTGCATTTATGTATAGGTACTTAAGATAACTGCTTTCTTAGTATGAGGCAAGGAGTCCTCCCTTTTTGCGCTCTCCCGCTCGTGCTAACAGAGGGACTTTGCCTGAGAATTCACCTGGGGAGAGCCCACTGAGGCTTTCATCTTGCAGGCTTCACTGGGTAGTTACTGCAACAGCTGAGGAAACTCTTAGAAAGAAGGTAATATGGATGGTGAGCATTCAGCTGTTGTTACCTGCCTAGGATGTGCCATGTTTGTCTTTCTTCCACAGGACAGAGGTGACTTTGTCTGTACAAAGTGCAAGCTGGTCTCCATATTGGAAGAGAAGGTTCAAGGTCTGGAGAAATAAGTATCGACCATGCGTTGCATAAGAGAAACTGAAGATTTCCTGGACAGACGTCAGGATATGCTTCTACGGGCACAACATTCTGAAGAATTAGAGCAGGCTGCGCAGCGGGGACAAAAGGATGGTGAAGAAACTTGTCAGCATGTGATCTCCAGAAGAAGGAAGAGGAGCATCCATGTATCAGCAATGCAAATACAGGTGAGCAACTGTTTTCATGTTCTCTCCACAGGTGCCAATCCAGAGAGTGGACAAATGATACATCTGAGGGAAGGGAGCAAAAGGAGACTCCGCCGATTGGAAGGCATGAGATGCACTGTCCTAGGGATGGGGGTTCCACGACCACCACTCCCAAGAGAAGGAGGCTGGTGGTGGTGGTCAGGGACTCCCTCCTCAGGGGGACTGAGTCATCTATCCGACCAGGAAAACCAAGAAGTCTGATGCTTGCCAGGAGCTAGGATTCATGATGTGACTGAGAGACTGCCGAGACTCATCAAGCCCTCGGATTGCTACCCCTTCCTGCTTCTCCACGTGGACACCAGTGATACTGCCAAGAATGACCTTGAGCAGATCACTGCAGGCTACATGGCTCTGGGAAGGAGGATAAAGGAGTATGAGGTGCAAGTGGTGTTTTCATCCATCCTCCCTGTGGAAGGAAAAGGCCCGGGTAGAGACCGTCAAATTGTGGAAGTCAACGAATGGCTACGCACGTGGTGTCAGAGGGAAGGCTTTGGATTCTTTGACCATGGGATGGTGTTGCAAGAAGGAAGAGTGCTAGGCAGAGACGGACTCCACCTAACAAAAAGAGGGAAGAGCATCTTCACAAGCAGGCTGGTTAACCTAGTGAGGAGGGTTTTAAACTAGGTTCACCGGGGGAAGGAGACACAAGCCCTGAGGTAAGTGGGGAAGTGGGTTACTGGGAGGAAGCATGAGCAGGAGAGGTTCTCCTACTTGTCAGCGGGAATGCTAAATTTCTTGAGACCTTGTTTGACCTTGTCACTGTGTTGGATATTTTGCCTTCCACTGTGTTATGGGGAGTTTTTGAATTGTGCATAGAGCACAGCCTTCATCAGATGATCTTGAGGCATATGCTCCACCTGTCCCAGCCAGAAAAGTCTGTGAGTGTCCAGCATAGTCTGCATAGACTGTAGGTCAGTTCTCTCAAGGATATTGTTGTTAGTGATCCATTGATCACAAGCGACTCCAAGGGTTCTTTTTGCTTGGAATATGTGTCCCAGCTTTCAGAGACACAAAAAGAGGTTTACTGAGGAAAGAAGCCTGATAAATGGACACCTTTGTGTTCAGGGTTAAGAGCTTGTTGTTCCAGACATGTGAGGTAAGTTTGCAGAGGTAATGGTTACAGAGGCTATCATAATAATCAATAATAATGCAGAAAAGACAGAAGTATTCAATAAATATTTTTGTTCTGCATTTGGGAAAAAAAGATGATGTAGTAATATCATACGATAATACTTTTTTTCACATTGAACTAGTATCTCAGGAGGATGTTAAACAGCAGCTACTAATTTTACACATTTTTAAATCAGCAGGTCCAGTTAACTTGTATACAAGAGTTTTAAAAGAGTTGACTGAGGAGCTCACTGGATCATTAATGCTGATTTTCAAAATGTCTCGGAACACTGGAGACATTCCAGAAGAGTGGGAGAAAGCTATGTTGTGCTAATATTTGAAAAGTGTAAATGGAATGACACAGGTAATTATAGGCCTGTCAGATTGATATCTATCCTGGGGAGGATAATGGACTGGATGATTCAGGACTCAATTAATAAAGAATGAAAGAAGGGCAATAAAATGTATGCCAATTAACATGGGTTTATGGAAACTAGACCCTATCAAAATTACTTGATATCTTTTTCTTTTATTACACGTTTGTTTGATCAGGTAATAGTACTGATGTAATATACGTAGGCATTTGTGTGAGGCATTTGACTTGGTATATAATAGCATTTTGATTAAAAAAGATATAAAGCTAACATGGCACGCATTAAATGGATTAAAATCTGGCTAACTGATATGTACCAAAACTTAATCGTAAATGAGGAATCATAGAATGAGTGTATTTCTAGGTGAGTCCCACAGGGATCAGTTCTTAGTCCTATGCTTTTTATCAATGACTTGGAAGAAAACATGATATTAGTGCTGATAAACTTTGCAGAAGACATAAAAATTGGGGAGTGGTAAGTAGTAAAAAGGACAGGTAACATACCACACAGTATGGATAACTTGGTAAGATGGGCGCAAGCAAATAATGTGTTTTAATATGGTTAAATGTAAATGTATATATCTTGGAACAGAGAATGTAGGCCATACTTATAGGAAGGGGGACTCTGTCCTGGGAAGCAGTGACTGTGAAAAAGATTGTGGGGGTGGGAAGGGTGGAAAATCTGCTGAACATGAGTTTCTAGAGCAAAGCTGTAGCCAAACGGGCTAATGCAATCCTTGGAAGCATAAACAGGGGAATCTCGAGTAGGAGTAGAGAGGTTGTTTTAGGTTTGCGTTTGGCAGGGGTGTGACTGCTGCTGGAATACTGTATCCAGTTCTGGTGATGACAGTTCAAGACTCATGTTGATAAACTGTAGAGGGTTCAGAGAAGAACCATGAACGTTATTCAAAGATTAGAAAACATGTCTTCTAGTATGCATCTACACAGCCAGTGATAGCCCTCCCCAGAGAATCTCCATTCTTCAACAGACTCAGGCTTGTAGGGCTCAGGGACCAACACTAAAAATATCTGCGTAGACAGTGCTTTTAAGCTGTGGCTCAGGCTGGAGCTCAGGTTCTTAAATCCACTCCTCTCCCTAGGCTTCATAGTCCAAGCTCCAGCCTGAGCCTCAGCATCTACACAGATATTTTTGACATGATAACATGAACTCAAGTCTATCAACCCAGGCTTAGAGGCTTGCTGTGGGCTATGTAAATGTCCTCATGGTGATAGACTCAAGGAGATCAATTTGTTTAGATTAACAAGCAGCAGATTAAGGGGTAACTTGATTATAGTCTATAAGTACCTAAATGGGGAACAAACATTTAATAATGGGCTCTTCAATCTAGCAGAGAAAGCTGTAATAGGATCCAATGGCTGTAAGATGTAGCTAGACAAATTCAGACTGGAAATAAGGCATAAATTTTTAACAGTTTAGAGTAATTAATCATTGGAACAACTCACCAAGGGTCGCGGTGAATTCTGCATCAGTAACAATTTTTAATTCATGACTGGATATTTGTCTATAAAATATTCTCTGAGAATTAAGTCTGTTAACTGAAAATATGCTCAGTTGCCCCAAAATATTTAATGTCTTTTATAACACTTGGATGAGCAATGTTGTACTGTACCTCACAAACCAATTTAATTACAGGATTATATCAACACAGGCCTTCAGTGGATTGATCACTTTAGAATCACAGAGGATTAGCCTTCCTGGGATCCCGGCTGTAGTATTAAAATACTTTTATGAACCTAATGAACCACAGATGGTTGATGTCT
This sequence comes from Eretmochelys imbricata, assembly GCF_965152235.1. Lineage (NCBI taxonomy): Eukaryota > Metazoa > Chordata > Testudines > Cheloniidae > Eretmochelys > Eretmochelys imbricata. The sequence continues at coordinate 92,899,763 of NC_135572.1, forward strand.
GTTCTTCAGTATGACTAACTCAAATCTCTCAAATTAAAGCAAAAAGTTTCTAGAAGCTGTCTGGAATTTCTAGTCAATCTATATCCTTGCAATCACTTTCATGAATAACCATGGAAGGTATCTATTAGTATTCAGTGCAGGAAACTTATTACTTAGTTGAAGCACATGTCGCACTCATGAAGACATTTATCTGTGTAATCACCTCACCAGGTGGAGTGAGCTGATTGATAATGTCCTTTTAACTACAACCCCTCCTCCCCCAAAAAACCTTACAGGTCACCCATACATAAATACAGTGGGTGCATCTTTGGACTTTTAATTAGCAAAGAAAAAATGCCAGTGATGATTACCAGAAAAGAACTTTTTAGGAATTCTTGGGAATTCTTACTGTGACTCTCAGAAAGAAGAAAAAAGGGAAACTACGAATAAATGGAGCTAAACATATATACAGAAAAAAGAAAAACTACACAAGCTATGAAATTTAAAGTGTAATGAAAATCAGAAAAGAAAAATATAAACTTTCACTTCTAGATCTGCTGGTTCAAATCTAAATATGACAGAATTACTCCTGATTTATAAGTGAAAGGAAAGTCAGGATCCAGGGGCATGAACTATCTATGCTGCTGTACTTGAGACCTCTAGATTAGGCACAATGATGAGACAGTTATGGTGTCATGAGTGGTCACAGACCTGGGCCTGCAAGTTTCATAAGGCAGTCACACTCTACCCATCCACCTGGCAGGCTACTGGCAGCAATTTACCTGAGACCGACAAAGCCCAGCCCCAGTGTGAGGCTCCACCCCTGAGGTCTAATTGGAGAAGTCCCAGAGCTACTCTGGCTCCAACTACTAAGTCTGGTCACCCATGGCCCAGCCATGACAGCTTGTTTAGACTACAATATTTCCATGGGACTGAGACTGGTGTGAGAAAGATGGACTTAGCAGCATAAACATGGCCACAAGAAGCTTTGACTCATCTGAATGGGCCTCCAGGCAGATAATCATGTACTGCAGGCTCAAGTTGCACAGCTGACCTCAGGCAAGCGGCAGCTGCAGGAGCTAGAAAGACAGCTCAGTGCTGGGAACATCCTGCTTCAAACACAGCCTGCAGAGCCTTGCCCCGACGAGGTGCCTGCTAGAATTATTGTAGTCTGGGGTGTCTGATGCATGCCTAGATATATCTCTGAGCATGCAAAGGTTCCTTGGCAGTCTGCCTGCTGACAGGAGATAAGCTAGGCTGGATTTCCCCCCAGCTGGAAGGCCATAGCCCAGTGCTGTCATACTGCAATGCCTTTCTCCAAGTGATGTTAACAATATTTGATGATCTGCACTAAGCTCAAATGGCTGAGGAAACCCTGAGGGGACTCCAGCAGGGTCAGGCACAGGCACCTATGCAGCACACTTCCACAGCCTGACAGAGAATGCAGAGTGGAATGAAGAAATTGTACCACTTGGGGTGAGGTCTGTGGGAAGGAATCACAGATTAAACTGGCCCTCATAAAGACACCTAGGGGTCTACAGACCCTTGTGGACTGTACCATCCACATAAATAATCAATTGAGAGAACTAAGGGAGGAGAGAAAAAGGTTCCCTGCAACCTCCATACTTGTGTACTGTGACCTCAGCTTCTGTATCGCCCGACTAACCCATGTGAGCAGATCTGGCTCATCAGTGACTCACACCCAAAGAAAAGGAACAGCAGTTAGTGCCACCTGTACTTCTATTGTGGTGAACCTGGGCATGCCACCTTGTCCTGCCTACTACAAATACTGATGAGCTCAGGGAAACAAGCTGACCCAGGCATGGCAGGAGGAACCAGCCTGAACCTTGAGAGGAGAGAACTTCCCTTTACTATAGTTCTCACTAAGAAATGCTCTGAGCCCCATCCAGGGGTTCTCATTTACAGGTGCCTACCCAGCTGCGCTTTCCAGGGGATCCTTGACAAATTTCCTCTCTAACAGTCCCTCATTGATCAGAGGCAGTGGACAATTTCATGGATGCAGCTACAGGTCAGGCATTACAGTGTCCCCTGCTATTCAAGGTCATGCCCAAGATGATTGAAACTATTGACTGTTCCCCTCTGTCTTTGGTTCCAGTTATGGATCAGACTATTCCCCTGGAGGCCACTATTCAGGAATTCAGAGAAATGATACAATTTGACATGATCTATTCCCCCCGTTTTCGCCTAATCCTTGGCATCTCCTAGCTGACACTTCATGACCACTCCCTTTTTTACTAGTGAGAAAAGAAGGTCACTTTCCCATTGGAATTCTGCCAACAGCATGTCCAGGGAGCAGCGTATATTGCATCCAGACACAGGAAGATCCAAGTAGGTGGGGGAGAACTATGAAACTTCCACCCAATTATCATGAATACACCAACAATCTTGAGAAGAATAATTAGGAAAATCTCTCCCACTCTGGGACAATGACTGCCCCCATAAATTTCAGCTAGTGGCAAAGATAGCATTTGGATGTAACATGCAATGTCAGAGCCTGAATGGGTGGTGTTGTGAGAATATCTCCATGAGAACTTGACTCTTGGGTTTATCCACACATTAACTTCACAGGCTGGCACCCTAGTTCTTTTTTGTAAAAAATGATGGCAGCCTTCACCAATGTATCAGTTACTGAGCCATAAATCAGATAACAATCTGAAACCATTATGTGCCCTGAACTCTGAGTTGTTGGACCGCCTGTGGGCTGACTGCCTATTAACTAACTGGATCTTTGGGGAGCTTAAAACTTCATCCATATCCAAGAGGGTGACAAATGGAAGACTGCCTTCAGACCAACTATGGCTATTTTTAATATTTAGTTATGTCATTTGGACTGACTAATGCCCCAGTAAAGTTCCAGCACTTCATTAATAGCACTCACATCTGCACAATCCTGGAGAGACTACAGAAACATGGTCTGTATGCTAAACTTGAGAAGTGTACTTTCAATCAGACCTCAGCTGCATTCCTGAGTTTCATCCTGTCCCCAAAAGGAATCAAGATGGATCTGCATGAGGTCCAGACAGTCTGTGACTGGTAGCCCCCTGCAATGTATGACCTACATTTTTTTTCAGTTTTGTGAAATTCTACCAGAGGTTCATTTGATTTTTTTCAAAACAAGCTAAACCTCTCATTAATCATAGAATATCAGGGTTGGAAAGGACCTCAGGAGGTCATCTAGTCCAAACCTCTGCTCAAAGAGGGACCAATCCCCAATTTTGCCCCAGATCCCTAAATGGCCCCCTCAAGGATTGAACTCACAACCCTGCGGTTAGCAGGCCAATGCTCAAACCACTGAGTCATCCCTCCCTCCTCATTGCCCTACTCCGGAAAAACATTCAGTTCTACGGGTCTCCCCAGGTCCAGCATGCATCTGAGCAGTTAAAGCTAGCCTTCACCACTGCTCCAATATTGTCTTACCCAGCTGATACTCAAGCTTTCATTGCAGAAGCTGATGCCTCTACTATGAGCATATATTGGATCCCATCACATACTACGTGAGGAAGCTCACCCCAGGTAAGGAAAACTATGAGATCTTGGACACAGGAGCTCCTCACAATTAAAACCAAGTTCAAAGAGTGTCAACACTACTTGGAAGGGGCTCACCATCCAGTTCAATTTTTTATCAAACATTGCCTGGATAATACCTGCTCAGAGTCAAAGCTGTACATCAGTGACAGGTCTGGTAAGCCCTATGCTTCTCCTGGTTCAACTTCACCTTGACCTACCTCCCTGGAATCAGAAACAGCAAAGCTGATGCCTTGTCCCAAAGATATGGCTCCAACCAATGAGGTCCCAGGTTGGAATCAGTCCACTTTCTCATGTCCCATCACTTCCTTAATAAGACTTGCCACCAGGACCTGGTTTCACTCATCTGCTCTGCCTCTGGCTCCCAAAATCTGCTTGACAAGATGGCCATTATCAACTGAGAACCACATGACACCAAGGAGTGGCTCATGTTCATAAGGGACCACATCTGTAGTCCCCTGGGACCTGGGAGAGTGGTGATTCTTCAACTGTACCACATCTCCACCTCAGCAACACGCTTAGGGTGATGTAAAACCTGACATCCCATTAATTTCCCATTTCTTCTCATGGCCCCAAATGTGTCTGCACCAAAATCCTGCAATATCCTCAAACATCTGAATACCCCATCTCAGCCCTTAGAGGCCATTTTCTTGGACTTTGTGGTAGAACTACCAGAATCCAGTGGTTTTATGACCATCCCAATGGTGATAGATTGCTTTTCTAAAATGGCCCATTTCATTTCCTGCTTAGGTTTATCCTCTGTGGCGGAAATTACCAGAATCTGGATAAAGAACATAGTCCATTTTCATGGCCTCCCAGATCATGCAGTGCACTGGACTAGATGACTTCTTGAGGTCCCTTCTAGTCCTATCATTCTATTCTATTCTATTCTATTCTATTCTATTCTATTCTATGTCACCTCCAACCTGGGGCCAGAGTTTATCGTTTGCTTCTATCACAAGGGCCCATATTTATTAGGAGTCCATGCACACCTGTTCTCTGCTTACTATCCTCAGTTGAATGGCCAAATAGAGAGAGTCAGCCAGATCCTCAAACAATATTTACAACGCTATCTCAACCATCACCAGAATGACTGGTCATTCTGGTGATGGTTGAGATAGCGTTGTAAATATTGTTTGAGGATCTGGCTGACTCTATGCTGACTCTACCCTATGCAGCGTTTGCATAAATTAATGTAGACCACACATCCACAGGCCACAGCCCCTTCTTTATCAACCCTCAATTTCACTGACAACTGCATATATCCTCCCCCAATCCATCTGCCTCAGATCTAGTATAAGATATCCATTACATCCAAGAGAAGGTGAAGAGACACAGTGAAAAGGTGAAGGAGGATTGTGGTGGGGTTCTTTGGTATCATTCCCCCTCGAAGGAAATTAAATGTAATCACATTATGGTCACAATTACTGAGCAGTTCAGCTATATTCCCCTCATGGACCAGATCCTGTGCTCCACTTTAGACTAAATCAGGAATTGACTCTCCCCTGTGAGTTCCAGGAGTAGCTGCTCCAAGAAGCAGTCATTAATGGTGTCTAGAAATTTTATCTCTACATTCCATCCTGACATGTACCAGTCAGCATGGGAGTAGTTGAAATCCCCCATTACCACTGAATTTTCTATTTGTGTAGCCTCTCTAAAATCTTGGAGCATTTCAGAATCACCATAACCATCCTGTTCCGGATATAGATAGATACAGATATATAATTAAAAAAATTACAAGTAAAATTAATTACTAATGTTTGTTTTTATGCTAACAGATTCCCAGCTATGATTTGAACTGCAAAATTTGGGCTAATCAAATTGAAGTGCAACAAGCCTCTTTTCTTTTTCCAGTTAAATCTATGTTTTGGGATATTTCTGGACTCCATACACAGCCACATGCTACTTTGTATACATAAAATATGAAATCCTGACCCCACTGAAGTCAATGGCAAAACTCCCATTGACTTTAAATGGTCAGGATTTCATTCAGAATAACGTGTTCACAGTTTTGAGATTAGATGTGCTACTTAAATTCAAATTGCATCTCAACTACCTGGAGTGCTCAGCACGTCCTAGAGGGCCTGTGAGAGGCATAAGGGGCTGGTGATAAGAGATAAGGGAAAATATCTTCAGGAACAACATGTTATGGTGGCGGCAAGATTAGCTAAGGAAACTGGCAGCCTTAGCTCGTTATTTTTTTATTTTGCTTAGATTGTTAGCCCAATTTCATTTCATAAGATACCTTGAATTGATTTCTTTTCTGTTTTAAATTTAAAATTCGGTTTATTTTTCTCCATATATAATATACAAAGGTTCTCAACAGGCAGCATGAGCCAGATAACACTGTTCATCCTGAGCTTCCAACAGCTTACTGTGATCAAGTAAGATCTCTGCCCATCTTCTGCAATGAAGAATCCAACCAAAGGCTTGAGAAAATAAATTTGGCAATGGCAGAGGGAAGACCAGGTAACTTTGGGTGAGCTTTCATGGCATGCAAGTCAGTCAGTACTTTTAGTTTTTGTTCACGTTGTTCACAATAAAAATATACATGCAGTTGCTGTTTAAAGTAGAATCATAGAATTCATAGAATCATAGAATATCAGGGTTGGAAGTGACCTCAAGAGGTCATCTAGTCCAACCGCCTCCTTAAAGCAGGACCAATACCTAACTAAATCTTCCAAGCCAGGGCTTGATCAAGCCTGACCTTAAAAACCTCTAAGGAAGGAGATTCTACCACCTCCCTAGGTAACCCATTCCAGTGTTTCACCATGCAGTATATGAAATTTTTTTTCCTACTATCCAACCTTAACCTCCCACACTGCAACTTGAGAACATTACTCCTCATGCTGTCATCTGGTACCACTGAGAACAGTCTAGATCCATCTTCTTTGGAACCACCTTTCAGTTAGTTGAAAGCAGCTATCAAATCCCCCCCTCATTATTCTCTTCTGCAGACTAAATAATCCTAGTTCCCTCAGCCTCTCCTCATAAGTCATGTGCTCCAGTCCCCTAATAATTTTTGTTGCTCTTTGCTGGACTCTTTTCAATTTTTCCACATCCTTCTTGTAGTGTGGGTCCCAAAACTAGACACAGTAATCCAGATGAGGCCTCACCACTGCCGAACAGAGGCAATGCTCCTACTTATAAAGCCCAAAATACCATTAGCCTTCTTGGCAACAAGGACACTGTTGACTCATATCCAGCTTCTCATCCACTGTAAACCCTAGGTCCTTTTCTGCAGAACTGCTGCCTAGCCACTCAGTCCCTAGTCCATAGCAGTGCATTGGATTTTTCCGTCCTAAGTGCAGGACTCTGCAGTTGTCCTTGTTGAACCTCATCAGATTTCTTTTGGCCCAATCCTCTAATTTGTCTAGGTACCTCTGTATCCTATCCCTACCTTCCATCATATCTTCCACTCCTCCCAGTTTAGTGTTAATAGAATCTGTTGAAACCTGCATGCCATCAAATATATCTCCATTGGGGTCGCAGCAATGTTCACCAGACTTCATGGTACACTACAGTATTTTGGTAACTCTAAAAACAGATATTGTGTATGTAGACCTGGTCTGTAATTTTTAACCCAATCTACCTTGCCTACACATTATAGTATCTAACTGTCATGATGACTATGACCCAAATTTCTGTCTGACCTCCTGTGTAATTCAGGCCACTGAACCTTACCCAGTAATTAGTTATTATTTGTATTACAGTGGCACCCAGAGGGCAAAACCAAGATATTTCATATTTCATATACCATATTTCATAGTTCAGTGTACCAAGGAGCTTACAATTTTAATAAGAACACAAAGGATGGAAGAGGAGATGTATTATTATCCCATATTACAGATGAAAACTAAGGTACAGAGAGATTAAGCGACATACTCAAGGTCACACAGGAAGTCATGGCAGAGCTGGGAATTGATTCCAGATCTCCTGTGTCCCAGGGCAGTGTATTAACCAAAGAACTAATAGTCTATTGTTAAACACACACACACAGACACACACACAGTGATTATTTGTCTTACACTTATCACATAATTTAAAAGACCAGTTGGCAGATATGTATATGCTTAAAATATGCTACATATATATTTCACTTTTTTAATCAACAGATCTGAACTCTGTCTCTTCAGGTCACATCTGCTTTCCTTACCAACAAAAAAACCCCATAAGCTGCACTGCTGTCAACACTGTAGAGCCGATACAGCTGATTTCTATTTTGCCTCTTGCTTCGTCAACAAACTTGTCAGCTAAATTCAGATTGTATAATTTTTATTGTTGGTGATGATGTGAAATGCACAGTAAAGAATGTCTTTTCTCGAAACTCTCTGTTACATAGTTTTGTCCTCCCCCCCACCCCCCCACTTCAGGTTGGACAGAGTTTCACAGTTACCTATTGTTCTATACTACTTTTAACTAAATGTGTGTCCCTTCAAGTTACCAAAGGATATTTTAAGTATTTATGGTTTGTTTTTTTAAACATTGATTTAAAGTAGTAAGGACAATTTTATGCTGACTTCAGAAACAGATGTACCCTCTAGATTTCTTACTCAGCACTCCAAGGGATTTCAAGATCTTTGAGAATTTGTGGTTCAGTAACCATCATCATTTGTGGACAGTAAATTAGTAACAGCAATAAAACATATATTCTGGAGAAAAGTAAACGTTGACCTTCCTAACATTGTTAGACTATAAGAGGATTCCTTTAAGGTGGAAAAAAGTATTTGGGCTTCTCTTTATTTGCCTTTTGTTTCGTGTTGATTATTTTGGTGTGTGTGTGCAACTCAGTAAATCATGTTTATAGCCTCCTTAAATAGTCTCATGTTACAGAATATGAAGAGATTGACCAGTGGACATAAATAATAATTTAGGGACTAACAAGCAAATTGTACCCACGGTTCCATAAGCAGTGAAGTACAAATATGCTTCTGCTTATTAAAATAAAAGTCTCTTTACCAGTCTAGAAGAGCTACAGGCTTGATTTAATAAACCTACATCATTCAACTCTGGGACTTGGGACTATGTAACAAGAAGTTTCTACATTCTATAATCAATTCTTTATGAATATTGGATAATACACAGAAAGTGAAAATAAACTATAGAAAATTCTAATATATAATAATCAGAGTTTCTTGGAATGTTTCCACTCTGTGAATTAAAATATTTGTTAACTTCCACTGTAAGCTAAATATTTGATTTTGACTATGTAAACTGTCTTGCCTCATAAAAATAATAATACATAGCCACAGAAACCCACTAGTTAAACAGAGGTGGCTCATATTTCAGTGGCTCATATTTCAGTGCAGCAGGGGGCAGGGAGCACCTGTGCAGGCGAAAAAGAGAGAGTTGATATTCTGGAGGTGAGGAGAAGCCAACCTATTTTAGAGTGAAAAGGCTGGAAGGTGCAGATTGGCAGTATTATTTTTATTAATTAAGACAGACAAATGTATATTGCGGGAAAGTGTGTGCTCAGGTCAATGCTAGCATCTGTTGTAATTCAGTGTGTTTTACCTGTAAAGAATACAAGATACGTCTCAGCTTTTGAAATTATATGTAATGTTCAATCAGTGTCCTGCAGGTGAGAAAATTCTCTCATCTACATTGTCAAGGGAAGATTCTGATGTTGTCCACATTAATAAATATTTCAAAGTAAAAAGTGCCATTTTATCTTAGTAAATCAAAACGGACTTACACTGAGAATCCTGAAAGCTGAAGTATGACAATAATATAATCTCAGTATCTCTAGAGTTTATTTCTGTTCTCCATACTGAAATTTGTCATCACCTTTTATGCACCACCAGTTTCTTTGTCCTGTACCCTTTGCTCATGGAAAGCCACTTTGGCTCTTAGTTACACTGGTATAAATGTAGAGTATCTACACCGAAAACAGTCAGATTATTCTTAATTTATAGTTTACACAAATATAAAAGAGCCTAACCTAAGGCTCAAATCCTTGGGTCTGGCTGAGCTGTACTCTTTGCAGGACTCAAAGAGGAGCAATGGTAGCTTAAATCCACAGATGTGCATTTCTGATCTTGTGGACTGCCATGGCAACTGTGCACTAGGAAATGGAGGAGGAACTGAGCACCTCCCAGATCCTTCTACCAGGGCATAGTGGTGGGTTCTTTCTTGGTGGGCAGGAAGCCAGAGAAGAATCATAAAGGGCTTAAACACTAGACATTGATTCTCTACTCAGCTACCAAAAGCATTAGAGAGATCAGCTGCGCTGAGCCGATGGTCTTATTTTCCAGGCCCTTTTAGAGTCATTTCTAGAGGCGAGGACCCCAGCACTAGAGAGGGTTATCCTCAAACATTGAGCCTCCCCATAAGAAATTAAGACACAAGGTAATGAGGGAAAGGTTATATCCAAACTGCTTTCACAATCTATAAGCTGTCTTACCAGCTCCTGTATTCCTGTGTGCTTTTGTCTATCTTTACTTCCCCTCTGCTCTGGTGATTACCCAACCTCTTTGTGTTGTCCTTCTACTCTCATCTCTGGGTCATCTTCCACATAGTTTCACAGGACTGGAAACCCTTACCTAGTCCACCATGCCTACACCTTCATCCTCCAACTCTCTCCTCAAAAAATACCTCTTCCAAAATATCTATCCTGATCACAGAGAAGTATTGACTACTAGAAACATTATCTACCTATTAATGACTGACTGATTAAAAGTATTACAAATACAAAAAAACCTGTACAAATATGTGGAATGCCTAGCTAAGGTGGTATCACACTTCTTTGCATTGCACCCTAACCCAGATCCTATTTTCAGAGCCGTCCCAAATAGGGGCACAGGGCCTGGGCCAGAAGTGAGGGATTCATCTCTTCTGGGACTGACCACACTGGGCAATCGCACCAACACAGGCCCCCCCGAAGCACAGGGCCCAAAGAGGTCGCCCCAATTCACCCTACCCAAGGAATGGCTCTGCTTATTTTGTGTGTTGTCTATTTAGACTGTAAGCTCTTTGGGCCATGGGTCTTGGACCCAATTCATTCCTGTGCCAGAAGTAAGCTCATAACAAGGCTTGAGAGTGCAGGAAAATGTGAATGTATACCACCTTTGCACCTTTCCTATTCTGGAAGCAGATGAAAGCCACTTCAGCCCCTGGTGCAGGTTATGTCAGGGGAAATCCCTAGGGGCTACTGAGATGTCCTTTACTTTTCCAGCATAAAGGGGAGGAGGTGCAGTGATAAATCAGGTTTTTAATCTTCTTACTTCTCTAAAGGGTACACCAGGACTATATGCTAATAAACAAGTATAATGGTGAAACAGGATGTGTGGATTGTTTGAACTCCCCATTTCTTTTTGACAGTGGGATTGTTTATCTAAATATTTAATAATTTAGTCTACATTCTATGGTGATAGCTAGCTACAGCTAGCTAATCCCTAATTTTAGAAAGGGGGGATTTTCCACAGTTCCACCCCCCCCCAAAAAAAAAAAAAAAAAAGAAAGATCTAGTGATCTGTGTTTCAGGTAACCATCTGCACTTTTGTCTGGTTAACTCAATTCAGAACGTTAACTGTTTACCCATCATGAAATTGATTTTTGAGTGTGTGACAGATAATAAAACCACAAAAGTGAAAAATGGGTTGTATCAGGAGTAAATGCTAGGCAAATGAAAGTGTTATGTTTTAAAAGCTGCAAAGCAAAGGAGGTAGTGGAGGGGCAGGAAATCATGGGAAATGAGAACATTATTGAGGGAGGAAAGGAGAGAGAAAAACTGGAGGGAGTTTTGTGGAATGTTGAGTGTTTGTGAAAGAGAAAGAACAGGAAAGGGGATATTTAGAATGAAGAGAATCTCTCTTCTGTCGGTGGGCTGAATGTCAAGGAGATCCGATAATGCATTTTATACTGCTGGATTTAATCTACTTCCTCTAGTGAAGTATTTGTAAAAGATCTTCAGATGAAAAGCACTATACAATACTATTCATGAGAAAGTGGTTAAGGTAGGAAGTAAAAGAGCAGAATGGAACAGAAAGGAATGTAAAATCAAATACTAAGGGAAGGAAGGACTGAAAGCCATTTTGAAAGAGAATGAATTCCTGTTCCCTGGAGTTTTGACAGAAAGTGGATGAGAAAATAACTCTCTCCTCAGTAGAAAAAGTAGTTTTGGCTTAGTAGTCTCATATGCTCCATCATCCTAATAATCAAACTCTCAGGGATATGAGATGCACATTGACAGACATCCTGGTACCCCTGAAAGCTAATCCTCTTATGTACAATTTGCATCTCATAATAGATAATCAGCCATATGTCAACCTCATTTAACTATTATAGAGCAATGCGGGATCTCTCTGATATCTGTTATAATAGGAAAAGGAGAAATCAAAATTAGTATCTACAATTTTTAAAAGTTGTACTTAATCAGAAATGAAACATGAATACTTTGTATTTGTTGTGCTTTGAACATTGATCATTTCCCCCTCTACTGGTGTTGAGTGTTGTTTTTCTTTCTACCCTGACTGACATTAGCTTAGGGCTACAGTGGCAGCATAGGTAGTATATTTACAGTGGCTTGAATTCTTTCCCTCTCCATGCCCCCATACTCCTCCTTTCCTTTCTCCATCATTCCAATATTTCTTCCTCTATCTTCTCTTTGTCCACTTTCGCTCCCTCCCTCCTCTCTCTTAATTCCCCCTCCATCTTTCTCCATTTTCTCTGTCTCCACTCCTTCTCCCTACCATCTCTGCACTCTGTCCTGCCCCCTCGCCCTTCTCTCTATTGCATTCCCTGCCTCTCACTCACCACAGTTCAGTGAGTCCTGGGTCCAGTCCTCTGCCTGGCTCCAGTGCTTTAGTAAGTAGTGGTAGCAGCAAGGGGGAAGAACTCATAGTGCACAGGTGCTCCTTTTTTTGCCAAGCAGCACCCGTCTGAGTTCCAGACAGTACCCGTCTGAGGCAGTAGCATACTATAGTTCATGCAGAAGTTCTTTCTATGCTATGACTCCCACAGGTTGGTATCACGCAGAGCACAGGTAGTACAACTCACCAGGGACTTCCACTCTTCTCTCTTGTGCGTGTCAGAAAAGCAGCCATGGCGTCATAGCCCATCCCAGGGCCTAGGCCACCAGATCACCTGAAGAAACACTGAGTATAATATATAGTAAGAATCACTTACTTCTGTGTTATCGACTTGCATATATAACAAGTCACATTTTAAAAACTGTTTGAATGTCTTCATCTTATTATTGCGAAGCATTGTATTACAGGAAAGAGACCTGCTGCTAGTGCTCACCAGTTCAGCTCCGGAATTTGTATTCAGTGCCGCTGTACACTCAGTAAACTACATTTATCACAGGGCCTCTTTGAGAAAAAATAGATAAAAATTTAGTATAGAGATCAATGACTAGTGCCTCCTCATAATAAGGGGGCACAATACTAAGGGGGACAAACGTGACTCCTCTACGTGTCGCCTCTGGGAGGAACTTCCAGCCCCAACTCCCGGGTACAGGGCAGCCAATCCTGCTGGCTTCTGGGGGCTGGAGCCACAGGAGCAGGGAGTACGTGCCTGTGGGCCTGGCTGGCGCCAGCCCCAGCCCAGGAAGACTCACAGCATCAGTGTCTCCCTGGAGCTCATGGACACCTCATCAGGGGAGGCACTTCCCCAGCCAGGTTCTTGCAGGTAGCCACTGTGTTGCAGAGAGAAGTGACCACCCTCAGCCAGCGTGAGAAGCAGCTGGTCCAGTCCCTTCTGCTCCCTGACCAGACCTGGTTGCCAGGGACAGGGGCCAAATGTGACGGGGTGCAAGTGTAGGGGGAGAAAGGAGTCCCTTCCCCCTCCCTAATCAAGCCATGCATAAATGTATATGGGGTACTTGACCCTGCACGCCCCCACCCCTCATGTCACTTATTGTTAGGAGAAGTGGATAAGAAAATTTCAGCCCACTGACTCAAAAGACAGTGCCAACATCCAGACGGGTATAGGAGATTTTACAAACACTGGCAATCTGAATAGCTCCATCCAAAGCCTCAGAAAAGTAAAAAAAAGACAAGCAAGCTGTTCCTTTGCTAATTCTATAGTTCAGTACCAAGGCGGAGAATATAAAGGAAGGAGTGAGGCCTTAGTTAGATATTCACCATTTCAATCTGATAGCCCCCTCCAGATTAAAGCTGAATAATGGGTTTGCTGCACAATCAGACCATGAAAATTAATACTCTCTTAGCAATAAATATTCACAAATATGTTACATTGAAGCACAGATCAGCATTCAGAATCCTAGCTGTTGATATCAGGAAAGTGATTCTTAGTGCATATCCTATTACTATTACTCCCACTCCCACTTCTCAGTCCTCTGCTTCTGGGAGTTAATGTTTTATACTATGATAAATAAGACAATATTTCAGTTAATGTATTATAAAACTAGATCTCTTAATGAAATCTGGACCCATCATTGATTTCAGTTCAGGATTGCAGACCATTTTATCCCTGCCTCAAGACATGTAGGTTATATAAGTTCATGGGTTTTGCTCAAAGTCTGAAATATGATGAATGCATTTTAACATCCCGTAGATTACATTCCATAGCCAACTGCACAAAACTAAAAATGCAGCCTTCCCTTTCCCAGCCACAGGGAGCTCTTTGCTTTGCTCTACTGATCAGAGTAGGTTAAGAATTACCATCAGAGTTTCCAGAAGAGGCCCTATACTTCTGTTAGTGGGCATGTAAGGAAGACAGTGAAGTCACATACTTCTACCACTCAGAGAACTGCTGGTGTGAGCTCATCAACCTTCATGAATGAAAAGTCAGATTCACAGAAGGGACCTTGGTGACCTTGCCTGACCTCTTGCATACTACAGACTATGAATTAATTCCTACTTCAAGTCAAATAGATGTGATTGAACATATATTTTAGAAAAAAAAAACATCCACTGTGATTTTAAAATTTCCTGTGACAAGGAATCCAGCACAACCCTTAGTAAATTGTTCCAATAGTTAATTTTCCTCATTGTTAAAAATGTGCACTTTATTTCAAGTCTGATTTGTCTAGCTTCAGCTTCCAGCAGCTGGATCTTCTTATATCTTTGTATGTTAGGCTAAAGAACCATCTCTACCGAATTTCTGTTCCTCATGTAGGTACTTATAGACTGTGATCAAATTACCCCTTAACTTTCTCTTTGATAAGCTAAATAGATGGAGCTCCTTGAGTCTAACACTATAAGGCATGTTTTCCAACCCTTTAATCATTCTCCTGGCTCTTCCCTGAACTCTCCCAACTTTTTCAACATGCTTCTTGAAGTGTGTTCACCAGAACTTTACACAGTATTCCAACAGCAGTACCAAATACAGAGGCAATATAACCTCCTACTCCTACATCCAAGCACCTCATTAGCCTTTTCGGCCTGCACTTCACAAAGGGAGCTCATGTTCAGATGATTATCTCTAATGACCCCTCAAGTCATTTTCAGAGTTACTGCTTCCAAGGACAGAGTCACCCATCTCATAAATATGACCTACATTCTTTGTTCCTAGACTCCACCTTGCAGTTAGGTGTTTTAAAATGCATATTGTTTGCTTGTTCCCAATTTACCAAGTGATTCAGATTATTTTGTATCAGTGATCTGTCCTCTTTGTTATCTACCAATCCCTCAATCTTTGTGTCATCTGCAAACTATATCAGTAATTATTTATATTTTCTTCCTGGTGACCCATTGATAAAAATATTAAATAGCATAGGGCTAAGAACCTAATCCTGTGAGACCTCACTGGAAACACATCCACTCAATGATGATTTCATGTTTACATGTACATGTTGAGACCTATCATTTAGCCATCTTTTAATTTATTTAATGTGTGCCATGTAGGACATGTAGGCGTATAGTAATTTAGTATAAACTTTAATTTGTCATTTTTAAAATAAGTTTATGTTAATGGGACTTATCAAATAGCTTTTGAAGCAGCACGGCTTTGAGCTTTGATAAAGCAAAATAACCTGTTATACAATTCAGAAGTTTTCCAGACAGGATAACAGTTCTGTAATTTCTTACTCTGGTCATGTGATTTCTCAGGCCTTGAGAAAGTGTAAGCATGAGATGTCTGAATAAGTAAGGGAAAACTTTTCTAAGTCAAAGGACTAAAGGTCATAAATTATGGCCATGAAAGTGACTAGGCCTTAATGGTCAAAAAGCCATTCATGGCCAGATAAGTGGGGTTAAGACCGTTTTGATGGAGTCGTCTTCTCTTCTTATTCCCTTATTACTGCTTGCTTGGGGAAAAACACATGGACTTGTGGACATGACAAAGAAACAGTCCCCTAGGAAAGAGAGCCCCAAAAGTGGATCAAAGGTCAGACTTGGCTTCACTTTACCAGAAATTAACAATGCAGTTGGGGTTCAAAACCTGTGATCCACATTTGCTCAGAAGATCTGCAGGGACGTCCTGGGGGATGTCACCAGCTTGCATTTCAACCTGAAAAGACCAGATAAACAAAGAAGTGTGTTTCTCTGAAGGTCACCAAGACAACAATCAGACAGTTGAACACTTCTATTTCCTTCCCAACAAAATGTGCTTCTATACTGCATGCTTTTATTGGCGGGGGGTGGGGGGAGGACGGACAGCGTGTAGTAAACATGCATGGGTATAATTAGCAGTGTAGACGTCAGGCACATCTTACGTGACTAAAGACACCCTTGTTGGTACGTACTCAAGTACTCTACATGGTTCTCTACTTCCCCAAACTCTGCCTCTTTGCCCACACTGCTATCCCCACTGCCTCCCTACTACTGGAGCCTTTCCTTTCTTCAGGAAAAAAGTCTAGCAGTGGGAAAAGACTCTGGTGGGGATAGGCAGCGGGGAAAGACTCTGGCAGCTCCCTGCTGTTGGTGCCCTTTCCTCTCACAGGAAATTACTCCAGTACCTCCTGTCTGGAGCCCTTCCCTGCTATAAGGAAAAGCTTCAGCAACAGGAAAAAGCTCTGCCAGATCCCCTTTGCTGAAGGCTTTCTCCAAATCAGAGAAAGACTTTGGAAGCAGGAAAAACTCTGGCAGGGAGGAGGCAGTGTAGAAAGGTTTAGTCTTTCCTCAAGCCCACCCCTCACCAGAGCCTTTCTTTGTTGAGGTGAAAGGCTCCAGCAGTGGGAAGAGGTGGAAACCTTTACCTGATGCCTCCCCCCTGACACAGCCTTTTCACTGACACAAGTAGCTACATACCAGAGTGTGGATGTGATGTGCTTTTAGAAGATTAGGGTTGGAAGAGGCCTCAAGAGGTCATTTTTTCACTGGGGCATGTTGTTACATGTACACTACAACCCACCATTAATGATGTGTCATGTACACATAGCCAAGGACACTGCAGCCCAGCAAGTTGACTGGAGGAGACACCCACTAATATAACAGTACCTGAGACAGAAGATATCACCAGATTCCCCAAATGCAGTTCCTGACTGATTCTGAAACTCCAGAGACGCATTTTTTTTCTTTTCCTGAGTAACTTTTCTGTTGTTTTTTTCCTTAAGGAGAATACTTGAATATCTATGTAGGGAATGCCTGCCAAGAAAGATTTGCCTGAGCCATTTAGAGTGTTTGTCTAATAATACAATGTACATATAATCCCATAGTACAAAGTTACCACAGGGCAGAATTTAACCTAGGTTCAAAGCATATTTTGCCATGGATCACTAGAGGTCACCATGGACATATAAGGATTCCAGTCTTAACCCATTCTTTCCACAGTGGAAAGTATAAGCTGCTAAGTAAACTGCATATACATAGAAAGAGTAAATAAGCCATTCAGTTATTGGTACTATATTGGTTTTGTGATTTGATTATTGATTATGTTCATGATTTGATCAGTTGTTGGTCTCAGACTGTTTTCTGGTTTGTTAACCAGTTCTAACTTGCACTATTGTTAACACACTGATTTTCTTAATTTGAGACATATTGTAATGTCAGTCTGATTCTCATATTGTTTAGTATGTTAGGGCAATATAATAAATTAGTTAGCTTTATAGTTGTTTACACTCTTAACTAAAAACCATAAAACACACCAAATTAGTTTTCTCAGATAAAATAACAATGAGGTAAAAACAACCTCACTTAAAGGAGCTTCAATTAAATGTTAATAAATCACAATGTGCAATCTCATAAAACAATTGTATCAAGTTAGTTTGACAAGATCTATTTTCCATAATTGCATGTTGATTGGCTGTAATTGTATTCTCATCCTTTAATACTTTATGGAGTCTCATACTAGCCATTCCACTCTTTTCCCAAGATCAGTGTCAGGCTAACGGGACTATAATGTCTCAGATCATCCCACTTACAGTTTTAAAAATACTGGTAAAACATTAGCTTTATTACAATCTTCTGGAACTTTCTGACTTTTGAAGACTTATTAAAAACAACATTAATGTTCCAGAGAGCTCCTCAGTCATTACTTTTAAAACTCTGGAATGCAAGTTAATCAGACTTCCAGTTTTCAAAAAGTCTAACTTCAGTAGCCATTGTTTATCATCCTCCTTAGTTGTCCTTGGAATGGAAATTATTTCAACATCATCTCATATGAATATATCATTTGTCTTCTTCCCAAATACAGGTCAAACGTATTTTTTGTAGGTATCTATATTTTCTGAATTATTATTAACAATTATACCTTTTTCATCCAGTAATGGACTAATGCCGCTGTTCCTTTTATTATTTATTTACTTAACTCTCCTTCTTATTGTCCTTAAATCTGCTTTCAATAGATTCCTGCTTATATCCTTTTACTTCCCTTATCAATTTTTTACAGTCTCTAGCTCCAAATCTTTATGCATTGCTGTCAACTAACCCTTTTCCCTCCTTTTGCAATCCAGCTATATATAAAGCTGCTTTCACTTCCCCTCTAAGTCAGGCTGTTTTTTTTTAATCAGTGCTTCCTTCTTTCTCAATTATGAGATTGTGAATTTTGGTCATGTCGTAAAATGTTCTTAAACTGCTCCCAATTATCTTTCACATTTTGTTTTCACATTTTATGTTTATTTTCTTTCTCACAGCTGATTTAATTCATAATTGGTTTTTAGCTTTGTAAAGTGGCCTTTGTAAAGCACCAAGTATATATATATATAATATAAACTCAATGGGACTTTATTGTATTTGCACATGGAAAATGTAATCAAGTCAAGATAATCTTCACCTAAGAAACCGCTAACATCTCGTTCTGTGATCAAATCTTCATTACGTCAAGACGAGGTCTAATATAGAATTTCCCTGTTTTGAATGCAACACTTTTGGAGGTAGGGAATTGTCATCTATACTTTTTGGAAATTCCAAGGATGTTTTAGTTCAGGCAGCATGAGACCTCCAGCATATGTCCCTCCAACTGAAGTCCCAGTGTCATTTTGGGAATGACATGCACCAACCTTGTGGAAAGAGAACCAACTGTTGTTGTCATTAATGCATCATCCTTTGATGGGCACATGTAGATTTGAGAAGTGCCATATCCTGTGAATATTGCAAAGCCTGAGAAGCTCCATACAGCAGCTGTCATTGAGGTTATTCACCAACTAGTGCAACTAGTAAAGATTTCCAGTGCATTGCCTCGAAAATGGTACACTGAGTAGATACTGGTATTAACTCTTCTTATCTCTGTACATAAACTAGTCATTAGAATTGTTCTGCTTGTCTGTCTAGATAGTTACAGAGAGGTTATCATTGATTCATACACTGTGTTCTGGGTAATAACATAGGATTCATCTTTACTAAAGTGACTCTTCATTAAAGCAACATTTTACAGAGCTGTTTCAGTGAAGTTTAGCATTATGCACACAGCCATAGGCACAATGATTGACTTCCTGGTGCCTCCTCCAAACTCTTCCCTACCACAACTTGCGTTCCTCTCTGCAAATCCCATGTAGGTTGCTGCAATCACCGCAATATATAAGTATAAACGTGTGAAGTAAAGAGTCATTGGGAATTCAGGTTATGTGACAATTTAAAGAATCTGTTTATAATTATTGTTGTTGGTTTGTAAATTTCATGGTTGAGAAAAAAAGCTTGAAATATATTCTAAAGGCTCATAAATAATAAGGCAAGTAAAAAGATCCAAATATGCATTATTTAAAACAATAGGATAAATGTTAAGACAATGACTTTTGAGTGATGACTTATGAATGAATCATAGAATATTAGGGTTGGAAGGGACCTCAGAAGGTCATCTAGTCCAACCCCCTGCTCAAAGCAGGACCAATCCCCAATTTTTGCCCCAGATCTTTAAATGGCCCCCTCAAAGATTGAACTCACAACCCTGGGTTTAGCAGGCCAATGCTGAAACCACTGAGCTATTCCCCCCCTTGAGGTTTGGAATACTATAGTATAGTTTTATGATCATTTTGTAAGGTTGTTTATATAGCTGAAAAAAGGGTGTAAGACTTTGACTGAGTGTCTGATCCAAAGCTCCTTGAATGCAATGGAAAGACACCACTGACTAGTGGATTTTGGATCAAGCCCTAAGTTTACATAACTTAAAAGTGGCATAAAATTGAGATCAGAATTTGACCAAAATCTTGAAAGGGTAGTGTTTGGGGTTTCCGGTATAACTTATACATGATTTTGATTTGAACCATTCTCATCTTGAAACTACTTAACTCTCCTTTAATACCATGAACTGTTTTCCTCTGCACTTGTGTGTATCTAATGGTTAGCTTAACTTGCTTGAGGAATCTTCTCCTGTTTTTGTGAAGACCCCAAATCATTTATGGGATGAAGAGTTTGGCCATAACAATATTATACTTACATGTGCTATGCTACTTAATTCTGGAAGCCAAGCCACCAGAAATGAGGGTCACCAATAAATCCATATTTCTAAATAATTGTTAGTGTTTGTTAATAATTGTTAGCAGTTTTTATCCCAAGGAACTCAAAACACTGTAAAATGTTTAATTAAGCTTTAAAGTACTGCATTGTGATAGATATTGTGACAAAGTCAGACCTGACAGTTTTGGAAGGATGATTTAAGGCAGGTATATATTATCGGCCTCGGAATGCTCAACACCCTTTTCCTGTGAACTGAAAAAAGATACCTCAGGTTAATTATGGACATCGGAGTCTAATTAAAGGCAGCCTGTGAAGATTAAAAACCTCTTTGAGGAGAGAGAAAAGGGAGGAGGGATGAGAAGCAAGCTGGAGAATGGTTGTGTGCAGTGAGAAGAAAAGGGCTGTCCTAGCTAAGGTGTTTTTTCTTTTCCTACAAGGAGAATCTTGTGTTTATGTCCATTTAGGGAGCACTGCTGGGCCCAGGGTGGACGAGAGAGGGTGGCTGACATAAGATGGCATAAGATTGGTAGATGGCATAAGAAGAAAAGCTTGAAATTTATTCTAAAGTCTCGTAACGGGTAAGGCAACATGGCATAAAACCTTATGGCATAGGATGAGATGGTACTCTTGGGTTTTCACTGTGGTAGATAAGATTGTCCACCTTACCCCTGCTGGCTCTGCAGATGAGCCAATGTTCTGGAATGTTAGCAGGCTTTATCAAGTACTTCTAGATTTAGCTGCTTTCTCTACTAGAGCACTGCTTCCTTATTTTTTACACATACGCATCTTTCTTGATTTCTATAAGAACTTGATATATGCAAGGAGTATGGAATAGGATCATTTTTGTACAAAATTCAATTTATTATTCATTTAGATTTTTTCAGTGATAAATGAAATGTCAGCACATGCATTGCTTTTAATAGATCTTTTGACTGCCCATAGTCCAATCAGGTAATATTTGACATGACCTAATGTCCATAAAGGGTCCTGTGACCAAATGGTTCAAAAGCAAAACAATACATTTACGCAGTATTCATTAACTGATCAGGCGTTTGACATTTTAGGGAATCTCATCAGACCAGATACCTGTGCAAAGAATTTTATTTCCTTATTCATGAGTACTAAACAAGCAGAGATGTACAGAAGTGAATAGAATTTAGTTTCCTAAAGCACATGTTGTGCTCAAGTTATCGCAAAGCACTCGATAAAGAAATAAGTTCAATATTGGCTTTCAAGTGACACTTCAGGTAAACATGAAGGCATTAAACACTCATCAAGATTTCACACATAGCTCTGGATATTTGAACTTGTTTTACTGACAGAGTGCTTGCTCCTGAGTACACCTGGATTATCTCCTACTCTTCTTGCGCAAGTCCCATTCATTCTTTTATTTTCAGCATTTGTCACATTGATTTAATCCTTTCAACATGTTTGCCATTTTCTTCATTTCTGTCCCTCCTGTGTTCCATTTTCCTAAGATTTCAAAAATACCCTCCCCTGTAAAAGTGTCAGAGTGGAGTCCCACCCCTTTGTAAATGAGGCTTTGTACTGCAGGCAGGTGACTGCTACATAGAACTTCTGAACCCAGAAGAAATGGAATTCAACTCTGGTGCCATTTAGAAGCCATGTTCAGTGACTCACAGTTGTTTTTCTATTTTATTTTTGGGGGAGGTTAAGTGGGATAAAATAATATTAACTCTTAAAATATTATTTTGCAGCCCCACAATTCCATAAAGAAAGCTCCGATGAAGCTGTATACAGGGGGTCCCCAGTATACGTCTCCCCCTTATTAGTCATTTTGTGTATCCATTGCTCATCAATAGGGGAATGTGTTCCACTTCACATGTTCCCCAATCCACTTATCGGTTGTTTGCAACTTACTCACTTCACCTTTTTGTGTTGCTTTTGTGTTGCTTAGCACCCACCAGCAGCGAGCTTCTCCTGTCTGCTGGTGGCCCTGAGGGCTGTCAATCAGCTTCTCCCCCTCCCTCCCAATTCTGTTCAGCAGCATGCAGGAGGTGCTGGGAGGGAGAAAGAGGAGCAGGGATGGGGCACACTTGGAGGAGGGGGTGGAACTTGGCAGGAAGAGCTGGGGTTGGTTAGGAGGGGGGACAGGATGAGGTGGGGCAGGCCGTGAGTACTGTAAAGTACTATCCCTCATGAGTGCAAAACACGTTCAAAGTGTTAAGAGTGAGCCTGTGTCTAAAAGGCAATGTAAAAGTGTAACATTAAAAGTGAAATTAGACGTTATAAAGTGTATTGAAAGACGTGAACATGCAGCTGACATTGCTGATTGAATTCGTAAAAGTGATAGAAATGTGATGAAGTTGTCATAGATGAAGATAACGAAACAGAGAAGTAGTACAATGGAGAAAATGGAACGTTTGCTGGCTGATTGGATTGATGACCTCTATCAAAAGAAAACTCCTGGGAGTTTAAACTTGATTCAGGAGAAAGCCAAAAGCCTGTATGAAGATTTAAGGGAAAGAGAGAGAGAGAGAGAGAGAGCGCTCAACAGTGAAAAAGGAGACTTTTAATGCTAGTCATGGGTGATTCCATAGATTCCAGAAGCATGCCAATCTATATAATGTAAAACTCACAGAAGAAGCAGCTAGTGTGGATGAAGAAGCAGCTGTGCAGCTAAAGAAAACTATTTCAGAAGGTGGCCACTCTCCGAAACAAGTTTTTAACATTGACAAAGTAGGCCTGTACTGGAAGAAGATGCCAACAAGGACTTATATTTCTCATGATGAGAAGACTGCTCCTGGATTCAAAGCCTCAAAAGACTGCTTATCCTTTCCGTTTTGGGGGAAATGCAGAAGGTGATTAAAAGTTGAAGCCCTTGCTTGTCTACCACAGTGAAAACGCAAGAGCAATGAGGGGTTATGTCAGGTCTTGTCTCCCTGTAATTTGGAAGTCAAACAGAAAGGCCTGGATCACAGGCAATACTTTACGTGAGTGGCTTGTTGACCATGCTGTCCCTGAATGTAAGGCTTACTGGGAGACGGAAAATTTGGCCTTTAAGATTCTCTCTTCTGTTGAATAACACAGTAGTCCTCGAACTGGACTACAAAGCCCTCCAAACATGAAGGTCCTATTTTTGACATCCGAAATAATTTCATTGCTGCAGCCTATGGACCAGAGTGCAATGCCCACGTTCAAAGCTTATTACCTATGGAGGACGTTCTTCATGCTGATTAAGGAGATGGCAGGTGAAGTAAAGCCCATTGTAAAGAAGTTTTGGAAGTCATACAACATCTTGACTGTCATGGAAAATATTGATGAGGAACTGATTGCGCTGGACCAGCAACGGATATCTGAAGAAAGCAAGGACAATGATGACTAGGGCAGGAAGCTGGGAGTCTGACATAAAAGAATCCCTCCCATTTCTTTGGATTGCTGGATGAGATGACAGAAATCATACAGACCAGTGATCTTTTTCGTGAACGGTTTGCCAAAGTCTCCAGGGCTCTCAACGATGCAGTGGCGTGCTACAGGGAGATCTATCATTCAGAGATTCATGCAGGAGAGCAGACATCAATAAAATCCTTTTTTACGAGGTCTGCAACCGAATAGCCAGCCATGGAAAAGCCAGCCCAAGAAAACCCAGCTGCCACCCCTCATAGAATCATAGAATATTAAGGTTGGAAGAGACCTCAGGAGGTCATCTAGTCCAGTCCCCTCCTCAAAGCAGGACCAACACCAACTAAATCATCCCAGCCAGGGCTTGGTCAAGCCGGACCTTAAAAACCTCTAAGGATGGAGATTCCACCACCTCCCTAGGTAACACATTCCAGTGCTTCACCACCCTCCCAGTGAAACAGTTTTTTGTAAATCCAACCTAGGCCTCCCGCACTGCAACTTGAGACCATTGCTCCTTGTTCTGTCATCTGCCACCACTGAGAACAGCTGAACTGCATCCTCTTTGGAACCCCACTTCAGATACATGAAGGCTACTATCACATCCCCCCTCACTCATCTCTGCTGCAGACTAAACAAGCCAAGTTCCCTCTGCCTCTCCTCGTAAGTGATGAGGCCCAGCCCCCTGATCATTTTTGTTGCTGTCTGCTGCACTCTCTCCAATTTGTCCACATCCTTTTTGTAGTGGGGGGCCCAAAACTTAATGCAGTACTCCATATGTGGCCTCACCAGTGCCGAATAGAAGGAATAACCACTTCCCTTGATCTGCTGGCAATGCTCCTACTAATGCCACCCAATATGTTGTTAACCTTCTTGGCAACAAGGGCACACTGCTGACTTATATCTAGCTTCTCATCCACTGTAATCCCCCCGTCTTTTTCTGCAGAACGGCCGCTTAGCCAGTTGGTCCCCAGCCTGCAGCAGTGCATGGGATTCTTCGTTCCTAACTGCAGGACTATGCACTTGTCCTTGTTGAACCTCATTAAATTTCTTTTGGCCCAATCCTCCAATTTGTCTAAGTCACTCTAGACCCTATCCCTACTCTCCAGCATACCTACCTCTCCCCCCAGCTTAGTTTCATCTGCGAACTTGCTGAGGGTGCAATCTATCCCATCATCTAGATCATTAATAAAGATGTTGAACAAAACTGGTCCCAGGACCGACCCCGGGGCACTGCGCTGGATACTGGCTGCCAGTGAGACATCAATCCATTAATCACTACACTTTGAGCCTGACGATCTAGCCAGCTTTCTATCCACCTTATAGTCCATTCATCCAGCCCATACTTCTTTAACTTGCTGGAAAGAATACTTTGGGAGACCGTATCAAAAGCTTTGCTAAAGTCAAGATTTATCACATCCACCTCTTTCCCCATATCCACAGAGCCAGTTATCTCATCATAGAAGGTAATCAGGTTGGTCAGGCATGACTTGCCCTTGGTGAATCCATGTTGACTGTTCCTGATCACCTTCCTTTCCTCCAAGTGCTTCAAAATGGTTTCCTTGAGGGCCTGCTCCATGATTTTTCCAGGGACTGAGGAGAGGCTGACTGGTCTGTAGTTCCCCAGGTTCTCCTTCTTCCCTTTTTTAAAGATGAGCACTATATTTGTCTTTTTCCAGTCAGCCGGAACTTCCCCCAATCACCACAAGTTTTCAAAGATAATGGCCAATGGTTCTGTTATCACATCAGCCAACTCCCTCAGCTCCCTTGGATGCACTAGATCTGGACCCCTGGACTTGTGCATGTTCAGCTCTTCTAAATAGTATTTAACCTGTTCTTTCACCACTGAAGGCTGCTCACCTCATCCCCATACTGTGTTTCCCAGGACAGCAATGTGGGAGCTGATCTTGTTTGTGAAGACCGAGGCAAAAAAAGCATTTAGTACTTCAGCTTTTTCACATCATCTGTCACTAGGTTGCCTCCCCCATTCAGTAAGGGTCCAACACTTTCCCTGACCTTTTTCTTGTTGCTAACACACGTGTAGAAACCCTTCTTGTTACCCTTCACATCCCTTGCTAGCTGCAACTCCAGTTGTGTTTTGGCTTCCCTGATTACACCCCTGCATGCTCAAGCAATATTTTTATACTCCTCCCTTGTCATCTGACCAAGTTTCCACTTCTTTTAAGCATCCTTTTTGTGTTTAACCTCACCGAAGACTTCACTGTTAAGCCAAGCTGGTCGCCTGCCATATTTGCTATTCTTTCTGCACATTGCGATGGTTTATTCCTGCGCCATTAATAAGGCTTCTTTAAAATACAGCCAGCTTTCCTGGACTCCTTCCCCCCTCATATTAACCTCCCAGGGGATCCTGCCCATCAGTTCCCTAAGGAAGTTAAAGTCCAGGGTCCGTATTTTGCTACCATTCTTTCTTCCTTTTGTGAGGATCCTGAACTCATAGAATCATAGAATATCAGGGTTGGAAGGGACCCCAGAAGGTCATCTAGTCCAACCCCCAACTCAACCATCTCATGGTCACTGCTGCCCAGGTTGCCACCCACTTCTACTTCCCCTACCAATTCTTCTCTGTTTGTAAGCAGCAGGTCAAGAGGAGAACGGCCCCTGGTTGGTTCCTCCAGTAGTTGCACCAGGAAATTGTCCCCAACACTCTCCAAAAACTTCCTGTGTTGGCTGTGGACTGCTGTATTTCTCTCCCAGCAGATGTCAGGATGATTGAATTCCCCTATCTTAGGTAAGCATAATTGACCCCGTTTTGTATTATTTATTAAAATGTTCTATGTATTTGAGGAGTTTTACTAGGGTTCTACATTATATTATTCAATGTTTTATGTGTAAAATGTGTACTGTGTAACCTGTCATTGTAAAAAGGCACACTATTTAGGTGAAAAGAGCATTGTCATAGACGAGCGTAGTGACGTAAACAGATTCCTCCCTCCCGCCAGTGGCGTAGCCAGGTGGAGAAAACAGGGGGAGTGGAGATTAAAAAGGCGCCACCCGCTTGTATTCACACTCACTGAATGACCCCCCCCCCGCCACCGAAATGCCACCGAAGACCAGAGTGAGTGAAGGACCCGCCGCCAAAGTGCTGCTGAAGACCTGGAGCGCCGTCTGACCCACTGCTGAACACCCGGAGCGCTGCCGGGTCCGTAAAAATTAAAAAAGGCACCAAAAAAAATTAGAAAGGTGCCACTTGTGCTCAGTGGGGGAGCAGCCGCTGCCCCGCTCCCCCCTAGTTACGCTACTGCCTCCCACCTTCCATTATTTCTTATGGGGAAAAATTCCCTGATATCCATCATTTCAGTATCCGTTGTCCTTCTCAAGAACTCAATCCCGATGTATACAGGGACCCTCTGTATCTCAAGTGTGTCCCATTCTAATTAAAAAGAAATGTAGCTCACGAAAGCTTATGCTCAAATAAATTGGTTAGTCTCTAAGTTGCCACAAGTCCTCCTTTTCTTTTTGCGGATACAGACTAACACGGCTACTTCTCTGAAACCATTCTAATTAGTCATTCTAAGGATATTGTAAATTCTTCATTTTTTTTCATGTATGATAGCCCCTAACTGGTGTCATGTCTTTAGAAAGCCATGAATCCTCCTTATGAAGTTTATGTGAGAGCCCAGACATGCATATCCCTATTGGTGATATTTGTATGCTGTATCTGCCATGTTATACAAAGATTTTAAGTCCTGCATTTTAAGTCCACGTAAAGTTCTGGACCGATGGCATTACTGCTGCTTTACCAGGTGCTAATAATGTGAATACATTTAGCGTATTCTTGCAAGAAGATTTTTTTTTTTAAATTATGTTGTGACCTAGAATGAACCAGCTGAGAATTCTACACTCAAGGCAGACTGCAAGAAACAGGACAGACCATCCCCCGCAAACAGGTGGTTTATTCTATGATCAGATTCATCAAACCAGTAGCACAAGAAATTGTGTAGCACCACAAGAACCCCAATATAGTCCCCTTTAAGCATTCCAGACCTTGGTTCCCATTCAGACACATTGGTCTAATATAATGAAAGATTACTGAAAACCCAATTTTCCATACATGAGGTTCTACCAATCCCAAAAGATCAGACATTAACCCCCAGGTCAATTATATATTTCAGATCCTACCCAAATATCATGCTGTCAGCCAAACCTTAGTAAACTAACTATAGATGTATTAATAAAAGAATACAGTTATAGATGGTTAAAAGATCATATGCATACGAATGATTGCAAAGTCCTTAGATCACATTTGTAGCAGTGACAGAATAGACTGCTGGCTTGCAAAAGTCTCTCTGGTAACTTCCAAAAGGTTGGAAGGTCCTTAATCCATAGTTCAAAATACTTCCTTTGGTTAGAAATCCAAGTGAAGAGAATTGGCGCAGGAGAGAGGCAAAGTGGAGATGTCGTGACTGCAATTTATATTCTCTGCCACGTGCATGGAAAAGTTACTGTCCCAAACAATGCCCACAGCCCCTATATATGGAAAATTATTGACCAATATGGAGTCTGAGGTCACATGTTCACATCACATGTCCTTCCATGTTTTGCTGAATCACAGGGATTGCCATTGGCTCCATGCTGTCTGAGGTGTTTCCAGGAAGGGCTATCTGGAGAGTTGATTTTTCTTAGTGACCCATCAACCTTGAATGAATACTGGGCTGCTGAGACATGATGTAAACTACTTTGTGGGTGTCACCCCAAGCACAAACATATTTGAGATACAAATATGTAGCCAATATTCATAGCTACAGATACAGTGATGATACATGCATTTAACCAGGATAATCATACTTGGTCATTTATGTCTTTTTGAATGATACCTTACATGACATAGTATAAGATTCATTGCAATTGTATCACTTTTTTGTATCAACAGCATCACTTACATACTCTAGGTAATGGAAATAGCAATTTCTTACCCCAGTTTTGAAACAATTCCCCTTTCTTCCAGTAGTTGTTTCAGAACTAGAGACCACCAAGTACCATATAAGAGGATTCTGCAGTAAAATTTGGAATTTTTTCCCCTTGTCAGTTCAGATTAAATTACAATAGGTTTCAGAACCCTGATGCTTTAATTAAATTTTGGTACGTGTCAGCTTACATAAGATTTATTTTTAATTATATAGATTGCTATTTGAGTATAATGTCTCTGACTCTGTGGCATATGCTGCCTGTTATGAGACTTAACATTTGCTGCACAAGGTACATTCAGATGATACTGAAAGTACTCATGTTGCCTTTTTAATATGCTTTTAAGATGACTGACTTTAATTTAGTAAATTAACAGGGATGGGTGAACCTCTAAAGATTCACAATTTTTATGCTTATCTGAAATCATGGGTTAGTCCAAATCCATCTTTAAGTCCAGGCTCCTTTCCACTCACCTTGTTGTAGGTAACTTGCTGCAGCTGTGTAAAGATATTAGCATTCCAGTTCAAATGCTACAAAAGGCAACCATCTATCAAAGAGAAATCAAGTTCTGCCAGATCACAATTTTAAATTTTGGAATCACTGAACTACTGCTGAAGATTGGAATGCAGTGTCTCCTGGTGTTCACTTGTTCTAAGGCCGTGGGGGGACTAGAGTGAAGATTGTCTGGGTGACATTAACTGTGCATTTGCATACTTCCTAATACGTGTTTTTTGTTTAAGTATAACCATAATTTTTAATTTAAAGATTTTTATTTAATTTCTCAGAAAACCACACTGCTCTCATAAGGATTTTTCATGTAATTGATGCATATTTACAAACTACATTCAAGTTTCACAAAGCTTCCTGCTGACAGTTGCTTTAGCTTTTACAAATAAGAATTTCTCAATGTCACAGTTAGAAGGGTAGCTGATTCTTGTCATCTCTTTGAACTTTTTTCAGTGAAGGGTTCTAGCTCTTGTTCTTACCTATTTTAAGGTGGAGTCTAACTATTCTTCCACTATTAGACTGGGACCTATGTACACTACCTGGTGTATACCAATCATCCTGAAGGCCCAAATGTGTTTTAGGCACCTACTGTTTCCTCCCAGTGGGAACCTGTGACCAGTCATAATAACTAATATCATTTTGATGGGGTGTATCATAGAATCATAGAAGACTGGGGTTGGAAGAGACCTCAGGAAGTCATCTAGTCAGACACCCTGCTCAATTCCCTATACTTGCCTAGAAAGAGTTGAATTAGGCCAAGCAGGCCCAATCAACCAATTAAGCAGCAGGCAGGAGAGATATTTAGGCTGTAAAGGGGCCACTAGTTGGAAGCTGGCTCAGCTGGACAAGAACAAAAGGGTCTGGCATAAAGCCCTGGATCTGGAAACAGCTGGGGGCTGCAGGAAGGAATCTTGTAGTCACTCCCTTGGAGGAGGGAGGTGTGTTCAAGACTATAGTTGTTAGTCCATGGTTACTCCCTGAGATACGGGAGTTGGGAGGCTGGCAAACCCAGAGAGTGGGGAAGCCAGGTAGACAGGAAAAGGCTCAGGGGGATAGCAGCCAGGAATACGAATAAAGATCATGGCTGTTGATTAAAAGGCCCCTGATCTGTAAGTCAGAGTAGAGGGTGGGCCTGGGTTCCCCTGCCAGCCAGTGAGCATATTGCATAGAGCAGCAAAGAACAGTGGACTGCCTGTAACAATTTGTTCTGGAAATGGGAACCATGCAGTAATCTGGCTAAGACTCGAAGAGGAGGCCGTGGTTCCTGGAGAAATAGGAGTCCACAGGGTGATAAGACAATGGGAGAGACTCCACCAGAAGAGGGCTCCACATCTGGCCAGAGCTAATCCGCAGAGCAACCTGGAAGAGGCACTGCTAGCAGTGAATGGACTCCACGTTACAATCTTTCTTATAGCAAAGAATCTTTAATTTATTTAGCAGTTAGAACAAAGCATTAGAGGAAAAGGGTTTGAAAACAAAAAACATGTTATATGTTTCAGAGTAACAGCCGTGTTAGTCTGTATTCGCAAAAAGAAAAGGAGTACTTGTGGCACCTTAGAGACTAACCAGTTTATTTGAGCATGAGGACAGTGGGGTGGGAGGAGGTATTGTTTCATGGTCTCTGTGTGTATATAATGTCTTCTGCAGTTTCCACGGTATGCATCCGATGAAGTGAGCTGTAGCTCACGAAAGCTCATGCTCAAATAAATTGGTTAGTCTCTAAGGTGCCACAAGTACTCCTTTTCTTTTTATGTTATATGTTATTTCATCTCATCCAATCTTATGCTTCAGAACAAGCTAAATTACATAGGTATTCTCTTAAATTGCATGAGCAGAACTGAAACAGTGTACATTCTCCTAGCAATCCCAGATCCTCCAGTGTCTTTAGGTCTTTCAGTCTGTTTTTTTTCATTCAAACTAGTTTGGGTGCTCCCCTTGAGACTAGGTTACAGCTATTAAGGCTTCTTGCTCTGGAATTGTCTTTTAACAGCAATTACGTGTACGTTATTAGCCAGGACCTCCTCCCCTTTCTCTGCTAAATTGAAGCATTCCCCCCCCCCGAATCTAATACAGACACACTACACTAGTGAAAGTTATAGATGACATCATTTTAATATAACAGTTTTTCATGCAGACTTGTCAAAAGCTCAATGTTCTGTGGGAATGTGTCAATTTGCACAATTTTTTCCCAGAAATAATTTGAAACATATTTTCAACTTTATAATTTTATATTTATGTTTAATTTTTTTATTTCAATTCAGTTCATTTTATTTTGACATTTATATTAATTATATATTCTATTCTATTATAATATTATGCAGTATATTACATTTTTATATTATCAAAATGAAATAATTCATTGATTCTGAATCAAATATTTCAGAATTTCCATTCCGAACAACATCAGAATTTCCCACAGAATGTAAATTCTGGTTTGTGACAAGTTCTAGGTAATAATTTAAAAACATCCCCACATATGTCACAATCTGTGACAAGAGCGCCCTTGGAACCTGAAGGGTATTCAAAAATCTGGTGAAACTTACCAAATATCAGTTGTTTGGTCAATGATATTTGTTATAGTTTTTTTTTTTTAATTGTTTGTCCAATAGAACTGTTTGCAGATTTTTTGGGGGCGGGAAATGATGACAAAGACTCAATTTAAAGTAAAACCCAACATTCTAGAAAAAGTCATGTTTAATAACTGTACTCCGTTGTTTTTTTTTTTTCACTATCTCTAATATAGATGGACCATGCTTCTTCCCAGAGTGCACACTCATGTGTCTTCTCTCTTCCCACATCACCAGGCCAAATCCCTTTGTACAACCTAGTCTGTCAGACCAAGAGAGATATAAGGGGATTGGGCCAAGGTTGGGGAGGGATCCCATGAATATGTATTCGGGATGGCTAGCCCATGTCACCACTCACCACTGCTGGTGCTACCTTGACTACTCTACTAATTTTAGCATACACACTGGATGAGATAGCATGAGTATGCCTGCTTGAGCTGGGAATCAAACCCCCATGCATGAAAAGTAGATTTAAAGGATTTGTTTGGGCAATGGGGAGCAGATTTCTGAAGGCTACCTTCTTCTACTTTGACTTTTGCAGATGACACAAAGCAATGGCGAGTTTCTAATACTTTGGAGAATACAGCTAAAATTTAGAGGGATCTTGATAAATTGGAGAACTGGACAATAGGCAACAAAATGAAATTGAACAAAGACAAATGTAAGTCATGGGAGGTGATAGTACTGGTCCACTCAGCGCTGGTTAGACCTCAGCTGGAATACTGTGTCCAATTTTGGTCACTAATGTCCAGAAAGGATGTCAAAAAACTGGAAAGGATTCAGAAGTGAGTGACAAGATGATCAAAAGGATGGAATGCAAGCAATGAGCAAAGGCTGAAGGAACCGGATATATTTAAAGGAGTACTTGTGGCACCTTAGAGACTAACCAATTTATTTGAGCATAAGCTTTCAAGTGAGCTGTAGCTCATGAAAGCTTATGCTCAAATAAATTGGTTAGTCGCTAAGGTGCCACAAGTACTCCTTTTCTTTTTGCGAATACAGACTAACATGGCTGTTACTCTGAAAACGGATATATTTAGTTTGGAAAAGAGGAGATTAAGGGGGGATATGAAAGCAGTCTTCAGATACTTGAAAGGGTCCCATAAAAAAAGATGGAGAAAAGTTGTTCTCTTTTGCCACAGAGGGCAGGACAAGAGGCAATGGGTTCAAACTACATCATAGGAGAATTAGATTTAATCTCAGGAGAAACTTCCTAACCATAAGATCAGTAGGACAATGGGACTGCCTCAGGAGGTTGTAGAAGCTTCTTCACTGGAGGCTTTCAAAATGAGGCTGGATAACCATCTGTCTCAGATGGGTGAGACAACAAATCCTGCATCTTGGCAAGGGGTCAGACCAGATGACCTTTGCGGTCCCATATAACCCTATGATTCTACAACTGCCTCTATTTCTCTCTTTGTGACCCCCCACCTCCCTGCTTCTCCCCAGACCCACCACATAACTCCTTTATTGTCAGTCCATGATCACACGCATCCACAATGGCAGAGAGGTCATAAATCTGACCCATAACGGAAGCAGAAACTGCATTCAATAATCCATTCCCAACACCTGTCACCACCAAGTAGTCAAAGGCACCGATTTTCGTCAAGACCAATCAGTGAAAACAGATTCACAATTCCTAGGCTGAAACAGAGTTATAATGAGCAAAGACAAATCAATGAATTAAAAAAGAAAAATCCTCAAGGAATGGCAGCACCACATTTTTGAATTACCATATTTCCAACACATTTTGTCTGGTTTGTCTCAGAGTTGCCAACACAATTTTAGTCTGACATAAGAGCATAACTCTGAAATTGCAGGCATGCTGGCTTAGGTTTAGCAGAGCAAGAGGAATGGCAAATATTAAGTAGGCACTTCATTCTTAAATATACAGAAACTAATTTCTCTTTATGGGGCTTAGCCTGCTGCCATTGAAATCCCACTCATTGACTGCAGTGGGACAGAACTGACCCCTATAAGACCAAACTATTTGACAGCAATGGTCTTAAAGTACAAACTACTTGACCACTCAGTTCATCACAAGGTGAGGGTTAAGGATTGCATGCTTATTGAAAACAAAAAAACTAAAGGATCCAGAGCAGATGTTATTTTTTTCACAGTACCTTGAACACAGATAATTATGTCTCAGAAGTAATGAATATTCGGCTGTCACATTTTCTTTTATTTGGGCTTGAAATCTGCACTCAACCCTCACCCCACCACTTTGAGGGAATTCAGAACCATTTCTGAATGCCAAACTTCGCAATTCAGAGCTCTCTCTATAATGAGCTCAATCCCAATTATCCACAAACTTTGGGGAACTTCAGATTTAGATCCAAACTCCATGACTCAAAACTATGCTGTTATTTACAACCACTGTGCTGTCCATACATGTTAATTAGTTTTACTACTTTCCCTTACCAGAACAGTCTTCTGTCTTCACTGTCTTCTGAATTAGGTGCACAGAATATATTAAAATATGACAGGTTTCAGAGTAGCAGCTGTGTTAGTCTGTATTCACAAAAATAAAAGGAGTACTTGTGGCACCTTAGAAACTAACAAATTTATTTGAGCATAAGCTTTCTTGAACTACAGCTCACTTCATCGGATGCATTCAGTGGAAAATACAGTGGGGAGATTTCTATACATAGAGAACATGAAACAATGGGTGTTACCATACACACTGTAAGGAGATTGATCACTTACGGTGAGCTATTACCAGCAGGAGAGTGGGGCGGGGGGGGGACCTTTTGTAGTGATAATCAAGGTGGGCCATTTCCAGCAGTTGACAAGAACGTCTGAGGAACAGTGGTGGGTAGGGAGGGGGGGAATAAACAAGGGGCATAGATTTACTTTGTGTAATGACCCATGCACTCCCAGTCTCTATTCAAGCCTAAGTTAATTGTATCCAGTTTTTCAAATTAATTCCAATTCAGCAGTCTCTCGTTGGAGTCTGTTTTTGAAGTTTTTTTGGTGAAGAATTGCAAATTTTAGGTCTGTAATCGAGTGACCAAAGAGATTGAAGTGTTCTCCAACTGGTTTTTGAATGTTATAATTCTACAATTATACTACAATCCATCAATTAAACTACAATCCATCAATTAAACTACAATCCATCAGTGATCTTCCTGAAAACACCATCCTGGCCTCTATGGATGTAGAAGCCCTCTACACCAACATTCCACACAAAGATGGACTGCAAGCCATCAGGACCAGTATCCCTGATAATGTCACGGCAAACCTGGTGGCTGAACTTTGTGACTTTGTCCTCACCCATAACTATTTCACATTTGCGGACAATGTATACCTTCAAATAAGCGGCACTGCTATGGGTACCCGCATGGGCCCCACAGTAGGCCAACGCTTCCTCAGCTCTTGTCCCCTAATGCCCCTACTCTACTTGCACTACATTGATGACATCTTCATCACCTGGACCCATGGAAAAGAAGTCCCTGAGGAATTCCACCATGATTTCAACAATTTCCTTCCCACCATCAACCTCAGCCTGGACCAGTCCACACAAGAGATCCACTTACTGGACACTACTGTGCTAATAAGCTATGGTCGCATAAACACCACCCTATACTAGAAAGCTACTGACCACTATTCCTACCTACATGCCTCCAGCTTTCATCAAGACCACACCACACAATCCATTGTCTACAGCCAAGTTGTCCGATAAAACCGCATTTGCTCCAACCCCTCAGACAGAGACAAACACCTACAAGATCTCTATCAAGCATTCTCACAACTATAATACCCACCTGCTGAAGTGAAGAAATAGATTGACAGAGCCGGAAGAATACCCAGAAGTCACCTACTACAGGACAGGCCCAACAAAGAAAATAACAAAACGCCACTAGCCATCACCTTCAGCCACCAACTAAAACCTCTCCAACGCATCATCAAGTATCTACAACCTATCTTGAAGGACAACCCATCACTCTCACAGATCTTGGGAGACAGGCCAGTCCTTGCTTACGGACAGCCTCCCCAACCTGAAGCAAATATTCACCAGCAACCACATACCACACAACAGAACCACTAACCCGGGAACTTATCCTTGCAACAAAGCCCGTTGCTAACTCTGTCCACATATCTCTTCAGGGAACACCATCACAGGGCCTAATCACATCAGCCACTCTATCAGAGGCTCGTTCACCTGCACATCTATCAATGTGATATATGCCATCATGTGCCAGCAATGCCCCTCTGCCATGTACATTGGTCAAACTGGACAGTCTCTGCATAAAAGAATAAATGGACACAAATCAGATGTCAAGAATTATAACATTCAAAAACCAGTTAGAGAACACTTCAGTCTCTTTGGTCACTCGATTACAGACCTAAAAGTGGCAATTCTTCACCAAAAAAACTTCAAAAACAGACTCCAATGAGAGACTGCTGAATTGGAATTAATTTGAAAAACTGGATACAATTAACTTAGGCTTGAATAGAGACTGGGACTGGATGGGTCATTACACAATGTAAAACTATTTTCCCTTGTTTATTCCCCCCACACACACACCCCACTGTTCCTCAGACGTTCTTGTCAACTGCTGGAAATGGCCCACCTTGATTATCACTACAAAAGGTTCCCCCCCCCGCCCCCCACTCTCTTGCTGGTAATAGCTCACTTTAAGTGATCTCTCTAGTTACAGTGTGTATGGTAACACCCATTGTTTCATGTTCTCTATGTATTTAAATATCCCCACTGTATTTTCCACTGAATACATCCAATGAAGTGAGCTGTAGCTCACGAAAGCTTATGCTCTAATAAATTTGTTAGTCTCTAAGGTGCCACAAGTACTCCTTTTCTTATTAAAATATGATTGTCCCCAGAAGTATATTATTCATAGCAACCTCCAAAACTGATTGTTCACTTATTTGAAATTCAGAAATTACATATGATTAATGATTGGTAACATTCCAGTGTGCATTGTCACATTAGCTTATTCTATCAATCTGAACTTTTATTACTATCTGCAACTATGCCTGTGTACAGTAGCTGATGCGTTAGCAGAGAAATGTTTCATTTTGCCAGTAATGTGTTGCTGAAGATGCTTAAGACTTGTTTACTTACACATAATGGTGGAAAATACTTACATAATAGTTGTCATGGGGTTGAGTGTATATCATCTGGTACGGAATAAGAATGTTCTCATCTAAATCTACTAGAGCAGAGTATATATGTTTTGTAAATGTAATACATTTCTAGCCATTCTCCCCAAAACTAAAATAATAAATAGTCATGAGCTGAAACATTTGTAAGAATTGGGGGAATTTAGTAAAACAGTCTGCCTTTTTTTAATAACTTAAAAAAAATAATTCTCATCCTCAGGAGAGTTTAACTTGCTGCTACTTGTGGGAAGACTTTTTTCTTTTAATTCTGATAGGTACTTATACGTGAAAGCTCAGTATAATTCCATATATTGAGAGACATATAATGAATGGATTGTCTTTACCTTGCATGAAAAGCAGAGAGAGAAAATTTAAATGAATAAAAGTAAAATGATCTCCCCCCACCACCACATTCCCAGTTTTAAAAACATCCCAATTCCCTAATTCTCACTTGGAAAAAGATTTAAATTAAAATACTGTTTTACCTCCTATCCAATTCAGAATTCAAAGTCAATCCTATTTTTATCCATCGTACAAAATTATTTTATTGAACGAAACCACCCGAAAGACATTAGCAAACCTGAATGCTGCTTCAGTGTCTCAGCTCCTATGAAGTGTTTCACTGTAAGAGAGACCAGACCAAACCATAGTACTTAGTAGCAGTAGCACATTCTGTGCTGATGGTGAATAACTTGTAACAATTCAAGCTATTTTTCTAATAGTGCAAAGGACAAATATTTATAATCTGTACACTAGGAAGGGTCAATCCCTGGCTCTTCTTCCAGAATATATAGTTCAAGAGCAGTGGGCAAGAGAACACAGTTCACATGATTTTGCAGAAATACTCCATGTTTCCATTCTCCCATCTTTGCAAAAAACAAGACTTTCCCCAAGCCATTTCTTCCACAATAACCAAAGAACTGAGTTTATTATAAAACAACTCCTAAATCATCCTCATTTCTGGATTATCCAGTGTTTCCTGTGTGTGTCTATCTTTATAGCCCTTTGTGGAAGAGTTGTCTTTGTCTTCATTTGTGTGCATTGTAAGTACCTATCATATTGTTAGCACTCTACAAATAATAAATACTAATACTTACTAAACAATATGCACAAACCTAGATGATCTGGTTCTAATAAAATGGCTATGCCATGTACAGTTCCTAGAATTCATAGAATCATAGAATATCAGGGTTGGAAGGGAGCTCAGAAGGTCACCTAATCCAACCCCCTGCTCAAAGCAGGACCAATCCCCAACTAAATCATCCCAGACAGGGCTTGGTCAAGCCTGACCTTAAAAACCTGTAAGGAGCGAGATTCCACCACCTCCCTAAGTAACCCATTCAATTGTTTCACCACCCTCCTAGTGAAAAAGTTGTTCCTAATATCCAACCTAAACCTCCCCCATTGCAACTTGAGACCATTACTTCTTGTTCTGTCATCTGCTACCACTGAGAACAGTCTAGATCCATCCTCTTTGGAACCACCTTTCAGGTAGTTGAAAGCAGCTATCAAATCCCCCCTCATTCTTCTCTTCTTCAGACTAAATAATCCTAGTTCCCTCAGCCTCTCCTCATAAATCATGTTCTCTAGCCCCCTAATATTTTTGTTGTCCTCCGCTGGATGCTTTCCAATTTTTCCACATCCTTCTTGTGGTGTGGGTCCCAAAACTGGACACAGTAATCCAGATGAGGCCGCACCAATGCCAAATAGAGGGGAAGGATCATGTCCTTCGATCTGCTGGCAATGCTCCTACTTATACAGCCCAAATGCTGTTAGCCTTCTTGGAAACAAGGGCACACCGTTGACTCACATCTAGCTTCTCATCCACTGTAACCCCTAGGTCCTTTTCTGCAGAACTGCTTCCTAGCTATTCGGTCCCTAGTCTGTAGCGGTGCATAGGATTCTTCCGTCCTAAGTGCAGGACTCTGCACTTGTCCTTGTTGAACCTCATTAGATTTCTTTTGGCTCAATCCTCTAATTTGTCTAGGGCCCTCTCTATCCTATCCCTACCCTCCAGCATATCTACTACTCCTCCCAGTTCAGTGTCATCTGCAAACTTGCTGAGGGTGCAATCCACACCATCCTCCAGATCATTAATGATGATATTGAGCAAAACCGGCCCCAGACCGACCCTTGGAGCACTCTGCTTGATACCAGCTGCCAACTAGACAGTGACGCCATTGATCACTACCCATTAAGCCCAATGATCTAGCCAGCTTTCTATTCATCTTACAGTCCATTCATCCAGACTGTACTTCTTTAACTCGCTGGCAAGATTACTGTTTGTCTGGCAACTTCTACCTTCTCTGTATGTATATATCTTCTTACTATATGTTCCATTCTATGCATCCGATGAAGTGGGCTGTAGCCCACCAAAGCTTATGGTCTAATAAATTTGTTAGTCTCTAAAGTGCCACAAGTACTCCTGTTCCTTTTGCGGATACAGGCTAACATGGCTGCTACTCTAAACCTGTGGGAGACCGTATCAAAAACTTTGCTAAAGTCAAGAAATAACACACCCACTTCTTTCCCCTCATCCAGAGAGCCAGTTATCTCATCATAGAAGGCAATTAGGTTAGTCAGGCATGACTTGACATGGTGAATCCATGCTGACTGTTCCTGATCACTTTCCTCTCCTCTAACTGCTTCAGAATTGATTCCTTGAGGACCTGCTCCATGATTTTTCCTGGGACTGAGGTAAGGCTGTCTGGCCTTAGAAGTTAGAAGACCTTCATTCAGGAAAGGTTCATGAATTCTCCATTCAGCAAATATTTGATACTTGGATGTGTTGTGAAAGTAGTGTGTCTACATTGTTATAGAGGTAGAGCATTCTACATATACCCCTCCTGACTAACACAGAGGCACTGACATAAGAGGCATTATTACACAATACTTTATATTGAGATTGTTCCTTGATAGCCACTTTAGGGCATCACTGTGCTAGGTGTTGTATAAACAGAGTAAATGACAGTCCCAGCCCATGAGACCAAATGGCTGGCCTGTGTTGAAGCACTGGGCAATTACACTACTTCAGTTGGAGCATTGGTGTGCTCTATACCTGATGGAGAATGGTTCTTGAAGCATTCACACCCTCTGTTACACTTGTTATGGAGTGTATGTATACCTCTACATGCCTGGCCAGATCCTTTGGTGGGTGGGAACAGAACTGCTGTTCTGCCTCTTCTTGTCCCCTTTAGGGACTCAAAAGTGTGAGTAGATAGACCAGGCACTCACGTGTGGACTGTGACCAGCTACAGCACAAGAGAATATATCAGAGAGAGAGAAATCTGGATCCCCACCCCATGCCTTGTTCATCTGTGCATAAGCCAGGTACCAGCTGGTACTTTGGTTTCCTTGGGTTGCTCTCTCAGAAGAAAGAAGCTGCTATAACAACATACCATCATCATGGAGGAAGTCTGGAGGAAATTTCAACCCATGGTAATTGAACAGGCAATAACTGTAGTCTGAAAGCATGGAACGGTGAGCAGCACCAGTAGTAGATGACCAAGAGTTTCCTTCTAAATTTCACTCTTCTACTTAGTACTTTGATGACATTTTTTTTGGAAGAATTCTCGATCGTTCTGGTGCCCCTTCTGAAAAAGTAGGTCTCGGGAAACAGAAAATGTTATATTTTTAGGGCAAAGCACATTCATGTAGTTTGGGATTCCATTGTACCCTAACTCACAATAGGTGCACTGAAAATCCTAGGTGTAGTTCCTGGTCCTCAACTGGGTTCAAATATTTTTTCCTCAAATGCTAAAGAACTGGTGAATAATTCTCCTAATTTATAAAAATGAAATGGAGAAATAAACAGCTAGTTATGGCAAGCAACTCCTGTGTAGACAAATTGTTAATATTCATCAGTTTAAAAAAAATGCCTTGCAGACAATACTTATCTCAGGAATGTGCCTTCTGTTTGCTATGTTCTCAGCTTGGAAAGTCACCTGTGAATTGATTGGAACTTTGAGCCAAAAATAAGTGTATCGTATATAACTAACTTTATGGCACAATCTTCATTTTATGTTGTGCTACAATATGAATAAAATTTGTTTTCTATTCAAGTCACCAGCAATCTATCTAGTAACTTTCTTGGCAGCAAAGTCATGGCAAATAGGAGTGAAGTAAACATTCATGAAAATTGATTTAGGACTTGAGTTTGGGAATAGCTCATTGACATGAGCTTTCCATGCTTGGCTCATCTTCACTAGTTCATTAGCTCACACTTTGTTAGCTCCAATGGGAATATGCAGAGATGAAGCAGATTAAAATTCAGAAAGTAACACTTTTGATGAAAGCATTGTAATAAAACTATCCAGAACTTTACTAAAAGAGTACTGATTTTGATTGACTTTTTTACCACACAGGCTTGAATATGCAGGAAACAAATGCTGCAAGCAAAATGCAAGTCTGCAGTAATTAATAATTTTCATTTTGTTACATTGTACTATGTTCTGATTGCAGAGATGCAGCAGCACACAAGCACTCCATAGGGGTCTGATGCTGCACACTGAAATCAGTAGTAGTGTCACTACTGATCTCAGTGTAAACAGGATATGAATTTATGTGCAGAAACCACTCCAAAGACATTATGTCAAATATAAAGCCCAACATAACCAGGTGTCAATACTTCCACCTAAAGTATTGCAGTCATAAATCATTGTAAATATACAGTAAAACCTGGCAAGAGTGACCACTCAGGAAAGTTAGCAAAAGTGGCCACCTGTAAGAGATGATCTCTCTTCAAAGATTTGCACACCAGAGAGTAGTGATGTTCTGCGGCCTCTGCAAGTAATCACTAGTGACAGGTGATCTCTAAAGCAGGTTTACTATATTTTTGAAGCCCCATCAGTTATACTGATAACATATAGTTTATTTACATTTCTAAACACGTAATTGCACCTGCAATTATTTGCAGGCGCAAAATGGAAACTCTAGTTTTAAAACCTAGACCATTATCCCTAGACACATGTTCTAAAGAGAGTCATGGTAATTCCCAGAGGCATCATCCACAAAAGGTAATAGTTCCATAACTATATTTGATTGTAAACCAATCAATATAATCCAGTGCTATAAATTCGTTCAAATATGGCATGGCACACTATATGGCTATGCCCACTGAAGGCAAGTAGTTTTCAAAATACCAAATCTAAGAACAGACTTTTGAATTGCACAGTGTATGATGGAACCCAAACTTCCCTACACTACTTCAGCTCATCTCAGCATGAGGAGCTTGTACTGCAATTCTTCTGCTAAAACTTATCACACTTCCTTTATGTCCCCTGAAGCCCCATAGGACATAAAACATACAGCAATTAGGACCAAAAGTTACTCTTGTGTAACCCATTGGTCACTGTGTATTACAAGTCCCCCTACAAGCCCAGACCACATATGGGGATCTCTACCACTCATATATCTTCAAGCTGTAGAGACTTTTTTCTTTCAGTGCTGGAGATCCTCAGTTCAGTCCCTGGTGCATTGACCAAGCTGTCACTCTTGCTTCACAGTCTGATTAAACCCTTTGTCATTACAGAAAGGATGTTCTCTACAATCTCATCAATATTCTTCACAGTAAAGAGTTAAATTATTTGTTATATCCCCATTATAGAGTTTATTTTCAGACTTGTCAATGTTATTTGGCATCAAGTTGTATAATCACATTGTTTATAGATTGAGAGGCTCTTCTAAAAAATAGAATGAGGAATATCATTTGCAACTTTGTATTGATTGTGGTTTTAAGGTGAAAATTACCACTCAGCAAGAGATTGCAATTTTCTGATGGCCTCAGCAGTCCAGGAGCCAAAGAGAGGGTTCTAAAGAACGGTTATAAAAGAATACACTAGGAAATGCAGAATAGCGCTCTGATAGTAAAGTGAGAAAAAAGGGAGAAATCTTAACCTTGATGTATGCCACAATGGTGT
Source organism: Eretmochelys imbricata (assembly GCF_965152235.1). Taxonomy (NCBI): domain Eukaryota; kingdom Metazoa; phylum Chordata; order Testudines; family Cheloniidae; genus Eretmochelys; species Eretmochelys imbricata. Next base: position 92,942,423 of record NC_135572.1, read on the forward strand.
TTTTTCAAGCAATATAGTGATCTATACCCTGTGTTGGAGGGTAGATTCCAGACGTTCCCATCCCTGACTCCTAACAGCATTCTTCCACCTAATTCCACTTCTATCTTGCTTTCTCTTGGTGGTGGAATATAATAGTATATTATTTTCACCAAAACCAGAATTACCTTAACCCTACTTTTCAGTATAGTACATTTAAAGAGATAGCGATGGGTATTTTCAGTTATGTCTACTATGTAAGAGTATCCAGATCCTGATCTTCTATTACCTGTGTGCCAGGTTGTAGATCATAGACGATGTTTATGCAAGTGCATGGGTGCAGGGGCCACCTGAAAACCAAATCCTGAGGATAGTCAAGCCGGTAAAACAGAGCCTGGAGTAAGCGCCTCTTTGACTCTACCTGGTTGGATTCCAAAGAGCTGCTAAAAAGGGATTGGGAGCTCATGATGGGCCTGTACAGCTCAAAGCCCACTATCTTCTCCGCTGAGAAATTGCAGCTTTAGAACTGAATAGCCCATGGGGTGGGAGTGAGTGAGAGACTGGTGTGTGTGTGTGTGTGTGTGTGGGCGGGGAATCCCTCAAATACATTTTATTTCTGGACTGATGCTTACGGGCATCCTGGAGGCTCTGCTGCGCTGAAAACATTTTTGACAATGTGAAGTTCTGTTCCAACATGTCAGATGCCTCTGGTATGTCTGAGATCTTGCTTGACCCTTTCATTTTCTCACAGGATTCAGTAAGCCATAGAAACTAAACCCCTGGCTCATCAGAGGAAACATTGGGAGTAAAAGGGGTGGAACGAGAGGAAGGCGTTAGTATAACAGCTGCAGAACCTCACATTTACTGATGTCATCACTAGACCTCTCACTTCTATAAAGAAGTGAATACTGCAATTGAACTGTTTTACTGACAATTTTTCACTGGATGTTCAGGCAGAGATGATCTCAACAAAAGCAACAGAGAGAAAAATCTTTTATTTTCGAAAAAAGCCTGATATATCCTCATTATCATGGTCAACACTTTTTCCTCTCAATTAATACCAATATAGATTAACAGGCCCTATGAAAATATTCCCATCTGCTGAGTACATCGCAGCAGCATAGTCAGTCTCGTACAATGCAATGTATTGCTTTGCAAAGCATCTCTAGATAGAGAGGTTTTTTAGCACGCTGTCAACTTTCCTCAGTTATATGAATCTGTCTCGCAATACAGATCTGACAGAAATTAACATCAATATAACAGGACAGTAAAGTACTAATTTAAAATTAAAGGGAAATTGCTTTACTGAAAATTTTATATTATTATACTATAACATTAAGTGTCGTTCTGGTAATTTATTCTGCCTTTAATAGGCTCATTTCATATTTGATCTTAGATTATAAAGGATGATAAAAGTTGATTCAATGTAAATAATACAATATGAATTCACCATAATTGACCGTTCAATCTTAGAATCCATAGGTGTTTAATAAAAGCAAACCAATTTAAAAGGTTAATTTTCATAGCTAAATTAACAATAAGTAAGTTTCCTGTGGAGATTTTCAGAGAACACAGAGATAATCCTAGCATTTAGGTACATTACTATGAGAGTTAACATTTTAATCTCATGAGTTTCTGAAGATTAGATTCACCACTGATTCACGATATTCAGTCTCACTTTTCTTTTCAAGTTTAACTACCATGGTGGATAGCATTTATATGTCCACAGAGTTCTAAGTTGTGTGATACCTAAGTAGGGTCAAATTTGGCTTCCTGTTTTCTTGATGAAAATCCAAAGTAACTCCATGGCCCATAATTTTGAGAATCTATCTACTTATCTATCTAATATTTAAAATGATATTTTTAATAATAGTAAAGAGAACATTTTTCCAGGGAAGATTTTATTGTCTTTAGACAGTATTGTTATAGTTCAGAAAAGTAATGTGGGAAGGAGAAGAGACTAACCTGCATTGCTTCAGTCTGCTAAAAACCAGGAGGTACCAAGCTGCCCATCAAAAATCAGGAAAAGATTAGCCTCTATGTTCAAGTGTCCCTAATTACTTGTGAAAGAGGCCTCATTCTTTCCATCAGACATCAGGTTTGCTTAAGCTGCTGCTAAGTAATTAGAGAGACAAGGTGGGTGAAGCAATATCTTTTAGTGGACCAGCTTCTGTTGGTGAGAGACACAGGCTTTTCAGAAGGTATTCAAAGTGTCAGAGCTAAATGCAAGATGGAACAGATTGTTTAGCATAAGTAATTAGCACATATTCTAAGGGACAATTCAAGGTAGAGCGGTCCTGGACCAACATAGCTACAAGTACACTGCATACTGCTAAGTAAAAAGTGAGATAATGTCATTGCCTTACATGTAAATTTGTATATACCTATCCATATATAATCATTTTAAAATCATCCATCGCTAACCTAGGATTAAAAGCAGTGCTGTTTCCATATTTGTTCCTGCTAGCTGCTTACTTCCAGGCAAGCTAGCAGTAGTCTTGACATTGTAGATTGTGCTCCTGACAGCCAACTTCTGTGACACTAGTGCGCCATCCATTTTCTTTAAAAGTGCCTGATATGTAGATTTCTGTTCATATCCATCCAGATGTCTGGCCCTTGGGCTAGGCCTGCTCTAGCATGTATAAATATGTATATGTTCAAGTTATACATATATTTAACAAACATGGTTAACATGAGAAAAATTATATCTTTCTATATTCAGTCTAATTGGGCAAAACCCTCCCCATGTACACAAAGTTGCATCAGTTTTTTTATCAAAATGACCAAAAACATTTAGGGGAACATTCTGTCAGATCTCATGAGGTGGCATGCCAAATTTGCCTACCATTTTCAGATGTCAACAGCCTCCCCAGATTAAATTATCATAAATACATACTTCAAACTATTCAAAATAGTCCAATTTACAGGATACTAATCAATACACCTACATTTCAGAGAATCATAGAGCATTTAATGAGAGGAAGAAGAAGAAAAAAAAGACTTGAAGAAATACAAATAGGTAAGGGAAGCAATCCACAGAAAACCTGAAAAATATATTTGCTTTTTATCCTTTAAAACCTGAAATATATACAATACAGTTATGGCCTTTAAAATTTTGCCAGTTCCATTACATAACCAGAATTGTTTGCAGTTAGATAACCTCAGTATTTGTAACTTCAAGCAATTGCCTATTGTAAATATAGGAAAATATAAAGGAGAACTGCAGATAATGAGGATACTTATAGTGGTGTAGCATGTGGACTGACAAAGCCCTGGGAAAATGACTGTGAGTGAACCATGAAGAATTGGTTGCACTAAATGACTTTAGGTGTTTTTCATCTCAAATATAAGTTTTTTGTTATAATCACGCAGCTTATATCATCCACACATCATCATAAAAAATGTGTTTACAAAATGGAAAATGATTTTAAAATGGAAACAGAAATTACATTAGAAGCCTCAAGTGTTACTGTTCCTACTAAGCAGGGGAAATGAGTAAAGATTTTTAAAAACTGGTATATTAAGAACAGATGAAGAAAAACCAAAACTAGATGACAGCTAATGGAAGTAGAATATATTAGTAAAGCTCTGTGTAGAAACAAATAAACTAAGTGTGTAAAAGGCTTACCAGGGGACACAATATTTAATGCTATTTTACTTTCTTTCCATGTGTTCAACTTTAGCCTGTTTTTTCCATAACTTCAGGTTCTCATCTCTCATTTCTTATACTCTTCCCTATCGCCAGCAACCTTCATAAAACTATTGTGTTGCCACTGAACTATTAGCAAATATTTTGAACAATGAGCTCTACACGCTGCTTTTCTAAACGTATAATATAAAAATAGGTTACAGGTACTTCTTATCCAAAGTTAATATGAAATTCTGATATTACAGATATTATTAGGTTTCCTTTTCACTCAAAAGTTACAGCAAATAATCTTTTTAAAATCCTAAACATTCAAAGATTACCAACATCCAACCTTGTTTATGTTTCAAAAGGATTTTTATATATAATAAAAAACAAACAAAAAACTTTGTTAGGAAACTTTTAAAAGTTAAAAATGTGTAGCTACTTAACTTCCAGGAAATGTATAATAATTTCCACAGAATAATTCCTCTACCTTAAAAAAAACCCTCAAAACTCTGTGAAGTGAAAATCTATTAACAGACATAGCCACTTTAGTTGTTCCATGTATTCCTTCTTTAATTTTACCACCTGCAAGGGTGAGGCAGTTGTTTCCCTCTACCTCAAGTGCTTCCTTCTTCTGACAAGTATCACTTAAGTCTTTCAGCTTGAGCCAGCTCTCCTATGGTCATGCAGATGAAGGATTCTTTAGTCTCATGTGTATCTGTTGCAAAAATTTGTTTGAATTCCTCATGCCCAACAGTCAGATTCAAGACTGGATGTTTGTCTAAAAGAAGCACACTACTGGATGCTGCTTCCTGCAGCAAGGAAATGGTGAACCGCACCCACTGGGAGCTGCTGGCGGCCATGAAAATGTAAAGAATCTGTCTCGTGGCCTGCCTGCCATGTATGGCCCATAGGCTGCAGGTTACCCACCACTGAATTAGATGGTTTGGGGAGAAAATTATTAAAGATATTCACCTTAGGACAAAATGCCAGCTTCCTAGAGATCCTCTGACCTGCTTACTTAATACTAAAAGATGTACAATTTAAATACTGCGTGCAGATGTGGTCACCCCATTTCAAAATATATATATTGGAATTGGAAAAGGTTCAGAAAAGGGCAACAAAAATGAATAGGTCTATTGGATGGCTGCCATATGACGAGAGATTAATAAGACTGGGACTTTTCAGCTTGGAAAAGAGATGACTAAGGGGGGATATGATAGAGGTCTGTAAAATCATGACTGGTGTGTAGAAAGTAAATAAGTGTTATTCACTCCTTCTCATAATCTAAGAACTAGGGGTTGACAAATGAAATTAATAGGCAGCAGGTTTAAAACAAACAAAAAGAAGTATTTCTTCATACAATGCACAGTAAACCTATGCTACTCTTTGCCAGAACATATTGTGAAAGTGAAGACTATAATAGGGTTCAAAAAAGAACTAGATAAATTCATTGAGGCTAGGTCCATCAATGGCTATTAGCCAGGATGGCAGGGATGGAGTCCCTAGCCTCTGTTTGCCAGAAGCTGGGTATGGACAGGGGATGGATCACTTGATGATTACCTGTTCTGTTCATTCCCTCTGGGGCACCTGGCATTGGCCACTGTTGGAAGACAGGATACTGGGGTAGATAGACCTTTGGTCTGACCCAGTATGGCTGCTCTTATGTACATTAAAAACAGAATGAGAAGTTAATTTCATTTTTATTTTTAACAAGAAGATTTATTGGAGAATATGACTTGTCCTATGGAATTGTGGTACAGTGAGATATGGACTTACCTTATGATGACCAAAAAATCGTACAAAATACGTATATAAGAGAAGAGGGGGAAAAAAGAGGATAAGTACTTAGAAATGTGGTCACCCTTTTTAACCAACTCAGAGGAGGAGGAATTCCCAGCCAGCAAACCAGGTTCTTGAAAATATTAACCTGATCCTGAATAAGTATTAAATAATGTACAAGGTAGTATGTTAACATTTTATTGTAACTTTGCCTTGATAGTTTAAAAAAGGCAGCTAAAGTTCTGTGGTTGTTAATTCAGATAAGAAAGATTACTGCACAATTACACTGGTTGACATTGATTAGTTGGCTTTAATGACTAGAAAAATTAGTCCTCAGACAACTCTTTTCAAGGTAAATTAAAGAATACTGGTAACATGGGTATGGCTATAAAATTACAGAAAATATTCTGTCTAGATTAAACTAAACTGTGTAGGACTCCCTTGACTGGATATATTTTGCAATCAAGATTTTATGTAATTATGCCCAGAACAAGACAGTGGAAGTAGAATGGCAACAGGGACGTCCATTGGAATTAATATTGATAGCTTGAAAATAGTAGCCCTGCTGCAATTAATTGATTTATTATCCTCATAATTAGTAGATTTTTAGGCCTATTGAAGCCAATGTGACTTTTACAACTGATTTCACTAGGGCCAGGATTTCATCCTAAATATCTAAAAGCATAAGAATGGCCATACTTAGTCAGACCAATGGTCCATCTAGCCTGGTATCCTGTGTTCTGATGGTGGCCAGTGCCAGATGATTCAAAGGGAATGAACGGAACAGGGAAATTATTGAATGATCCTTCCCTTGTCATTTGGTCCCGGCTTCTGGCAGTTGGAGTTTTAGGGCTGGGCTGCTTCCCTGACCATCTTGGCTAATAGCCATTGATGGACGATGAACTTATCTAATTCTTTTGTAAGCCAAATTATACTTCTGGACTTCACAACATCCCCTGGCAATGAGTTTCACAGGTTAATTGTGCATTGTGTGAAGAAGTACTTCCTTATACTTGGTTTAAACCTGCTTTCTACTAATTTCATTGGGTGTTCAAGGTATGGGCATACCATGGATTTATATAGTGACATTATGATATTACCATCTATTATCTATCCCTTTCCTAATGGTTCCTAACCTTCCGTTAGCATTTTTGACTATCGCTGTACTTTGAGCAGATGTTCTCAGGGGAACTATCCACAATGATTCCAAGATCTATTCCTTGAGTGGTAACAGTTAATTTAGACCCCATCCTTTTGTATGTATAGCTAGGGTTTTTTTCCCCCATGTGTATTAATTTGCATTTATCAACATTGAATTTCATTTGCCATTTTGCTGCCCAATCACCCACTTTTGTGAAATCTCTTTGTAATTCTTAACAGTAAGCTTTGGACTTAACTCTTGTGAGTAATGTTATGTTGTTTGAAAACTTTGCCACCTCACATTTTACCCCCTTTTCCATATCATGTAGGAATATGTTGAACATTTTGAAAGCTGATCACTTATTTCTACCCTTTGTTTCAAGTCTTTTAACCAGGTACTTATCCATGAGAGGACCACTTAACCCATGACTGCTTACTTTGCTTAAGAGCCTTTGGTGAGGGACTTTCTCAAGTGTTCTGAAAATCCTTTGTACCCACTAGATCACACTTGTCCTCAAAGAATTCTAATAGATTTACTCTAGAACATGAATGAGTGAAACAAATGGGCCAGATTCTCAGCTAATGTAAATTAGTGTAACTTCATTAAAGCATTGTGGTGCTCTTCTCCTAGCAGAAACAAAATTGTTAGTGATATCCCTGCAGCTATTGAATGTTTTCTAACAAATATGAATGCTTGCTTTAAGAAAAATACTTAAATAAGGTTTCAATTTTGACAGCTGGAATACGTAAGTAAATAAGAAGCCATAAAACAAATACTGGCCAAAATTAAGACATTTTATAGGGGCATATTATTTAATTGCTGTGCTCCTTTACTTAGGTTAATCTTAGAACAGTGGTTCTCAGCCTGTGGTTCGCGGACCACCTGTGTTCCGCGAGCTCCATTCAGGTGATCCATGGATAGTTCCCTCTTAGATGTGTGCCTGCGTGCCCGCACACAAGAGAATGAAGGGCCACCCACATCATTAGGGCAGTTGTGCAGGCGTGGCTCCACTAATTAGGTGCCTGGACCCTGGAGAAGACACACATGTAAGGTGAAGTGGTGGTCTTGGGGAGAATAGGGGGTAGGTGCGAGGGTGCAATGGGGTGAGGAGAGGGGGTGGGGAGAAGTTGGGATGTGCAGGGCTGTGGTGACTTTCCCCAGCTCCAGGGCTGTGGCTGCCAAGGAGAGACCCCCGTCCTTCCCAGTCCCAGCTCAGGGGCTACTGCAACAGGGGAGAGAGGGCACATCCATTGCATTAGAAAGGTAAGATTATGGATATAAAAATATGAGTTGTGTGCTTTTATTTGTAGAACAAAAAATAATTATTATAAACTTTTTGTTATATATAACCCTTTTATCCAAAGTGCTTTACAATAGTTAGCTAACGGTATAAATAACATTTGGAAATTTAGTTAAGTGGTCTGCCAAGACCTTCAGCAATTTTCAGTTGGTCTGCAAAAAAAAAAAAAAGTCTGAGAACCACTGTCTTAGAGGAAACATCAAATGAAATTTCAACTTTTAACTGATTATTCATAGAATCATAGAATCATAGAATATCAGGGTTGGAAGGGACCTCAGGAGGTCATCTAGTCCAAACCCCTGCTCAAAGCAGGACCAATCCCCAATTAAATCATCCCAGCCAGGGCTTTGTCAAGCTTGACCTTAAAAACTTCTAAGGAAGGAGATTCTACCACCTCCCTAGGTAACACATTCCAGTGTTTCACCACCCTCCTAGTGAAAAAGTATTTCCTAATATCCAACCTAATCCTCCCCCACTGCAACTTGAGACCATTACTCCTTGTCCTGTCCTTTTCCACCACTGAAAATAGTCTAGAACCATCCTCTCTGGAACCACCTCTCAGGTAGTTGAAAGCAGCTATCAAATCCCCCCTCATTCTTCTCTTCTGCAGACTAAACAATCCCAGTTCCCTCAGCCTCTCCTCATAAGTCATGTATTCCAGACCCCTAATAATTTTTGTTGCCCTTCACTGGACTCTCTCCAATTTATCCACATCCTTCTTGTAGTGTGGGGCCCACAACTGGACACAGTACTCCAGATGAGGCCTCATCAATGTCGAATAGAGGGGAACGATCACGTCCCTCGATCTGCTCTCTATGCCCCTACTTATACATATCAAAATGCCATTGGCCTTCTTGGCAACAAGGGCACACTGCTGACTCATATACAGCTTCTGGTCCACTGTCACCCCTAGGTCCTTTTCCGCAGAACTGCTGCCTAGCCATTCGGTCCCTAGTCTGTAGCTGTGCATTGGGTTCTTCCGTCCTAGAGTGCAGGACCCTGCACTTATCATTATTGAACCTCATCAGATTTATTTTGGCCCAATCCTCCAATTTGTCTAGGTCTCTCTGTATCCTATCCCTGCCCTCCAGAGTATCTACCACTCCTCCTAGTTTAGTATCATCTGCAAATTTGCTGAGGGTGCAATCCACACCATCCTCCAGATCATTTATGAAGATATTGAACAAAACCGGCCCCAGGACCGACCCCTGGGGCACTCCACTTGACACCGGCTGCCAATTAGACATGGAGCCATTGGTCACTACCTGTTGAGCCCGACAATCTAGCCAACTTTCTACCCACCTTATAGTGCATTCATCCAGCCCATACTTCTTTAACTTGCTGACAAGAATACTGTGGGAGACCGTGTCAAAAGCTTTGCTAAAGTCAAGAAACAATACATCCACTGCTTTCCCTTCATCCACAGAACCAGTAATCTCATTATAGAAGGCGATTAGATTAGTCAGGCATGACCTTCTCTTGGTGAATCCATGCTGACTGTTCCAGATCACTTTCCTCTCGTCTAAGTGCTTCAGAATTTATTCCTTGAGGACATGCTCCATGATTTTTCCGGGGACTGAGGTGAGGCCGACTAGCCTGTAGTTCCCAGGATCCTCCTTCTTCCCTTTTTTAAAGATTGGCACTACATTAGCCTTTTTCCAGTCATCTGGGACTTCCCCCGTTCACCACGAGTTTTCAAAGATAATGGCCAATGGCTCTGCAATCACAGCCGCCAATTCCTTTAGCACTCTCGGATGCAACTCGTCCGGCCCCATGGACTTGTGCACGTCCAGCTTTTCTAAATAGTCCCTAACCACCTCTTTCTCCACAGAGGGATGGCCATCTACTCCCCATGCTGTGATGCCCAGCTCAGCAGTCTGGGAGCTGTCCTTGTTAGTGAAGACAGAGGCAAAAAAAGCATTGAGCACATTAGATTTTTCCACATCCTCTGTCACTAGGTTGCCTCCCTCATTCAGTAAGGGGCCCACACTTTCCTTGGCTTTCTTCTTGTTGCCAACATACCTGAAGAAACCCTTCTTGTTACTCTTGACATCTCTTGCTAGCTGCAGCTCCAGGTGCGATTTGGCCCTCCTGATTTCATTCCTACATGACCGAGCACTATTTTTATACTCTTCCCTGGTCATATGTCCAACCTTCCACTTCTTGTAAGCTTCTTTTTTATGTTTAAGATCCGCTAGGATTTCACCATTAAGCCAAGCTGTTCGCCTGCCATATTTACTATTCTTTCTACTCATCGGGATGGTTTGTCCCTGTAACCTCAGCAGGGATTCCTTGAAATACAGCCAGCTCTCCTGGACTCCTTTCCCCTTCATGTTAGTCCCCCAGGGGATCCTACCCATCCATTCCCTGAGGGAGTCAAAGTCTGTTTTCCTGAAGTCCAGGGTTCGTATCCTGCTGCTTACCTTTCTTCCCTGTCTCAGGATCCTGAACTCAACCAACTCATGGTCACTGCCTCCCAGATTCCCGTCCACTTTTGCTTCCCCCACTAATTCTTCCCTGTTTGTGAGCAGCAGGTCAAGAAAAGCTCCCCCCCCAGTTGGCTCGTCTAGCACTTGCACCAGGAAATTGTCCCCTACGCTTTCCAAAAACTTCCTGGATTGTCTATGCACCGCTGTATTGCTCTCCCAGCAGATATCAGGATATTCATTGACTCTACTACTTTTAAAATAGAAAAAAAAATGTTAAATATATTTAACATGTTCTCATCTATTATTATTTTTCATATATCATTAGGAAAATGATAAATCTAGACTTTGTGGTAATTATTTGTTTATTTTTCAGAAAACACACACATAGATATAAATATAATATACAGAGCCTGAATTACTTGAAGTCAATAGCAATTTTGGATGTGAAAGAAATACAAGATTGCAACCTTAAATGGTTGAATCTAAAGCTCAACCTAGCTCAGTCTCAGTCCCAAAACATATTTTAAATCTAATGCAGATACAGTTGAACATGTCAAGGATTGGATTTGAGACAGTATGTTTATTTCTAATGAAAATGTAGTAAGTCCAGTGTGACCAAATTGGCCTGTTGACCCCAATCTAAACCCTATAGGAGATGATAGAATCACGAAATGGAAGTCTCACATGGACCTCAAGAAGTCACCAAATCCAGCTACCAGCACTGACAAAGTAATCCTACTATCCCTGTCAAGTGTTTGTCCAACCTGTTATTAAAAACCTCCAATGATGGGGATTCCACAACCTTCATTGGAAGCCCATTCCAGATCTTAACTACTCCCATAGTTAGAAAGATTTTTTTTAATATCTACCCTAAAGCTCCATTGCAACAGATCAAGCCCATTACTTCTTGTCCTACTGAATCTGAATTGTATTTTCTCAGAATTAAACATGACCAGGTTTTTTTTTTAACCTTTCCCGATGGGTCAGGGTTTCTAAACCTTTTATCATTTGTGTTCCTCTGCTCTGTACTCACCTCAGTTTGTCCATATCTTTCTTAAGTGTGGTTCCCAGAATTCGACACAGTACTCTAGCTGAGGACTTACCAGTGCCATGTAGACTAGGACTATTACCTCCTGTGTCTTACATACACCATTTGTGTTTACACAATCCAGAATGATATATTAGCCTTTTTTGTAGCTGCATCACATTTTTGGCCCATATCAGTTTGTGATCTACTATAATACTCAGGTCCTTTTCAACAATAGTACTACCTGGTCAGGTATTCCCCATTTTGTATTTGTGTATTTGATTTTTCCTTCCTCAGCGAAGTACTTCACAGATATCTTTATTGACTTTAATCTGTTGATTTCAGACCAGTTCTCCAATTTATGAAGGTTCCTTTGAATTCCAGTCCTGTCCTTTGAAGTAGTTGCCACCCCTCCCAGCTTGGTATCATCTGCATATTTATAAACATATTCTCCACTCCATTATCCAAATCATTAATGAAAATATTGACTAGTACCGAATGCAGGACTGATACCTGTGTAGCATCACTAGCCTCAGTTTGATAGCTCACCATTGATAACTGCTCTTTCAGTATGGTCTTTCAACCAAATGTGCACCCACTTGATAGTGATTTCATCTGGACCACATTTCCCTAGTTTGCTTATAGGAATGTCATTTCGGAATGTGTCAAAAGCCTTACTAAAATCAAGATATGTCACATCTATTGCTCCGCCCCCGTCTTCTAGGCATGTAATGCTGTCAAAGTTGTTTTGCCATGATTTGTTCTTGATAAATCTATGCTAACTATTTCTTATAACTCTGTCCTCCCCCAGTGCTTACAAATTGATTGTTTAATAATTTGTTCCAGTATCTTTCCAGCTATTGAAGATAGGCTGCCTGGTCTATAATACCCCAGGTCTTCTTTGTTCCCCTTTTTAAAAGATAGGTACTATGTTTGTACTTCTCCAGTTCTCTGGACCTCATGTGTCCCCAATTAGTTCTCAATGATAATTGCTAAGGGTATGTCTACACTACGGAATAAAGTCGAATTTATAGAAGTCGTTTTTTTAGAAATCGGTTTTATATATTTGAGTGTGTGTGTCCCCACAGAAAATGCTCTAAGTGTATTAAGTGCATTAACTCGGCGGAGTGCTTCCACAGTACCGAGGCTAGAGTCAACTTCCGGAGCGTTGCACTGTGGATAGCTATCCCACAGTTCCCGCAGTCTCTGCTGCCCATTGGAATTCTGGGTTGAGATCCCAATGCCTGATGGGGCTAAAACATTGTCGCGGGTGGTTCTGGGTACATATCGTCAGGCCCCCGTTCCCTCACTCCCTCTGTGAAAGCAAAGGCAGACAATCGTTTCACGCCTTTTTTCCTGAGTTACCTGTGCAAACGCCATACCACGGCAAGCATGGAGCCCGCTCAGGTAACCGTCACCCTATGTCTCCTGGGTGCTGGCAGACGCGGTACGGCATTGCTACACAGTAGCAGCAACCCATTGCCTTGTGGCAGCAGACGGTGCAATACGACTGGTAGCCATCCTCGTCGTGTCCAAGGTGCTCCTGGCCACGTCGGCTGGGAGCGCCTGGGCAGACATGGGCGCAGGGACTTAATTTAGAGTGACTTTGACCAGGTCATTCTCTTTAGTCCTGCAGTCAGTCCTATTGAACCATCTTATGGTGAGCAGGCAGGCGATACGGAGTGCTAGCAGTCGTACTGTACCATTTTCTGCCGGGCAGACAAGAGATGAGGATGGCTAGCAGTCGTACTGTACCATCTTCTGCCGAGCAGCCATGAGATGTGGATGGCATGCAGTCCTTCTGCACCGTCTGCTGCCAGCCAAAGATGTAAAAGATAGATGGAGTGGATCAAAACAAGAAATAGACCAGATTTGTTTTGTACTCATTTGCCTCCTCCCCTGTCTAGGGGACTCATTCCTCTAGGTCACACTGCAGTCACGCACAGAGAAGGGCAGCGAGGTAAATCTAGCCATGTATCAATCAGAGGCCAGGCTAACCTCCTTGTTCCAATAAGAACAATAACTTAGGTGCACCATTTCTTATTGGAACCCTCCGTGAAGTCCTGCCTGAAATACTCCTTGATGTAAAGACACCCCCTTTGTTGATTTTAGCTCCCTGAAGCCAACCCTGTAAGCCGTGTCGTCGGTCGCCCCTCCCTCCATCAGAGCAACAGCAGACAATTGTTCCGCGCCTTTTTTCTGTGCGGACGCCATACCAAGGCAAGCATGGAGGCCGCTCAGCTCACTTTGGCAATTAGGGGCACATTAAACACCACACGCATTATCCAGCAGTATATGCAGCACCAGAACCTGGCAAAGCGATACCGGGCGAGGAGGCGACGTCAGCGCGGTCACATGAGTAATAAGGACATGGACACAGATTTCTCTGAAAGCATGGGCCCTGCCAAAGCATGCATCATGGTGCTAATGGGGCAGGTTCATGCTGTGGAATGCCGATTCTGGGCTCGGGAAACAAGAACAGACTGGTGGGACCGCATAGTGTTGCAGGTCTGGGACGATTCCCAGTGGCTGTGAAACTTTCGCATGCGTAAGGGCACTTTCATGGAACTTTGTGACTTGCTTTCCCCTGCCCTGAGGCGCATGAATACCAAGATGAGAGCAGCCCTCACAGTTGAGAAGCGAGTGGCGATAGCCCTGTGGAAGCTTGCCACGCCAGACAGATACCGGTCAGTTGGGAATCAATTTGGAGTGGGCAAATCTACTGTGGGGGCTGCTGTGATGCAAGTAGCCCTCGCAATCAAAGATCTGCTGATATCAAGGGTAGTGACCCTGTGAAATGTGCAGGTCATAGTGGATGGCTTTGCTGCAATGGGATTCCCTAGCTGTGGTGGGGCCATAGACGGAACCCATATCCCTATCTTGGCACCGGAGCACCAAGCCGCCGAGTACATAAACCGCAAGGGGTACTTTTCGATAGTGCTGCAAGCTCTGGTGGATCACAAGGGACGTTTCACCAACATCAACATGGGATGGCCGGGAAAGGTACATGATGCTCACATCTTCAGGAACTCTGGTCTGTTTCAAAAGCTGCAGGAAGGGACTTTCTTCCCAGACCAGAAAATAACTGTTGGGGATGTTGAAATGCCTATATGTATCCTTGGGGACCCAGCCTACCCCTTAATGCCATGGCTCATGAAGCCGTACACAGGCAGCCTGGACAATAGTCAGGAGCTGTTCAACTACAGGCTGAGCAAGTGCAGAATAGTGGTAGAATGTGCATTTGGACGTTTAAAGGCGTGCTGGCGCAGTTTACTCACTCGCTTAGACCTCAGCGAAACCAATATTCCCACTGTTATTACTGCTTGCTGTGTGCTCCACAATATCTGTGAGAGTAAGGGGGAGACGTTTATGGCAGGGTGGGAGGTTGAGGCAAATTGCCTGGCTGCTGGTTACGCGCAGTCAGACACCAGGGCGGTTAGAAGAGCACAGGAGGGCGCGGTACGCATCAGAGAAGCTTTGAAAACCAGTTTCATGACTGGCCAGGCTACGGTGTGAAAGTTCTGTTTGTTTCTCCTTGATGAAACCTCCCGCCCCTTGGTTCACTCTACTTCCCTGTAATCTAACCACCCGCCTCTCCTCCCTTCAATCACCGCTTGCAGAGGCAATAAAGTCATTGTTGCTTCACATTCATGCATTCTTTATTCATTCATCACACAATTAGGGGGATGACTACCAAAGTAGCCCAGGAGGGGTGGTGGAGGAGGGAAGGAAAATGCCACACAGCACTTTAAGCACAGCACTTTAAAAGTTTACAACTTTAAAATTTATTGAATGACAGCCTTCTTTTTTTTGGGCAATCCTCTGTGGTGGAGTGGTTGGTTGGCCGGAGGCCCCCCCACCGCGTTATTGGGCATCTGGGTGTGGAGGCTATGGAACTTGGGGAGGAGGGCGGTTGGTTACAGAGGGGCTGCAGTGGCAGTCTGTGCTCCAGCTGCCTTTTCTACAGCTCAACCATACACTGGAGCATACTGGTTTGGTCCTCCAGCAGCCTCAGCATTGAATCCTGCCTCCTCTCATCACGCTGCCGCCACATTTGAGCTTCAGCCCTCTCTTCAGCCCACCACTTACTCTCTTCAGCCCGCCACTTACTCTCTTCAGCCCACCACCTCTCCTCCCGGTCATTTTGTGCTTTCCTGCACTCTGACATTATTTGCCTCCACGCATTCGTCTGTGCTCTGTCAGTGTGGGAGGACAGCATGAGCTCGGAGAACATTTCATCGCCAGTGCATTTTTTTTTCTTTCTAATCTTCACTAGCCTCTGGGAAGGAGAAGATCCTGTGATCATTGAAACACATGCAGCTGGTGGAGAAAAAAAAAGGGACAGCGGTATTTAAAAAGACACATTTTATAAAACAGTGGCTACACTCTTTCAGGGTAAACCTTGCTGTTAACATTACATACATAGCACACGTGCTTTCGTTACAAGGTCACATTTTGCCTCCCCCCACCGCGTGGCTACCCCCTCAACCTTTCCCCCTCCCTGTGGCTAACAGCGGGGAACATTTCTGTTTAGCCACAGGCAAACAGCCCAGCAGGAATGGGCTCCTCTAAGTGTCCCCTGAAGAAAAGCACTCTATTTCAACCAGGTGACCATGAATTATATCTCACTCTCCTGAGGATAACACAGAGAGATAAAGAACGGATGTTGTTCGAATGCCAGCAAACATACACTGCAATGCTTTGTTCTACAATGATTCCCGAGTACGTGTTACTGGCCTGGAGTGGTAAAGTGTCCTACCATGAAGGACGCAATAAGGCTGCCCTCCCCAGAAACCTTTTGCAAAGGCTTTGGGAGTACATCCAGGAGAGCCGCGAATGCCAGGGCAAAGTAATCCTTTCACATGCTTGCTTTTAAACCATGTATAGTATTTTAAAAGGTACACTCACCGGAGGTCCCTTCTCCGCCTGCTGGGTCCAGGAGGCAGCCTTGGCTGGGTTCGGGGGGTACTGGCTCCAGGTCCAGGGTGAGAAACAGTTCCTGGCTGTCAGGAAAACCGGTTTCTCCGCTTGCTTGCTGTGAGCTATCTACAACCTCATCATCATCATCATCTTCTTCGTCCCCAAAACCTGCTTCCGTATTGCCTCCATCTCCATTGAAGGAGTCAAACAACGCGGCTGGGATAGTGGTGGCTGAACCCCCTAAAATGGCATGCAGCTCATCATAGAAGCGGCATGTTTGGGGCTCTGACCCAGAGCGGCCGTTCGCCTCTCTGGTTTTCTGGTAGGCTTGCCTCAGCTCCTTCAGTTTCACGCGGCACTGCTTTGGGTCCCTGTTATGGCCTCTGTCTTTCATGCCCTGGGAGATTTTGACAAAGGTTTTGGCATTTCGAAAACTGGAACGGAGTTCTGATAGCACAGATTCCTCTCCCCAAACAGCGATCAGATCCCGTACCTCCCGTTCGGTCCATGCTGGAGCTCTTTTGCGATTCTGGGACTCCATCATGGTCACCTGTGCTGATGAGCTCTGCATGGTCACCTGCAGCTTGCCACGCTGGCCAAACAGGAAATGAGATTTAAAAGTTTGCGGTTCTTTTCCTGTCTACCTGGCCAGTGCATCTGAGTTGAGAGTGCTGTCCAGAGCGGTTACAATGGAGCACTCTGGGATAGCTCCCGGAGGCCAATACCATCGAATTGTGTCCACAGTACCCCAAATTCGAGCCGGCAAGGTCGATTTAAGCGCTAATCCACTTGTCAGGGGTGGAGTAAGGAAATCGATTTTAAGAGCCCTTTAAGTCGAAATAAAGGGCTTCATTGTGTGGACGGGTGCAGGTTTACATCGATTTAACGCTGCTAAATTCGACCTAAAGTCCTAGTGTAGACCAGGGCTAACTGTTCTAAGATTGCTTAAGCTAGTTCAGACTATCATATGGAGGCTTCTGTTCCGCCCCTTTTCACGGGCATAGTGGCCATAAACCTCCCAGCTTTGGGGGCATGTGGATCCTCCTTCTTGGCAATTGGAGTCTGCAGCTCAACTCCTGATGCTATTACAGCATATTGTGTCATACTGAGCTCATGAATAACACTGACAAATTCAGTCTTCATTCCAAAAGGAAGGTCTGAACCCAGACTAGGGACTACTCCATATGTTATTGGTTTCAAGTGCATTTTGAATTCACTAGTCTCTACCTTTTCTATAACCCTCCTCAAAATAGAGATTGGAAACTGGATGATAAATTACGAAAACGACAGCACATAGAGCTAGTTTCATAAGCAGATATCTAACTACTCATTTAAGAATTGTCAGCATGTTCTCATTCCTTAGCAAATGAGCTGATAAAATCTGTCAATAATAGCACCACAACTATACCACTTGAATTTAGCAACCATGGTAGATAAGTCTCAGCAGTCTTGCAGCAAACCAGGAACACAATAGATATTTTTTCAAAAACTAAATCAAAACCAATTTGAAAGTTCTTGAAATCCAAAGAATAAAAGGAGCCAACGCAGAGAGAGTCTCATCTGCTAAAAACATAGCAAACTTGTCCTAGCGGGCATCTGAAGGAATGGGGACAAGGCAGTCATGGATTAAGCAGACCGCACACTACTCTAAAGTTGGATGGTTTCCTACCATCTCCCAGGCAGAAGACAAAGGACATATATCCTTAGTCACAGCTCATTGGTACAGCTGCATATACTTTTTTTATATACACTTGGATCAGACTCCAAGCATCTACTGTATGCACAACGTCAGTTATATTATGCTCCATTTTTTTAAATGATAGACAACTCTTATATTTGCTTTTTCCATTAATTTTCCCCTTTTTTTGGCAGGGACAATAACTGGAGATATAGTTAATGATGCTGTTGCCATTGGGACACTGCCACCTTGAAGGGAAAAAAAAGATAAAATCAGAGTAAAATAAAAATACTTTCAAACCAATCAAGCATGCCATTCACAGCTGTCAGTGAGAGATTAGCTCTTCCAGATAAATGCTCAATGCAGGACACCTCCTCCAGAGCCCCAAGCTATATAGCAAAGGCACATATTACAGTTTGCATATGTGGAGGAGAGAAGGGAGCCAAAGCAGAGCTATACTGAATAGTCTGGCATGATCAGTGTAGCACTAACAAGCACTTCCAAAAGTGTCCTTAATTAATTAGCATTTGTGCAGCTACATGGAGACAGGTTACAGTGCCCCGCTAATATTTTGACCTACAGCCATCGCTTCATTTGCTCAAGGCAAGTATTTAACTTGTACTACCTGGAAGCTTGCAAGTAGAATACAGCTTCTCATCTTTAGAGACATTGTAATATCTTGACTGACTTGGCACACTCCTAATAGAAATTAAGAGATCACCACCTGGAGAGTCATGAAAAGAGTATCCAAGATTAGGGCTATACTTTAAACCAATGGTACTCAACTTTAAACAGTTTGGAGAGCCTGTAAAGGTAAATTGGTTAGTCTCTAAGGTGCCACAAGTCCTCCTTTTTCTTTTTGCGAATACAGACTAACATGGCTGTTACTCTGAAACCTGTAAAGGTAGTTTTCAAATGAATGGAAAGAAAGCTTCCACTGATAACATAACATAGCTGAAATATTTGCATTTTGATACCATTGAACTATTGTGGTAGTCAACATCATGATCTTTCACTTACCTGGCAGGTAAGGAATTTTGCTCCTCTGTTCCTTGATGTCAGAAATCAAGTTGCCTCAGATGTATTAGGCAATGTGGAAGCTCTCCTATGGCCTACATTCTGCTTACTGTGCCCAAGATTCTGGAGGACTCTGGTCAGACCTGCAGTGCAAGAGCCTCATTATAGCTCATTGTATATAGCAGGCACATGAGGTATGGGTACAATCCCATTTCTGTAAACTGCCAAACATAATTAGGTACATATACATGTGCCAGGGTTCCTTCCCCACTCTGAACTCTAAGGTACAGATGTGGGGACCCACATGAAGACCCCCTAAGCTTATTCTTACCAGCTTAGGTTAAAAACTTCCCCAAGGTACAAACTTTGCCTTGCCCTTGAACAGTATGCTGCCACCACCAAGCGTTTTAAACAAACAACAGGGAAATACCACTTGGAAACTCTTCCCCCAAAATATCCCCCCTGGCCCTACATACCTCCTTTCCTGGGGAGGCTTGAGAATAATATCCTAACCAATTTGTTACAAAATCAAAGACCCAAACCCCTGGATCTTGGAACAATGGACAAATCAGTCAGGTTCTTAAAAGAAGGATTTTATTAAAAAAAAGAAAGGTAAAAATCATCTCTGTAAAATCAGGATGGAAAATACTTTACAGGGTATTCAGATGCAAAACACAGAGGATCCCCCTCTGAGCAAAACCTTAAAGTTACAGAAAACAGGAATAAACCTCCCTCTTAACACAGGGAAAATTCACATAAAACAAAAGATAGACTAATCTGCTTTGCCTGGCTTACCTATACTGGTTGCAATATTGGAGAATTGGATTAGGATGGGTTGGAGAAGATGCATTTCTGCCTGGCTTCTCTCAGTCCCAAGAGAGAACAACCACATAAACAAAGAGCACAAACAAAAGCCTTCCCCCTCCCCCAAGATTTGAAAGTATCTTGTCCCCTTATTGGTCCTTTGGGTCAGGTGCCAGCCAGGTTATCTGAGTGTCTTAACTCTTTACAGGTAACAGGATGTTCATCATAGAATAACAGAGTTGGAAGGGACCTCTGGAGGCCATCTAGTCCAACCCCCTGCCCAGAGCAGGACCAATCCCAACTAACTCATGCCAGCCAGGGCTTTGTCAAGCCTGACCTTAAAAACTTCTAAGGAAGGGGATTCCACCACCTCCCAAGGTAACGCATTCCAGTGTTTCACCACCCTCCTAGTGAAAAAGTTTTTCCTAATATCCAACCTAAATCTCCCCCACTGCAACTTGAGATCATTACTCCTTGTCCTGTCATCTGCTATCACTGAGAATAGTCTAGATCCATCCTCTTTGGATCCACCTTTCGGGTAGTTAAAAGCAGCTATCAAATCCCCCCTCATTCTTCTCTTCCGTAGACTAAACATCCCCAGTCCCTCAGCCTCTCCTCACAAGTCATGTGTTCTAGACTCCTAAGCATTTTTGTTGCCCTTCGCTGGACTCTCTCCAATTTCTCCACATCCTTCTTGTAGTGTGGGGCCCAAAACTGGACACAGTATTCCAGATGAGGCCTCACCAATCTCAAATAGAGGGGAATGATCACATCCCTCGATCTGCTGGCAATGCCCCTACTTATACATCCCAAACTGCCATTGGCCTTCTTGGCAACAAGGGTACACTGTTGACTCATATGCAGCTTCTCGTCCACTGTCACCCCTAGGTCCGGTCCTTCTCTGCAGAACTGCTGCATAGCCATTCGGTCCCTAGTCTGTAGCGGTGCATGGGATTCTTCCGTCCTAAGTGCAGGACTCTGCACTTGTCCTTGTTGAACCTCATCAGATTTCTTTTGGCCCAATCCTCCAATTTGTCTAGGTCCCTCTGTATCCTATCCCTACCCTCCAGCGTATCTACCAGTCCTCCCAGTTTAGTGTCATCTGCAAACTTGCTGAGGGTAAAATCTACACCATCCTCCAGATCATTAATGAAGATATTGAACAAAACCAGCCCCAGGACCGACCCTTGGGGCACTCTGCTAGATACCGGCTGCCAACTAGACATGGAGCCATTGATCACTACACATTGAGCCCAACAATCTAGCCAACTTTCTACCCACCTTGTAGTGCCTCCATCCAGCCCATACTTCTTTAACTTGCTGACAAGAATACTGTGGGAGACCATGTCAAAAGCTTTGCTAAAGTCGAGGAATAACACGTCCACTGCTTTCCCTTCATCCACAGAACCAGTTATCTCATCATAGAAGGCAATTAGATTAGTCAGGCATGACTTGCCCTTGGTGAATCCATGCTGACTGTTCCTGATCACTTTCCTCTCGTCCAAGTGCTTCAGAATTGATTCCTTGAGGACATGCTCCATGATTTTTTCCAAGGACTGAGATGAGGCTGACTGGCCTGTAGTTCCCAGGATCCTCCTTCTTCCCTTTTTTAAAGATGGGCACTACATTAGCCTTTTTCCAGTCGTCCGGGACTTCCCCCGATCGCCATGATTTTTCAAAGATAATGGCCAATGGCTCTGCAATCACATCCGCCAATTCCTTTAGCACTCTCGGATGCAATGCATCTGGCCCCATGGACTTGTGCACATCCAGTTTTTCTATATAGTCCTGAACCACTTCTTCCTTCACAGAGAGCTGGCCACCTCCTCCCCATGCTGTGCTGCCCAGTGCAGTAGTCTGGGAGCTGACGGTGTTCGTGAAGACAGAGGCAAAAAAAGCATTGAGTACATTAGTTTTTTCCACATCCTCTGTCACTAGGTTGCTTCCCTCATTCAGTAAGGAGAACACACTTTCCTTGGCTTTCTTCTTATTGCCAACATACCTGAAGAAACCCTTCTTGTTACTCTTAACATCCCTCGCTAGCTGCAACTCCAGGTGTGATTTAGCCTTTCTGATTTTATTCTTATATGCCCGAGCAATATTTATATACTCATCTTTGGTCATTTGTCCAATCTTCCACTTCTTGTAAGCCTCTTTTTTGTATTTAAGATCAGCAAGGATTTCAATTTTAAGCCAAGCTGCTTGCCTGCCATATTTACTATTCTTTCTACACATCGGGATGGTTTGTCCCTGTAACCTCAATAAGGATTCTCTAAAATACAGCCAGCTCTCCTGGACTCCTTTTCCCCTCATGTTATTCTCCCAGGGGATCTTGCCCATCAGTTCCCTGAGGTAGTCAAAGTCTGCTTTTCTGAAGTCCAGGGTCCGTATTCTGCTGCTTTCCTTTCTTCCTTGTGTCAGGATCCTGAACTCAACCATCTCATGGTCACTGCCTCCCAGGTTCCCATCCACTTTTGCTTCCCCTACTAATTCTCCCCAGTTTGTGAGCTGCAGGTCAAGAAGCGCTCTGCCCCTAGTTGGTGCCTCCAGCAATTCCACCAGGAAATTGTCCCCTACAGTTTCCAAAAACTTCCTGGATTGTCTGTGCACCGCTGTATTGCTCTCCCAGCAGATATCAGGATGACTGAAGTCGCCCATGAGAACCAGGGTGTGTAATCTAGTTGCTTCTATGAGTTGCCGGAAGAAAGTCTCATCCACCTCATCCCCCTGGTCCGGTGGTCTATAGCAGACTCCCACCACGACATCACCCTTGTTGCTCACACTTCTAAACTTAATCCAGAGACTCTCAGGTTTTTCTGCAGTTTCATACTTGAGCTCTGAGCAGTCATACTGCTCCCTTACATACAGTGCAACTCCCCCACCTTTTCTGCCCTGCCTGTCCTTCCTGAACAGTTTATATCCATCCATGACAGTACTCCAGTCATGCGAGTTATCCCACCAAGTCTCTGTTATTCCAATCACATCATAATTCCCTGACTTTGCCAGGACCTCCAGTTCTCCCTGCTTGTTTCCCAGGCTTTGTGCATTTGTATATAGGCACTTGAGATAACCCGCTGATCGCCCCTCGTTCTCAGTATGAGGCAGGAGCCCTCCCCTCTCACACACTCCTGCTCGTGCTTTCTCCCGGTATCCGGCTTCCCCACTTACCTCATGGCTTTGGTCTCCTTCCCCCGGTGAACCTAGTTTAAAGCCCTCCTCACTAGGTTAGCCAGCCTGCTCGCGAAGATGCTCTTCCCTCTCTTCGTTAAGTGGAGGCCGTCTCTGCCTAGCACTCCTCCTTCTTGGAACACCATCCCATGGTCGAAGAATCCAAAGCCTTCTCTCCGACACCACCTGCATAGCCATTCATTGACTTCCACGATTCGACGATCCCTACCCCGGCCTTTTCCTTCCATGGGGAGGATGGACGAGAACACCACATGCGCCTCATACTCCTTTATCCTCCTTCCCAGAGCCACGTAGTCTGCAGTGACCCGTTCAAGGTCATTCTTGGCAGTATCATTGGTGCCCACGTGGAAAAGCAGGAAGGGGTAGTGGTCCAAGGGCTTGATGAGTCTCGGCAGACTCTCCGTCACATCGCAAATCTTAGCTCCTGGCAAGCAGCAGACTTCTCTGTTATCCCGGTCAGGGCGGCAGATAGATGACTCAGTCCCCTGGAGGAGAGAGTCCCCGACCACGACCACCTGCCTCCTTCTTTTGGGAGTGGTGGTCGTGGAACCCCCAACCTTAGGACAGTGCATCTCATGCCTTTCAACTGGTGGAGTCTCCTTGTGCTCCCTTCTCCCAGACATATCATCTGGGCCACTCCCCGCAATGGTACCTGTGGAGAGAACATGAAAACGGTTACTTACCTGTATCTGCGTTGCTGGTACATGGACATTTCCCCTTCTTCTTCTGGAGGTCACATGTTGCCAAATTTCTTCACCGTCCTCCTGTCCCCGCTGCGTAGCCTGCTCTGAATCTTCAGAACCTTGTGCCTGTAGAAGCATATCCTGACGTCTGTCCAGGAAATCTTCAGTTTCTCTTATGCAATGCAGGGTCGATACCTGTTGCTCCAGACCTTTAACCTTCTCTTCCAATATGGAGACCAGCTTGCACTTTGTACACACAAAGTCGCTTCTGTCCTGTGGAAGAAAGACAAACATGGCACATCCAGTGCAGGTCACAACAGCTGAACACTCCCCTTCCATATTACCGTACTACTACGAGCTTCCTCAGGAGATACAGTAATTACTCAGAGAAGTCGTTAGGGTGTAAGCCTCAGTGGGCTCACCCCAGGCGAACTCCCAGGCAAACTCCTGCTGTTTGCTGCTCTGCTGTCCCCCGCCGCTCAGCTGGTTCGCGGAGCACCGGCTTTTTTAAACCAGCTTTTTTTTTTGTTGCCTCTGGCCAGGAGGGATTTTATAGCACTGTATACAGAAAGGTGGTTACCCTTCCCTTTATATTTATGGCAACATGTTAGGAATGCACATAAGTGCAACTCTGGAAAAAAAAACACATTAGAACACCAACCATTCGTCCATGATGGTATCCTGCCTCTTGGCATTTTCTATACTAGGGCATTTTCACTTTTTAGAAAAAGCATCTATACATAGCATCAAAGAAATTCTTGATGACTCTAGTTAGTGATGTGTTTATTCTCTGCAACATGAATACCAAGTTTTTTTTATAATATGGCTTCTTTCCTTATGCAGCTGTGCCAGTCTTATTATACTCATCCAATTTTTTTTTTAATTCAGAAATGGAAAGAATAGTGAAATCAGTGGCAGCTGGCACGTGATGTGGAAAGTGGCTATAGGGTTCCATTTAAGTGCCATGGAAGGAAGGGAGAGGAGAGGACACTGTCCTTGTGAGTAGAAAAAGCAGAAGGAGCTATTGTAGGGCTTTGAAGACTCAGGAGTGAGCTATGCAAGTAAAGTAATTTCTTGCACTGGATGATGAGAACTTTAGGAGGTCCAATGAAAAGCAACAGATGATCTTGCTAGGAGAAATGAAGGGAAGAAGTGAAGTGGAGCTTGGCAGGCCAGGAAATTTGAGTAGTTGTGGGATTTCATTGAGAACCAGCTGGAACATAATGCAATGGGCCCTGCAGATCCGTTGTGTAGAATCCCACCTCTGATCGGCCCATGATGTCAACCTCTATTGCCTATTTGTTAAATTTTCAAACAAGCACCTTTGCGCTTTTTTCCATGCTGCCCCACATGCCTTAGAAGAAGCTCCCCATAAATATCCACAAAAGCTACTTCATGATCCTCCTTCAAAACCCTCCTTAAAACTTTCCTTTGCTGTGATGTCTACAAAAAACATGACAACAGATTGCTGATGTTGAGAGACTACTTCCTATCATGCTGATTGATACTTTCTTGCTATTTCCTCATTAGTTCCCATCTGTCTGTATCCATCTATTGTCTCTTCTTTTAAACTTAGATTGTAAGCTCTTTGGGACAGGAATTATCATTTTCTCCTGTTTTTGTACAGCGCCTAGCACAATGAAGTTCTGGTCCATGACTGGGACTCCTAGGTGCTACAATAAAAAAATAATAATAACTGCAAACCCACTGATGTGAGAGACAGTCATGTGCATAATGTGGCACATCAGTGCAAAAGAGCGAGGTATAAACTGTAGAAGTGAGTTCCACAGGTTAATTATAAGTTGTTGTAAGAGGTTGCTGTATGAGCAGTTCCATTTTGCTATTTTAAGTTTTTCTTAAAACGTCATCAAATATCCCCTTGTTCTTGTTTTATAGGTTTGGTTATATAAGAGCATTTCTCCATATATCACTTTTTATGCCTCTGACAGACTGCTCTGACTCCTCTCCAAGCTAAACAACGTTAGTCTTTTTAATCTGTTCTCATATGGAATTCTCTACCATTAATATGTAATCATTTTAATTGTCTTCTGTTTCTATGACCTTTTTAAGAGGAGATGGGTGAAGTCAAATGCATTAGTCAGCAAGACACTGAAACACTTTTCTTTTTTTAAATAAATGCCATTATATAGTTTCTGTACTTTTCTCTAGCTCCTTCTTTGCAAATTAGTGAAACACAACTAGTGATAAATATAGGTACAGCAACACTGCATACCACTGGCAGCTTTGTGTAGCATACATGCATACAGCTAAACACCACAGTGAAAAGCCGGCTGCGTCCATGCTGCAGTGTGTAGCTACACGCGCCAGTGAAAGGGTCTATTGGGGATGGGGGGGAGGCAATTTTGAAAGGCTCCTGCAGCTCCCCCCCACCAGACCCTTTCCCCACGACCAGAGTCTTTCCCTGTGATGGGAAAAAAGTCCTGGCAGTGGGACACTACACTGTTAAAAATAGCAGTGTAGAGGGGGAAGGCGCTGTTTTGGTATGTAGAGAGGTATATAGGATACGTACACACAGTGTTCACTCATATCTTTACTCTAGTCACCTAGGCAGTGCTTAACCATCTACACTTCTATTTCTACCTATGCTAGGCAAGGTGTACCATCTATATAATCTACACAATCAAAAGGAGTGTGCAGTGTAGATGTATCTAATTTCCATTGGATTTTTTTCTCGCTTGCTTTTTTCTTCTGCTAGAATTACAGATTTATTAATTCTGTATGTATAGATTGTTTTTTCTGAACATATAATAAAATTAAATTTTCATTTACCTCTTCGGCAAAGATGTGTATAACTACAGGTGAGCAATGTTTTATGTTTTGTCATTTAGTTTTATAATTCTAGTGACTATTCATCCTATCAACTTTAACATTAAGAAAAGGAGGACTTGTGGCACCTTAAGAGACTAACAAATTTATTTGAGCATAAGCTTTCGTGAGCTACAGCTCACTTCTCATGAAAGCTTATGCTCAAATAAATTTGTTAGTCTCTAAGGTGCCACAAGTACTCCTTTTCTTTTTGTGAATACAGACTAACATGGCTACTCTGAAACTTTAACAATGTTTTCCCAACTCATTTCTGCATCAAGTTATTAGGTTCACACAAAATGCTTAGATATAGCCATATTTTCACATTATTATTTCAGTCACAGGTTTCATAGTACATTCAGAAAACTACCTATACATATAATACCTTATATGTATTTAAGGGTTTAAGGTCCCTTGCTCAGAAAATATGCACACTGTATACTGTAATCATGGACACATTGACATCTTGTGGCAGGCAAATGCAGGAATTCTTTTGCACAACCATTTCAGCACTATATCATTACAAAGAACTGATATTTAAAAAGGTTTTTTGGACTCAGAGAAGACCCATAACAAGATCTGACTACATGATGCAGTTTTGGTTACTGATAGTCAGGTGTTTCCTACTGATATCACAATTGTCATTTACAAGATGAAAAACACAAAAGAAAAAAGTTTTCCTGCAGGGTAGGAATTTTCTGATCTTTTGGATCTTGCATCACAGATCACATTAATAAAGCAAAATAATGATAAATATAATAAATGGTCCTGTGGCGTTCCCATGCATTCTGCATTTTACACCCTGCAGAGTATAAATCAGTGGTGGGCAACCTGCAGCCCATCAGGGTAATCCACCGGCAGGCTGCGAGACATTTTGTCTACATTGACCATCCAAAGGCATGGCCGCCTGTAGCTCCCAGTGGCCGCAGTTCACAAGGATATGTGGACCGCTGCTTCCCACAGCTCCCATTGGCCGGCAAATGTGAACCGCGGCCACTGGGAGCTGTGGGGGCCGTGCCTGCAGACAGTCAGTCAATGTAAACAAAATGTCTCGCAGCCCGCCAGAAGATTACCCTGACAGGCCGCGTGCGGGCCGCAGGTTGCCCAACATTGGTATATATGGTGAAGCAAGAGAGGCATTTAAACTTACAAAAATATTCCCAGAGTAATGTACGGGTAGGGTAAATTGCTAAACAAGATTATTTCTTTAGGAAGGGAAGTACAAGTTAGATGTGATTTTTGCATTGAGTTAGTCCACTTAAAGGATGAATTAGTTCAAAATAAGCCATAGTCATCCCTGTGCACACACTGCAGCTGGTGTAAAAGGTATGTTCAGGGCCATTTGGCTCAAAGTGCTGACATGGGCAACCCTCAAGACATCTCCACCTTGCCCCCCTCTGCAGACTCCCCTATGGCCACTTGCAATGGTTCAGAATCACAGGGTCATGAATAACCCCAAGCTCCTTCCCTTTCCATCATGACATAGTTTCATCTAACTCCAGACCATCTAAAAAACATTAATTGGTGTCACCCAAAGAGGGCACAGAGCTAACTTTGCCAGCTCTGTACTACCCATAGAGGCCTCTCTCGTATTGATAAAGGGGTGGCATGGCTCAGGTCTAATGAGAATTAAGGTCTCTACAGAACATCTCATGCCACTGCAAAGAGACTGCAGCTCAACCATCAACCCCCTTTTTCCCCTCCTTTTTTTGTGCTAAGCTTCACAGCATCAGGCCCTTAGATGGAAGACTGTTGCACATAACACTGGTTTGAGAGTTTCTTCACAAGGGCAGGCATCGTAGGAGTTTGTAACAAACTGCTTTTTTGCTTTCTAAACCCTTTAATATTCTGTGTGCAATAAAAGTGAAGCCATGTTAAGGAAATACAAGTTGGTAGTTCATGATACATTTTGCAGAAGAGAAGTTTTGTTAATAAGGATGTTAGGAATGGCCAGTGGACTCCTAGTTTTCCTTTTAATATCATAGTGGACAAGATCCACAAGGAAATGAAACCCCAGTGCCTTAGGAAGATGTATTGAAATGCCTGTGTGTTGTAACAGAAGAATGTTACTGTAATGGCAAATATGAGAGTTTTATGCCTATGATAACAGAATTGCTCACAGAATTCTAGAAGTAGGAAATCAGGTTTGTTAATAGCAAGCAAATACCACATGCTGCAGTCTGCAATTTTGGCCTTGGCTGTGGATTCAGGTTAGATTTTTGATATGACAAAACAGAGGAGGACAGTCTGAAAGTAAACTGTTTCCAGCTAATCAGTAAAGAAATCGTTCAGTGTTTTGCTTTTCACAGAGGTGTCTTGGGGACAGTCCCCATTGATTCCACAAGAGTAATTTGTTCACTGTTAGATGGCAAAACTGTGAGAATTGTCTAGGATGTGGTGCAAGAGGTGGGAGCCAAGGACACCAGACAGCAGCACAGGAATCACAAACAAAACCATATACTGGAGTAGAGTATAATCACTGAAGAAATTGGAAAGACAATGCTAGAGCTGTGGACATTTCAAATTATATATAGTTTGGCTTAGAGAAAATGCTTCATCTCCTTATTTTCTGCAGTAATGATCTGTTATTATGTAGCTAAGCTGGAAATAGATACTAGGGCTATAATTTTTATGATTTCAGAGAGGCTGTATAGACTGTATAGAGGCTGTAAGAGTCAGTAAGGTGTGTAGTTAAATCCTATACCAAAGAAAGATTGGAGGTTGTTAAAAAAAAAAAAAAGGAAAATAGCAAGCTAAATAGTTATCTAGATGTCATTTGTAACACAGATCATGTCAAATAATATTGAAAGGCAAACCCCAGCTTTGTGCTATGAAAGAAGGCGTTAAAAAATCATTCATGGAATAGGTAGCCCAGGAATACAGCACCAAGTGTGTGTCTTAGCAAATGGCATGTCACCGTTTGTTTTTGCAGAAATTACTGCATAAGTGTAACCCTTCTGCCAGTCAGAGGTGGCAGATAACAAGGGTTACATTCAGTATCTAGTTTCAGAGTAACAGCCGTGTTAGTCTGTATTCGCAAAAAGAAAAGGAGTACTTGTGGCACCTTAGAGACTAACCAATTTATTTGAGCATGAGCTTTCCTGAGCTACAGCTCACTTCATCGGATGCATACTGTGGAAAGTGTAGAAGATCTTTTTATATACACAGAAAGCATGAAAAAATACGTCCTCCCACCCCACTCTCCTGCTGGTAATAGCTTATCTAAAGTGACCACTCTCCTTACAATGTGTATGATAATCAAGGTGGGCCATTTCCAGCACAAATCCAGGGTTTAACAAGAATGTCTGGGGGGGGGGGGGTAGGAAAAAACAAGGGGAAATAGGTTACCTTGCATAATGACTTAGCCACTCCCAGTCTCTATTCAAGCCTAAGTTAATTGTATCCAATTTGCAAATGAATTCCAATTCAACAGTTTCTCGCTGGAGTCTGGATTTGAAGTTTTTTTGTTGCTATATTATATTTTTTGTTGATATATTATTATATTTTTGCTATATTACAAAAAAAAAAAAAACTTCAAATCCAGACTCCAGCGAGAAACTGTTGAATTGGAATTCATTTGCAAATTGGATACAATTAACTTAGGCTTGAATAGAGACTGGGAGTGGCTAAGAAAACCTGGATTTGTGCTGGAAATGGCCCAACTTGATTATCATACACATTGTAAGGACAGTGATCACTTTAGATAAGCTATTACCAGCAGGAGAGTGGGGTGGGAGGACGTATTTTTTCATGCTTTCTGTGTATATAAAAAGATCTTCTACACTTTCCACAGTATGCATCCGATGAAGTGAGCTGTACCTCACGAAAGCTTATGCTCAAATAAATTGGTTAGTCTCTAAGGTGCCACAAGTACTCCTATCCAATATCTAGGGTTTCCTCTTAACAATACAGATCAGAACCAGCTTGAACGCCCATCCACTAGTCTGGGAAAACTAAACAAGCCGGGGCACCTCTAAGAGGCAATACTTCTCCTCTTGCAAGCGTTGGCTCTGTGCAGAAATAAAATAAAATTTCTATTAAAAAGGGAAAGGGAACTCAGCATTAATTTGGGAAAACACCACAACCACTTTCAAAAGCATGTGTCCAGAAGCAAATATGCATCCCACCATATACTTTGCCTCAGTTTCCCACCTTGCCATGTGAAAGTCCAAACAAATATCCCTTTAGCACACCATTCCCCTTTCCCTCCACTGCACCCGACTGATGGTTGTACTGACTCAGTGAAGACCCAGAGTTCACAGGTACATTCACATGGGTCCACCTCCCACCCCTGGAGTTGAGCAATGCCTGCACTGCGGCCACCACCTCTGCCACTGGCTCACTGCTGTTTGCTGCTGTTATTTCTGCCACTGCTGCCATCTCTGACACTGTTCTCATTGCGGCTGCTTGCTGCTCTCTGCCACCTCTGTGATGCCTCATTCAGAGGTTCCTTCATTCAGCCCATCTCCTAATGATTTCAGCTCTTGGTGGCTTTCTTGGTTAGCAAGGAACCTCTGTGCTGCTACCTCCTCATTGTCTTTCACTGCAATACCACATCTAATCTTAGCCCCTTGACCTCCTCCTCAAGGACTTAAGCTCCAATAGAAACAAGGATCCTCAGCTGAGCACAATGAGCTCTGTCTTTAAACATTGGAGAGGGGAGGGTCAAATGGTATCAGAATATAGCTGATGAGTGCACACTGTGATGTT
Organism: Eretmochelys imbricata; assembly: GCF_965152235.1. Classification (NCBI taxonomy): domain Eukaryota; kingdom Metazoa; phylum Chordata; order Testudines; family Cheloniidae; genus Eretmochelys; species Eretmochelys imbricata. Next base: position 92,973,536 of record NC_135572.1, read on the forward strand.
TGCCAGTACACCCGTAGAGTGCGCAATGCTGCATCCCTCCCATCCTTGAAAATGGGCTCAGAAACCACGGCAAAGGAGTCCTATTTTTTTTTACCTCAACAGAAGAGTAATGTTCCTCAAAACAGCAGATACACAGTGATGAGAAGTAATGAACCAAATTTGGCACTGACATATGCCCCTTTATTTTTAATGAGTAATACTTCCAGCAAAACAAAGTTTTGAGAAGTTAGTTTACTGCATATGGACTTCCAAAAGAGATTGGAACTGATGAAGGTATTCTATTTACATAGGAGGCATTTAAGACATTTCTAAATCAAACAATCCCTCACTCACTCAATCCCAATTCACTCAACCGGGAAAGAGCCCACTTGAAAATGCCTTTCCCCCCCAAAATCTCCCCAAGCCCTACACTCCCTTTCCTGGGGAAGACTTGATAAAAATCCTCACCAATTTGCATAGGTGAACACAGACCCAAACTCTTGGATCTTAAGAACAAGGAAAAAGCAATCAGGTTCTTAAAAGAAGAATTTTAATTGAAGAAAAAGTAAAAGAATCACCTCTGTAAAATCAGGATGGTAAATACCTTACAGGGTAATCAGATTCAAAACATAGAGAGAATCCCTCTCGGCAAAACCTTAAGTTACAAAAAGACACAAAATCAGGAATATACATTCCATTCAGCACAACTTATTTTATCAGCCATTTAAATAAAACAAAATCTAATGTATATCTAACTAAATTGCTTATTAACCCTTTACAGGAGTTCTGACCTGCATTTCTGCTCTGGTCCCAGCAAAGGCAACACACAGACCGAGGGAACCCTTTGTTTCCCCCGCCGCTCCAGCTTTGAAATTATCTTGTCTCCTCATTGGTCATTTTGGTCAGGTGCCAGCGAGGTTATCTTTAGCTTCTTAACCCTTTGCAGGTAAAACGGTTTTTTCCTCCGGCCAGGAGGGATTTAAAGGTGGTTAGCCTTCCCTTTATATTTATGACATGCCCCCCAAATCACAGATAGGGTGGCTGTAATTTCTTCCTGGAGCTCTAGGAGAAAACAGAGTTAATAAGACACATGCCCCTTTAAATATACTGCCAAGTATATAAAGACTAACAATATTTTCCACATCTCAAGGACGATTTTAACCGGTTGATTCTGGGAAACTTTCATGGGAGAGTGCGTCAGCCACTTTGTTAGAAGCTCCTGAGATGTGTTGGATGTCGAAATCAAAATCTTGGAGAGCTAAACTCCACCGAATACATTTTTTGTTATTTCCTGTGGTGGTATGAAGCCACTGTAGCGCAGCATGGTCGGTTTGCAGGTGGAAACGCCATTCCCATACGTATGGGTGTAGCTTTTCCAGAGCGTAAACAATAGCGTAACATTCTTTTTACACAGACTGACCAGTTGCTTTCCCTTTCAGACAGCTTCTTGCTGAGAAACACCACAGGGTGGAATTCTTGATCCGGTCCTTCTTGAATTAAAACTGCTCCCACACCACGCTCGGATGCATCTGTGGTTACTAGGAACGGTGTGTCAAAGTATGGGGCCCTTAGCACAGGGTCAGAAATGAGTGTCGCTTTCAGCTGGTTAAAGGCCTTCTGACACTCTTCGGTCCACTGAATGGCATTTGGCTGTTTCTTTTTGGTTAGGTCTGTCAGTGGGGCGGCAATTTGGCTGTATTGCGGTACAAATCGGCTATCATATCCGGCCAACGATTGGACCTGTTTCTTTGACTTTGGGACAGGCCACTTTTGGATAGCATCAATTTGGCCTGTAAGGGGTTGATAGTTCCTTGACCCACCTGATGTCCAAGGTAAGTCACTCTGTTTAGGCCTATTATTTGACACTTCTTAGCCTTAACAATTAGTCCTGCCTCCCTTATGCGCTCAAAGACTTTTTGTAGATGTTCCAGGTGTTCTGCCCAGGAAGCCGAAAATATGGCCACATCGTCAAGGTAGGTTACTGCATATTCTCCCAATCCCGCTAGGAGACCATCTACAAGTCTTTGGAAGGTGGCGGGTGCATTCCGCAGCCCAAAAGGGAGTACATTTAATTCATATAGCCCGACATGTGTGGTGAAGGCTAAACTTTCCTTGGCGGATTCATCTAGCGGTACCTGCCAGTACCCCTTGGTTAAGTCCAAGGTAGAGATGAACTGGGCCCATCCCAGTTTCTCTAATAGAATAGTTCATCTGTGCATGGCATTGGATAGTTGTCTGGGCGAGTTTCAGCATTTAGCTTATGGCAGTCCACTCAAAAACGTATCTCCCCATCTGGTTTGGGAACTAAAACCACTGGAGAGGCCCATGCACTTCCAGAGGGTCAGATTACCCCCATCTGTAGTATATCCTGCATCTCCCGGTCTATAGCAGTTTTAGCTTGAGGAGACACCCGGTAAGGTGGAACTTTAATTGGGTGAGCATTACCTGTGTCAATGGAGTGGTATGCCCGTTCAGTTGGTCCTAGAGTGGCTGAGAACGTCAACGCATAGCTAGTGCACAGCTCCTGGATGTGCTGTCGCTGCATACGCCCAAGGGTCATGGAGAGGTTCACCTCTTCCACGCCACCAGCACTTTTCCCTTCGTAGTAGACGACTTCAGGCCACTCAGCGTCATCTCATCCCTGGGCTATAAACTGACAAAACTTTAATTTTCTGGAATAAAAGGGCTTTAGAGAATTCATGTGGTACACCTTAGGCTTTTGGTTGGAGGTGGGGAATGCTATGAGATAATTAACAGCTCCCAGGCGCTCCTGGACTGTGAATGGTCCTTCCCACGACGCTTCTATTTTATGGGCCTGGAGCGCCTTTAAGACCATGACCTAGTCCTCTACTTTGAAGGAACGCTCTCTGGCATGTTTATCATACCAGACTTTTTGCTCCTTTTGAGCATCCTGTAGGTTTTCTTTAGCAAGGGCTAAAGAGGTTCGGAGGGTGTTTTGTAGGTTGGTTACAAAGTCCAGAATGTTAGTTCCTGGAGAAGGTGTAAATCCCTCCCATTGCTGCTTCACCAACTGTAATGGCCCCTTAACCTCATGGCCATATACAAGTTCAAATGGGGAAAACTGTAAACTGGGATGTGGTACAGCTCTGTAGGCAAAGAGCAACTGCTGCAACACGAGGTCCCAATCATTGGAGTGATCATTTAGGAATTTACATATCATGGCCCCCAAAGTCCCATTAAATTTCTCCACCAGGCCATTTGTTTGATGATCGTAAGGGGTGGCAACCAAGCGATTCACGCCATGAGCTTCCAAAGGCTTTCCATAGGTCCTGCTAGGAAATTAGTTCCTGTATCTGTGAGGATGTCAGAGGGCCAACCTACCCTGGCAAAAATATCTGCTAGTGCCTGGCACACACTTTTAGCCCTGGTGTTGCTTACAGCTACTGCTTCCGGCGTGGGTGGCAAAATCCATGAAAGTCTGTATGTACTGCTTTCCTCTGGGTGTCTTCTTTGGAAAAGGACCCAGAATATCCACAGCTACTCGCTGAAATGGAACTTCAATGATGGGGAGTGGCTGGAGAGGGACTTTGACCTGGTCTTGGGGTTTTCCCACTCTTTGGCATACCTCACAAGACAGGACATAGCTAGAAACATCCTTGCCCATTCCCTCCCAGTGGAATGACCTCCCTAAACTGGCTTTCACCCTGTTCACCCCAGCATGGCCACTAGGATGATTGTGGGCTAAGCTCAAGAGCTTGGCTCGGTATTTAGTTGGAACTACCAACTGTCTCTGAGGATGCTAGTCTTCCTGGTGTCCACCAGAAAGAGTTTCCTTGTATAGAAGTCCTCTTTCTACAACAAACCTGGATCGATTAGAAGAGCTGAGAGGCGGTGGGTTGCTCCGTGCCACTGTCCAAGCTCTCTGGAGGCATTCATCTGCTTCCTGTTCGGTCTGGAACTGTTCCCTTGATGCTGGGGACATCAGTCCCTCATGGGATTTTGGACCTAAGCTTGGTCCCTCTGGAAGTGATGTAGGGTATGGGGCTGTTTCCGCTGACTGTGAACCGCTCTCCGCCACTGCACTATGTTGGGTTTCAGGCTCCGGCTGAGCCTCTTGTGTAGGGTTATGGGCTACTGCTGGTTCAGGTTTGGTGGGGCCCTCTAATGTTGGGGTTGCAAGTACTGGATTCAGTGCTGGCAATGGGTATGGTGCTGGTTGCTCTGCCTGTTCCGGTTCTGGGACTTGCTCTGTCTGGGTCTCCTGGACTGGATCCACTACTGCTGATACAGACGCTGGCATGGGGTCCGGTTCCATCACCCCTGACCAGGTCCTGGTAGAAGTTTCCGGAACAGAGCTAGGCGTGACGGCTTGCTTAGCCTGGCTGCGGGTGACCATTCCCACCCTCTTGGCTAGCTTCACATGATTGGCCAAGTCTTCCCCCAACAGCATGGGGATGGGATAATCATCATAGTCTGCAAAAGTCAACGTTCCTGACCAGCCCTTGTACTGGACAGGCAACTTGGCTGCAGGCAAATTGAAAGAGTTGGACTTGAAGGGTTGAATTGTCACTTGGATCTATGGATCGATTAAATTTGGGTCCACTAAGGAAGCATGGATAGCTGACACTTGTGATCCAGTGTCCCTCCATGCGGTGACCTTCTTCCCGCCCACACTCACAGTTTCCCTCCTCTCCGAGGGTATCTGGGAGGTATCTGGGCCTGAGGACCTCTGGTGTGATTCCGGTGCAATGAACTGTACTCGGTTTGTGTTCTTGGGACAGTTGGCCTTTACGTGCACCCGGTTCGTTACATTTAAAATATGGTCCAGCTGACGGGTCACTGGGGCGAGGTGGGTTGCTGGAGAACAGTGTGGCAGGACAATAAGGTGTCTGGAGTATTCCTTGGTGTGTAGTTGGGGCCTTGGGCTGCCCCCGGTAGTAGGGTGTGGTCTAAGGGTGTCCCTTCTGGTATCCGCTCCAACTGTGACCAGGGTTGTTCCTCTCTCCTCCCTCCACCTGTTTTGCTCCGGCTTGCCCCACCTATCTGGCAGTCTGGGACTGCTCGTATCGATCAGCATAAGAAGCAAGACTTTCTGCTGAGTCCATTTCCTTATCCCATAAACACTTTTATTTCCTCCTTGGACATATTCAGGAATTGCTCCTGAGCTGTCAAATCACACATTCCATTAAAGCTAGTGACACCCCCTCCTTGGTCCCATTTGTCTAACAGATCCTTCATCTGGTTTAGATAAGCCACATTACTTAGTCCAGGCCCTCTCTTAAGGTTTCAAAATTTTACACTGTACGTTTCAGATGTAATTTGAAATTGCTTTAAAACCAAATCCTTGAACTTATTATGGTCAGACGCCTCATCAATAGGCATCTTACTGAATATGTCCAGATCTCTTCCAGTCAATTTTGCGACCAAAGTGGCCATCTTGTGAGCTTCAGGAATTTTATGGAGAGTGCACAGTCTCTCAAAGGTGAGAAAATATTCAGCAATATCACTGGATTCATCGTATTGTGGACATAGTTGCTCCCATTTGTGGATTGTTGGGGAAGGATTGTTAGGGTTATCTAGTAGATTCCACTCAGCCCTTACCTTCTCTATCTCCAGTGCATGCTTTCTCTCTTTTCTCTTCTCCTCCATTTCCTTTTCCCTTACCTCCATAGCTCTCCTGTGGGCAGCCTTTAGGGCTTTTTCTGCCTCTTTCGCTGCCTCCAGTCTGGTTAACTCCAATTTCTGTTGTGCCTTGGTTTCTGTCATGTTAGCCTCTCTGTTTTAACTAACTTTACACCTGAGAGTTAGAAATAAAACAAAAAACAAACAAAAAAAACCACCTTGGCTTGTCAAAAAATAATATATAGGTTGTGCTGTAATTGGATTCCTATGTTGTCTGATAATGATTGTCAGCCTACAGAAAAATCCTTAAAAAAACCTTAACACCTTTGTCACCAGGCAAATAGACAGAAAACCCCTCTAGTTACTCTTAGGTAAAAAACAACTTCTGGTCTGTGAAGACTTGTGAATTTCGCTGCAGGAGGTTAACTATCCTGCCTTTAGGTAGAGAAAACTCCAGCTCACAAAAGAAAATCCCCTTTTGTCTCTGCTCTGGCCCCCAAGCAGAGACAAAAAACCTAACTGCTTTCAGCTTAAAACCTGCTTTACAGCAGCCCAAAGGAAAAAAAAATGTCCTTTTTTAAAATATGTGCTTCTGGTTCAAAGAATCTCAAATTGATTTCAAGTTAATCTCACTGCTCTGCCACCATGTCAAGGTCCTTTCCCCACTTTGAACTATAGGGTACAGATGTGGGGACCTGCATGAAAAACCCCATAAGCTTTTTTTTTTTTAATCAGCTTAGGTTAAAACTTCCCCAAGGTACAAACTATTTTACCTTTTGTCCCTGGACTTTATTGCTGCCACCACCAAGCAAAAATAACAGGGAAAAAGCCCACTTGGAAATGTTTTTCCCCAAAACATCCCCCAAGCCCTACACACCCTTTCCTGGGGAAGGCTTGATAAAAATCCTCACCAATTTGCATAGGTGAACCCAGACCCAAACCCTTGGATCTTAAGAATAAGGAAAAAGCAATCAGGTTCTTAAAAGAAGAATTTTAATTGAAGAAAAAGTAAAAGAATCACCTCTGAAAAAACAGGATGGTAAATACCTTACAGGGTAATTAGATTCAAAACATAGAGAATCCCTCTAGGCAAAACCTTAAGTTACAAAAAGACACAAAATCAGGAATATACATTCCATTCAGCACAACTAATTTTATCAGCCATTTAAACAAAACAGAATCTAACGCATATTTAACTAGATTGCTTATTAACTCTTTACAGGAGTTCTGACCTGCATTCCTGCTCTGGTCCCGGCAAAAACCAACACAGACAGAGAGAACCCTTTGTTTTCCCCCCGCTCCAGCTTTGAAATTATCTTGTTTCCTCATTGGTCATTTTGGTCAGGTGCCAGCGAGGTTATCTTTAGTTTCTTAACCCTTTACAGGTGAAAGGGTTTATACCTCTGGCCAGGAGGGATTTAAAGGTGGTTATCCTTCCCTTTATATTTATCACATGCTTGTTTTAGTAATCTCCCTATTGCAGCATACTTGTATGTTCTTCGGAAGGATGAAAATGCAGAATAACTGTAGGTGCTGAAGAAGGATGAGTAAAGGTCAGCTTAGTGGGCGGCCGAGAGACAATATGGCAGCAAGAGGGTTTCTGAAAGCCCCTGACTATCCAGCCAGTTCCGCTTTTTAATGCCACTAAACTGCAACATTACATTGTACAATCGATGGCCTAATGTTACCCGCACTTGGCCTATGAATCAACCTCAAAGCTTGCTTAAACTGGAAAATTGCTTATTGCTGCAATAAGTATGATTTTGTCCTTATAAGGCACTATTGGAAGGGTCTGTGGAAAAGTACCCATGTGGAAGTTTATTGTTTGAGAATACCACTGAAAAGCCTATGTAATTTTACTGAAGTGTATGGAAAAACAGAGCAGCTTGCCACCCTGCGTGGGACTATGCTGTTTCTCCTTGCATATATGCTCGCATAAAATAAGAAGTCTCAGACAATTGTGATTCTTAAAACAATGAGTGGTTAATTTTCCATAACAGTTGGTGAAGAAATTTGGCAGCATGTGACCTCCAGAAGAAGAAAGGGGAGTGTCTATGTACCAGCAACGCAGATACAGGTAAGCAGCTGTTTTCATGTTCTCTCCACAGGTACATATGGGGAGAGTGGACAACATGATACATCTGAGGGAAGGGAGCAAAAGGAGACTCCACCGATTGGAAGGCATGAGATGCACTGTCCAAGATCACCACTCCCAAGGGAAGGAGGAGGGTGGTGGTGGTCGGGGACTCCCTCCTCAGGGAAACTGAGTCATCTATCTGCCGCCCTGACCACGAAAACCGAGAAGTCTGCTGCTTGCCAGGAGCTAGGATTTACGATGAGACGGAGAGACTGCCAAGACTCATCAAGCCCTCAGATCGCTACCCCTTCCTGCTTCCCTACGTGGGCACCAATGATACTGCCAAGAATGACCTTGAGCAGATCACTGCAGACTATGTAGCTCTGTGAAGAAGGATAAAGGAGTTTGAGGCACAAGTGGTGATCTCATCCATCCTCCCTGTGGAAGCAAAAGGCCCGGGTAGAGACTGTCAAATCATGGAAGTCAATGAATGGCTATGCAGGTGGCGTCAGAGAGAAGGCTTTGGATTCTTTGACCATGGGATGATGATCCAAGAAGGAGGAGAGCTAGGCAGAGACGGGCTCCACCTAACGAAGAGAGGGAAGAGCATCTTCACAAGTAGGCTGGCTAACCTACTGAGGAGGGCTTTAAACTAGGTTCACTGGGGGAAGGAGACCAAAGCGCTGAGGTAGAGTGGGGAAGTGGGATACTGGGAGGAAGCACGAGCAGGAGAGCGCAAGAAGGGAGGGCTCCTGCCTCATACTGAGAAAGCAGGATGATCAGCGAGTTATCTTAAGTGCCTATACACAAATGCAAGAAGCCTGGGAAATAAGCAGGGAGAATTGGAAGTCCTGGCAAAGTCAGGGAATTATGATGTGATTGGAATAACAGAGACTTGGTGGGATAACTCACATGACTGGAGTAATGTCATGGATGGATATAAACTGTTCAGGAAGGACAGGCAGGGCAGAAAAGGTGGGGGAGTTGCATTGTATGTAAGAGAGAAGTATGACTGCTCAGAGCTCCGGTATGAACCTGCAGAAAAACTTGGGAGTCTCTGTATTAAGTTTAGAAGTGTGAGCAACAAGGGTGATGTCGTGGTGGGAGTCTGCTATAGACCACCAGACGAGGGGGATGAGGCTTTCTTCCGGCAAGTAACAGAAGTTACTTGATCGCAGGCCTTAGTTCTCATGGAAGACTTCAATCACCCTGATATCTGCTGGAAGACCAATACAGATGTGCACAGACAATCCAAGAAGTTCTCGGAAAGTGTAGGGGACAATTTCTTGGTGCAAGTGCTGGAGGAACCAATTAGGGGCAGATCTCTTCTTGACTTGCTGTTCACAAACCGGGAAGAATTAGTAGGGGAAGCTAAAGTGGAGGGGAACCTAGAGGCAGTGACCATGAGATGGTCGAGTTCAGGATCCTGACACAAGGAAAAAAGGAGAGAAGCAAAATACGGACCCTGGACTTCAGAAAAGCAGACTTTTGAGTCCCTCAGGGAACTGAGGGGCAGGATCCCATGGGAGAATAACATGAGGGGGAAAGGAGTCCAGGAGAGTTGGCTGTATTTTAAAGAATCCTTACTGATGTTGCAGGAACAAACCATCCCAATGTGTAGAAAGAATAGTAAATATGGCAGACGACCAGCTTGGCTTAACGGTGGAATACTTGCTGATCTTAAACACACAAAAGAAGCTTACAAGAAGTGGAAGACTGGACAGATGACCAGGAGGAGTATAAAAATATTGCTAAGGCATGCAGGAATGAAATCAGGAAGGCCAAATCACACCTGGAGTTGCAGCTAGCAAGAGATGTTAAGGGTAACAAGAAGGGTTTCTTCAGGTATGTTAGCAACAAGAAGAAAGTCAAGGAAAGTGTGGGCCCCTTACTAAATGAGAGAGGCAACCAAGTGACAGAGGATGTGGAAAAAGCTAATGTTCTCAATGCTTTTTTTGCCTCTGTCTTCATGAACAAGGTCAGCTCCCAGACTACTGCACTGGGCAGCACAGTATGGGGAGGAGGTGACCAGCCCTCTGTGGAGAAAGAAGTGGTTCAGGACTATTTAGAAAAGCTGTATGAGCACAAGTCCATGGGGCCGGATGCGCTGCATCTGAGAGTGCTAAAGGAGTTGGCGGATGTGATTGCAGAGCCATTGGCCATTATCTTTGAAAACTCATGGTGATTGGGGAAGGTCCCAGATGACTAGAAAAAGGCTAATGTAGTGCCCATCTTTAAAAAAGGGGAGGAGGAGGATCCAGGGAACTACAGGCCAGTCAGCCTTACCTCAGTCCCTGGAAAAAGCATGGAGCAGATCCTCAAGGAATCAATTCTGAAGCACTTAGAGGAGAGGAAAGTGATCAGGAACAGTCAGCATGGATTCACCAAGGGCAAGTCATGCCTGACTAATCTAGGTGCCTTTTATGATGAGATAACTGGCTATGTGGAGAGGGGAAAGCAGAGGATGTGTTATTCCTTGACTTTAGCAAAGGTTTTGATACAGCCTCCCACAGTATTCTTGCCAGCAAGTTAAAAAAGTATGGGCTGGATGGACTATAAGGTGGATAGAAAGCTGGCTAGATCATCGCACTCAAATGGCTCGATATCTAGTTGGCAGCCGATATTAAGCAGAGTGCCCCAAGGGTTGATCCTGGGGCCGGTTTTGTTCAATATCTTCATTAATGATCTGGAGGATGGCATGGACTGCACCCTCAGCAAGTTTGCAGATGACACTAAACTGGGAGGAGTGGTAGATACGCTGGAGGGTAGGGATAGGATACAGAGGGCCCTAGACAAATTAGAGGATTGGGCCAAAAGAAATCTGATGAGGTTCAACAAGGACAAGTGCAGAGTCCTGCACATAGAACGGAAGACTCCCATGAACCACTAAAGACTAGGGACCGAATGGCTAGAAAACAGTTCTGCAGAAAAGGACCTAGGGATTATAGTGGATGAGAAGCTGGATATGAGTCAACAGTGTGCCCTTGTTTCAAAGAAGCCTAACGACATTTTGGGCTGTGTAAGTAGGGGCATTGCCAGCAGATTAAGGCACGTGATTGTTCCCCTCTATTGGTGAAGCACCATCTGGAGTATTGTGTCCAGTTTTGGGCCCCACACTACAAGAAGGATGTGGAAAAATTGGAAAGCATCCAGTGGAGTGCAACAAAAATGATTAGGGGACTGGAACATAGAACTTATGAGGAGGGGCTGAAGGAACTGGGATTGTTTAGTCTGCAGAAGAGAAGAATGAGGGGGGATTTGATAGCTGCTTTCAACTACCTGAACAGGGGCTCCAAAGGGGATGGATCTAGACTGTTCTCAGTGGTAGCAGATGACAGAACAAGGAGTAATGGTCTCAAGTTGCAGTGGGGGAGGTTTAGGTTGGATATTAGGAAAATCTTTTTCACTAGGAGGGTGGTGAAACACTGGAATGTGTTACCTAAGGAAATGGTGGAATCTCCTTCCTTAGAGGTTTTTCAAGGTCAGACTTGACAAAGCCCTGGCTGGGATGATTTAGTTGGGGATCGGGGATTGAGCAGGGGGTTGGACTAGATGACCTCCTGAGGTCCCTTCCAACTCTGATATTCTATGATGCAATATATAACTAAGTTTTTGGTGTTTTGCTTTCTTATTTACTAATCCACAAGAGTGCATTTGACTTCAGATCATAAAGTTTTGTGTTCAGATCACAACAGGGTCACAGGCTGTGCCCTTTCATTCAGACTGGAAATAAAAAGTACATTTCTAACAGTGAGGGTAAGTAACCGCTGGAACAGTTTGTCAAGGGTTGTGGTGGATTCTCCATAATTAGCTGTTGTGTTCTTTTTCTAAAAGATCTGCTCTAGTTCAAACAGGAAATAATTTAGGGATTCCTATAGCCTGTGTTATATAGCAGGTCAGACTAGAGATGATTATAGTTTTCCCTTCTGGGCTTAGAATCTATGAATCTGAAAACAGCAATATATTGTCGAAAAGCCCAGCTGAGGTGTTGTTTGAAATACTATTTTATAATCTGTTTTTGAGTTTTAAGACGTCAAGCAGAAAAGTACCCCCTCAAGAAAAGAAAAAAAAGAAAAAAAATGTATTTGGTTGAATAGTCTTCCCTAAATAGCAATTGTGGACAGAAATGACAAAGGAGGAGGAAAAAGAAAGTGGGATAAAATTTAAAAAAAAAACCAAACACTTGATCCTGTGTCATAACTTGTGTTCATAAATGGTGAAGCATATAAATAGACATACTGTAGTTCAGTTATTGTTTGTAAAGGATCAAATCTTATCCTACTGAAGCTTCAGAAACCGCTTCAGAATGAAACCTGAGTTGATGTTGAGACTATTTCCCCCCACTTTAGGACAATGCAGTGCTTCAGAAGGTTTATCAAGTGTCTCAGTCAACCCCTGCATGGAATACAGATTCTGTTAGAGGCAAACAGCCCAACTGAGACTTGACAAGAGAAGATAAAAATTCTGGGGACTCTCAGTATGGCTGCGGCTCACCGAGGTCTCTTAACTTGGGCTCATGTTGCTCAGGCTTCTGGACTAAGAACAGGAGTGTACAGTTCAGGCTTGGGCTGGAGCCGGAGCCCTGGCTCTGGGAACCCACAAGGGAGTGGGTCTCAAAGCCAGAGCTCCAGCTCAAGCCCAAATGTCTACACTGCTGTTTTTACTCAAGCAGCCTGAGTCAGCTGACCCAGGCTCTGAACCTGGGTGCTCTGTCTCTTATCACAATGTAGATTTACCCTGAGAGTCTAATTTGGTATCTACATTTTTTTACACTTACAAGAAAGATTTTGCACAACAGGGGAATAAACTGCTTTGAACACCAATTAATACAGTAACTAAAGAATTAATTATGATTCTAATTAATTCCATGATTCTAATTAACTCTAACATGACCTACGATCAGGTCAATGAAAGTCGCTGTGTACCTATTGGTTAGAACTAGAGCTGGTCTGAAGTTTTCCAGCAGAATGGTTTCCAGATGTAAATGAAGTTTCTACAAAAATCAAAATTTTCCATAAATTTAGATTTTGCCAAAAATGTTAACTTTTCTATCAGGAAATCAAAGTGAAACATCCCACTTGAGGTCAATTTGACCAGAATCAGAATATTTTGGTTTTTAAACCAAAATGTTTTGTTTTGAATCCATTAGAAAGTAAATATACTACATCTATCTAACACACATTGATTGTCTTAGGGGAGTTGTAGTTCTGGCTCCAGTTCTCCCATATGGCCCATGCTCCCTGGAGATGCCTTAATGTAATCCATCTTCTCTGTGTGGTGCATCATGGGGATCACAGGAATGGGTGCATTACGGGAGATGTATTCCAGCCAGGAAGCAAGGCCCATAGGAAATAATGGAGTCTGAAACCATAACTCCCATAAGGCAATTGGGAAACACAGTTGGATGTTGAAAAGTGGTTCAGCAGACTGAAAAGAATATTTCTAATTTAGGAATATCAAATTGTTTCACTTTGACCAAACATGTTGAAATGAAATGTTTTGACATTTCCAATTAAAAAAATGTTCAGAATTTCCATTCCATTGAAAATGTAAGTGTCAACATTTCGTCCTATTTCAGGACAAAAAAACATTGTTGAAATGTCAACATATCTCATGAGCTGGAAATTCTCAGTTTTGCTCAGGTTTAATTAGAAGTGTCTATGAACAGAAGTGTCAGACTGATTGTAATGTATTAGTTTAGAGACAGAGGATGCATCCATTTGACAAAAAATGGCAAAATCCTAGTGAAGACAAGAGCTGACTGAAACATTCACCAAAATGAAATTTTGCTGAAGCTGAAACCACTTGCAGAAGAGTACCTGTTTTATGATTTTTTCATTGAGAAGGTGGGGAGAGAGATAGAAAGAGAGACTGACTTTCTCACACTCTATTGGCTGGTGTTTAGGGGACACAACACACACATACACACACACACACTTTTTAGTTTTTGGTCTGAAAAACAGACACCATTCCATTTTGCATGAAAACATTTGAAAGGTTTTATTTTTGTTCCAATACAGAATGAAAACAAATTCGAAAATCTTGAAAGTTTCCAGGAAGTGGAATTGCCATACTCCAGTCAGCTATACTGAACAAAAGCCAGTTTGTAATTTCTTCATCTTTGAGCAGGTGGAAGTAAATCTGAAGAGGTAGCCTTGGGTTTACCTAGACCTGCAAACATGTTAAAACTACAACTGCCTTGTCTTCATTGGGATTGCATAACATGTTAGTAGCCACATGTTTCCCTAGGGAAGACAAGGCCAAAAGTATGCCACAGCAGCCCAAAACTTGCTGCAGAAGCAAGTTGCTTCTGAATTCCCAGGGGACGGTATGAGGGCAAATTCTGGAAGCTAGTAACAGCCTGATCTTTGCTCTCCAGACTCATTTAGTTAACTCTTATTTAGAAATATCCAGCTCTAACATCAGCCCATAACAGTACCAGATAATTCAAAAACTGTTTCCTCCTTCTTTTGTCTGCCTCCTCCTTTTAACTGTGTGGCTCAACAGCCTTGCCTAACATTGTGCAAAGGACACAACAACAATTTGGGGAACTGGAACATGCTCAGATTTCACCTAAATTAAGTCCCAAATTTACCAATTGTCAGAGATCTACTTTGCTTATCATTCTGCAGTTTGAGTAAATCTGCAGGGAATAATCAAATTAAATAATTCAACAACAAAGATTAAGAAAATAAGGAGCCCATTCCATCCAAGAACAATGAGACAATCACCACCTATAATTGCTATTTCATGATTACACCAGGAACCTTCTCATCCAGTTTGCTGAAAACTGCATGTCATAAATATAAAGGGAAGGGTAAACCCCTTTGAAATCCCTCCTGGCCAGGGGAAAGCTCCTCTCACCTGTAAAGGGTTAAGAAGCTAAAGGTAACCTCGCTGGCACCTGACCAAAATGACCAATGAGGAGACAAGATACTTTCAAAAGCTGGGAGGAGGGAGAGAAACAAAGGGTCTGTGTCTGTCTGTATGCTGGTCTTTGCCAGGGATAGACCAGGAATGGAGTCTTAGAACTTTTAGTAAGTAATCTAGCTAGGTATGTGTTAGATTATGATTTCTTTAAATGGCTGAGAAAAGAATTGTGCTGAATAGAATAACTATTTCTGTCTGTGTATCTTTTTTGTAACTTAAGGTTTTGCCTAGAGGGGTTCTCTATGTTTTTGAATCTAATTACCCTGTAAGATATCTACCATCCTGATTTTACAGGGGGGATTTCTTTATTTCTATTTACTTCTATTTTATTAAAAGTCTTCTTGTAAGAAAACTGAATGCTTTTTCATTGTTCTCAGAACCAAGGGTTTGGGTCTGTGATCACCTATGCAAATTGGTGAGGCTTTTTATCCAACATTTCCCAGGAAAGGGGGGATGCAAGTGTTGGGAGGATTGTTCATTGTTCTTAAGATCCAAGGGTCTGGGTCTATAGTCACCTAGGCAAATTGGTGAGGCTTTTTACCAAACCTTGTCCAGGAAGTGGGGTGCAAGGTTTTGGGAAGTATTTTGGGGGGAAGGACGCATCCAAACAGCTCTTCCCCAGTAACCAGTATTAGTTTGGTGGTGGTAGCGGCCAGTCCAAGGACAACGGGGGGAATATTTTGTACCTTGGGGAAGTTTTTGACCTAAGCTGGTAAAGATAAGCTTAGGAGGTTTTTCATGCAGGTCCCCACATCTGTACCCTAGAGTTCAGAGTGGGGGAGGAACCTTGACACTGCATAACAGCATCTGTCTCTTTATTGCCCAAAAGCATTTTCTGAACTCCTCAGTATCAATTCATCTTCTCCCAAGCGTTGATAGGATCCCACATCTAGCATATAAAACAGGTGTCTGTTACCTGTTTAATTGATTAAATAGGTTAAAATTAAAATTAAATTCAATTAACAAAGTAGGCAGGGAAGTATCATGTAAGTTAACTAAACTAAATAATGGAAAAGAGATGGAATCTTAATGGAACTCAAGACAGCAACATTTTAAGGGTCAGATTTTCCACTCCATCAAACTGGTTAATTTTGGCATAATTCTCAGAGATGGTAAAGAGAAATACAAAGTTAAACTCATGAAAAGCAAGTAATATTCTTTCTTATGTTGAAGCTAAAATCCAAAGGAAGATAATATTGGTCCCATATAAAATGCTCATCAAAGGCATGTCAAGTTGACTCTTGAAGCATCCAGGAAAGCTAAAAAGAGCTCATAAAATTAAACCACATTTCATATCAAATGTGAGCAAACAGCAGATTTCATGGACCCAGTAGTGGGGCACCCACCATCTCAGATTCTGCAGTGAGGCATTTAGGTGTTTAACTTTCGGAAATCTCCTTTCATAGACATCCTGGGGTTAAAAATCACAGCAAATTATACATCAAGCCTGAATATAGCTAAGAGATTATACCCCAGTTGCAATTACCCACCGGGCTATATTCCCAGTTCCTGATGACTGTTTTGTTAGACATTATGTCATCTTCAACTGATGACATTTAGAAAAGATGTTCTAGTTCAGTGTAACAGGGGTGCCTGTTATTCAGACCCTCATGGCCACAGATGCCTCTGCAGTGCTCTGCTAATAATTTCTCCTTCAAAAGGCTCCTAATGTAACCCTTCTGCCCATCAGAGTTGGCAGCAACAAGGGCCGGGTTCACTATCTAGGGGTTCCATTCCAATAACACAATGCAAAACCGGCTCGAGCCCCACCCAGTGACCTGGGACAAATATATACCACCCCCGCTGGGTGCCTCCAAGAGGCAATACTTCCCCTCTCGCAAGCTCAGAGTCTGAGTGTAGCAAAAGCCTTTTAATAACAGAGAGAAACAATGTGGCATTATGTTGGGGAGACACCACCAACAAGATTCATAACACAACCCATGAGCAAAAACCCCACCCCAAGCAAACTGGGGCACGTCCTTTCCCTTTGGTCCTAGAGTCCAGCAACCCCAAATCACCCAAAGTCCAAAGACCCAAAAGTCTCTGTCCCTGGTCAGGGCAGCCCCAGAGTTCAAAAGTTTATCTGCAGAGTTTTACCACCCAACCTGGGTGGAGATGGGGGGGTTAAGGGGCACCTTATGTGGTCCAAAGCTGATTGCTCCATCTCTCCACGGGGCTCCGCTCTGCCAACTGCCCCCATGAGCTGCTCTAGGCATCCGGCAAACTGCTCTGCTCCACCAGCTGCTCTGCCAGCCATCCCACAAATTGCTATGCAATATATCCTCAGGCTCCCCCACTACTTAACACAACACTCAGTGATTTCAGGTCTTAGTAAGTGTCATAAATATAAAGGGAAGGGTAAACCCCTTTGAAATCCCTCCTGGCCAGGGGAAAGCTCCTCTCACCTGTAAAGGGTTAAGAAGCTAAAGGTAACCTCGCTGGCACCTGACCAAAATGACCAATGAGGAGACAAGATACTTTCAAAAGCTGGGAGGAGGGAGAGAAACAAAGGGTCTCTGTGTCTGTCTATAGTCTGTCTTTGTCGGGGATAGACCAGGAATGGAGTCTTAGAACTTTTAGTAAGTAATCTAGCTAGGTATGTGTTAGATTATGATTTCTTTAAAGGGCTGAGAAAAGAACTGTGCTGAATAGAATAACTATTTCTGTCTGTGTATCTTTTTTGTAACTTAAGGTTTTGCCTAGAGGGGTTCTCTATGTTTTGAATCTAATTACCCTGTAAGGTATCTACCATCCTGATTTTACAGGGGGGATTTCTTTATTTCTATTTACTTCTATTTTTATTAAAAGTCTTCTTGTAAGAAAACTGAATGCTTTTTCATTGTTCTCAGATCCAAGGGTTTGGGTCTGTGGTCACCTATGCAAATTGGTGAGGCTTTTTATCCAACATTTCCCAGGAGAGGGGGGATGCAAGTGTTGGGAGGATTGTTCATTGTTCTTAAGATCCAAGGGTCTGGGTCTGTAGTCACCTAGGCAAATTGGTGAGGATTTTTACCAAACCTTGTCCAGAAAGTGGGGTGCAAGGTTTTGGGAAGTATTCTGGGGGGAAAGACGTGTCCAAACAGCTCTTCCCCAGTAACCAGTATTAGTTTGGTGGTGGTAGCAGCCAATCCAAGGACAAAGGGTGGAATATTTTGTACCTTGGGGAAGTTTTGACCTAAGCTGGTAAAGATAAGTTTAGGAGGTTTTTCATGCAGGTCCCCACATCTGTACCCTAGAGTTCAGAGTGGGGGAGGAACCTTGACATGGTGGCATAGTGGTGGGATTAACCTGAGATCATTTTGAGATCCAGTTGAGATTTTTTGAACTAGAAATACAGATTTTAAAAAGGATTTTTTTTTCCTTTGGAGCTGCTAGAAAAGCAGCTTGTTTTCTTTCTGCTTTGGAGCCAGAGCTGAGACAAAACAGGATTATTTTTTTGAATTGCAGGTTTTCTTTGCCTGGAGGCAGGGTACTTAACTTCTGCAGGCAAATTCACAGTCTTCCAACCCAGAGTTTTTTTTTTTTTCCCCTAAAAGTAAATAGGGAAGGGGGTGTTCTACACATTTGCCTGGAGACAAAAGTGGCAGGGTTTTTGTTTTTTTTTTTTTTAGGATTTTGATTTTTTTTGTTTTACAAGGAGCACAGGTTTGAAAAGGAATTTTTTTTTCCTTTGGGCTGCTGGTAAGCAGGTTTCCAAGTAGTTGGAGGTTTTTTGCTTTGATTTGGGCCCAGAGCAGAGACAAGGGAATTGTCTTTTTCTGTAGGATGACAATCACTATCAGAGAATAGGTATTCTATTCCAGCACAGCAAAATTTTACAGCCAAGTTTTGTTTATTTCTAAACCTTGGGTGTAAAGTTAGTTAAAACAAAGAGGTTAGAATGACCAAATCCACAGCTCGACACAAGCTGGAATTAGCCAGATTTCAGGCTGAGGAAAGACAAAGGGAACATGAAAGACAGATAGAACTCATGCGGCTGAAAAATGAGGAGAAGGAACAAGAAAGGGAGGCAGCGAGAGAGGCAGCGAGAGAGGCAGAACAACACCAAGAGGCTGCTCACAGGAGAGCTATGGAAGCAAGGGACAAAGAACTGGAGGAGAAGGAAAAAGAGAGGAAGTATGTGGAGGAGATGGAGAAGATAAAGGCTCAGCAGAATATCCCAACAAACCCTAGTAATCCTTCTCCAAGTACCACTTCCCATCCCAGAAAGTTCCCCACCTACAAGGCAGGAGATGATACTGAGGCCTTCCTAGAAAACTTAGAAAGGGCCTGCCTTGGGTACAACATCTCTACTGACCAATACATGGTAGAGCTGAGGCCGCAGCTCAGTGGACCCTTAGCTGAGGTGGCAGCTGAAATGCCTAAAGAACACATGAACAAGTATGAACTGTTTAAATCCAAGGTGAGAGTCAGAATGGGGATAACACCCGAGCAGTCTCGTCGGAGGTTCAGAGCCCTAAGGTGGAAACCAGACGTGTCATTTACCCGACATGCCTACCACATTGTGAAACATTGGGATGACTGGATATCACGAGCAAGTGTTGAATCTCCAGTAAATTTGCCCTTCCTAATGCAAATGGAACAATTCTTAGAGGGTGTTACGAGGAAATAGAAAGATACATCCTAGATGGGAAGCCCAAAACTGTAATCAAGGCAGGAGAGATTGGAGCCAGATGGGTGGAGGTGGCAGAGAAGAAGAAAACTGGTCGCAGTTGGAGAGGAGACCAGAAGGGACAACCCCAGACCACACCCTATTACCGGGGGCCGCCCAAGGCCCCACCTACCTCCCAAAGAACCCTCCAGACCCCTTATCGTCCCACCACGCCATTCTCCAGCAACCCACCTCGCCCCAGTGACCCATCAGCTGGACGATGTTTTAAATGTAACGAGCTGGGGCATGTAAAGGCCAACTGCCCCAAGAACCCCAACAGATTACAGTTCATTGCACCGGAATCACACCAGAGGTCCACAGGCCCAGATACCTCCCAGATACCCTTGGAGCGGAGGGAAACTGTGAGTGTGGGCGGGAAGAAGGTCACCGCGTGGAGGGACACCGGAGCACAAGTGTCAGCTATCCATGCTTCCTTAGTGGACCCCAATTTAATCAACCCAGAGATCCAAGTGACGATTCAACCCTTCAAGTCCAACTCTTTCAATTTACAGCCAAGTTGCCTGTCCAGTACAAGGGCTGGTCAGGAACGTGGACATTTGCAGTCTGTGATGATTATCCCATCCCCATGCTGTTGGGGGAAGACTTGGCCAATCATGTGAAGCAGGACAAGAGGGTGGGAACGGTCACCCGCAGCCAGGCTAAACAAACCGTGAGGCCTAGCTCTGTTCCGGAAACTTCTATCAGGACCCAGTCAGAGGTGATGGACCCAGACCCCAGGCCAATGTCTGCAACAGCAGTAGTGGATCCAGTCCCAAAGACCCAGACGGAACCAGTCCCAGAACCGGAACCAGCCGAACAACCAACACCAGACGCAGTGTCAGCACTGAATCCAGTACTTGCAACCTCAACACCAGAGGGCCCCACCGAACCTGAACTGGCAGCAGCCGATAACCCTACACAAGAGGCTCAGCCAGAGCCTGAATCCCAACATAGTGCACCAGCGGAGAGCGGTTCACAGTCAACAGAAACAGCTCCATCCCCTATATCGCTTCCAGAGGGACCAAGCCTAGGTCCACAATCCCATGAGGAACTGATGTCTCCAACATCAAGGGAACAGTTCCAGACCGAACAGGAAGCAGATGAAAGCCTCCAGAGAGCTTGGACGGCAGCACAGAGCAACCCACCGCCTCTCAGCTCTTCTAGTCGATCCAGGTTTGTTGTAGAAAGAGGACTTCTATACAAGGAAACTCTTTCTGGGGGACACCAGGAAGACTGGCATCCTCAGAGACAGTTGGTAGTTCCAACTAAATACCGGGCCAAGCTCTTGAGCTTAGCCCATGATTACCCTAGTGGCCATGCTGGGGTGAACAGGACCAAAGACAGTTTGGGGGGGTCATTCCACTGGGAGGGAATGGGCAAGGATATTTCTACCTATGTCCAGTCTTGTGAGGTGTGCCAAAGAGTGGGAAAACCCCAAGACCAGGTCAAAGCCCCTCTCCAGCCACTCCCCATCATTGAAGTTCCATTTCAGCGAGTAGCTGTGGATATTCTGGGTCCTTTTCCGAAAAAGACACCCAGAGGAAAGCAGTACATACTGACTTTCATGGATTTTGCCACCCGATGGCCGGAAGCAGTAGCTCTAAGCAACACCAGGGCTAAAAGTGTGTGCCAGGCACTAGCAGACATTTTTGCCAGGGTAGGTTGGCCCTCCGACATCCTCACAGATGCAGGGACTAATTTCCTGGCAGAAACTATGGAAAACCTTTGGGAAGCTCATGGGGTAAATCACTTGGTTGCCACTCCTTACCACCATCAAACAAATGGCCTGGTGGAGAAGTTTAATGGAACTTTGGGGGCCATGATACGTAAATTTGTAAATGAGCACTCCAATGATTGGGACCTAGTGTTGCAGCAGTTGCTCTTTGCCTACAAAGCTGTACCACACCCCAGTTTAGGGTTTTCCCCATTTGAACTTGTATATGGCCGTGAGGTTAAGGGGCCATTGCAGTTGGTGACGCAGCAATGGGAGGGGTTTACACCTTCTCCAGGAACTAACATTCTGGACTTTGTAACCAACATACAAAACACCCTCCGAACCTCTTTAGCCCTTGCTAAAGAAAACTTACAGGATGCTCAAAAAGAGCAAAAAGCCTGGTATGATAAACATGCCAGAGAGCGTTCCTTCAAAGTAGGGGACCAGGTCATGGTCTTAAAGGCGCTCCAGGCCCATAAAATGGAAGCATCGTGGGAAGGGCCATTCACGGTCCAGGAGCGCCTGGGAGCTGTTAATTGTCTCATAGCATTCCCCACCTCCAACCAAAAGCCTAAGGTGTACCATATTAATTCTCTAAAGCCCTTTTATTCCAGAGAATTAAAGGTTTGTCAGTTTACCGCCCAGGGAGGAGACGACGCTGAGTGGCTTGAAGGTGTCTACTACGAAGGGAAATGTGCTGGTGGTGTGGAAGAGGTGAACCTCTCCATGACCCTTGGGCGTATGCAGCGACAGCAGATCAAGGAGCTGTGCACTAGCTATGCGTTGACGTTCTCAGCCACTCTAGGACCAACTGAACGGGCATACCACTCCATTGACACAGGTAATGCTCACCCAATTAGGGTCCAACCTTACCGGGTGTCTCCTCAAGCTAAAACTGCTATAGAATGGGAGATCCAGGATATGTTACAGATGGGTGTAATCCGCCCCTCTGAAAGTGCATGGGCATCTCCAGTGGTTCTAGTTCCCAAACCAGATGGGGAAATACGTTTTTGCGTGGACTACCATAAGCTAAATGCTGTAACTCGCCCAGACAACTATCCAATGCCCCGCACAGATGAACTATTAGAGAAACTGGGACGGGCCCAGTTCATCTCTACCTTGGACTTAACCAAGGGGTACTGGCAGGTACCGCTAGATGAATCTGCCAAGGAAAGGTCAGCCTTCACCACACATCTCGGGCTGTATGAATTTAATGTGCTCCCTTTCGGGCTGCGAAATGCACCCGCCACCTTCCAAAGACTTGTAGATGGTCTCCTAGCGGGATTAGGAGAATATGCAGTTGCCTACCTTGACGATGTGGCCATATTTTCAGATTCCTGGGCAGACCACCTGGAACATCTACAAAAAGTCCTTGAGTGCATAAGGGAGGCAGGACTAACTGTTAAGGCTAAGAAGTGTCAAATAGGCCTAAACAGAGTGACTTACCTTGGACACCAGGTGGGTCAAGGAACTATCAGCCCCCTACAGGCCAAAGTGGATGCCATCCAAAAGTGGCCTGTCCCAAAGTCAAAGAAACAGGTTCAATCCTTCTTAGGCTTGGCCGGTTATTACAGACGATTTGTACCGCACTACAGCCAAATCGCCGCCCCACTGACAGACCTAACCAAAAAGAAACAGCCAAATGCTGTTCAGTGGACCGAAAAGTGTCAGAAGGCCTTTAACAAGCTTAAAGCGACACTCATGTCTGACCCTGTACTAAGGGCCCCACACTTTGACAAACCGTTCCTAGTAACCACAGATGCGTCCGAGCGTGGTGTGGGAGCAGTTTTAATGCAGAAAGGACCTGATCAAGAATTCCACCCTGTAGTGTTTCTCAGCAAAAAAACTGTCTGAGAGGGAAAGCAACTGGTCAGTCAGTGAAAAAGAATGTTACGCCATTGTCTACGCTCTGGAAAAGCTACACCCATTTGTTTGGGGACGGCGTTCCCACCTGCAAACCGACCATGCTGCACTGAAGTGGCTTCACACAGTCAAAGAAAATAGCAAAAACTTCTTCGGTGGAGTTTAGCTCTCCAAGATTTTGATTTCGACATCCAACACATCTCAGGAGTTTCTAACAAAGTGGCTGATGCACTCTCCCGTGAAAGTTTCCCAGAATCAACTGGTTAAAATCGTCCTTGAGATGTAGAAAATATTGTTAGTCTTTATGTACTTGGTAGTATATTTAGAGATGCATGTTTCTTATTAACTCTGTTTTCCTAGAGCTCCAGGAAGAAATCCCAGCCAGTGTTTCACCCTAGCTGAGATTTGGGGGGCGTGTCATAAATATAAAGGGAAGGGTAAACCCCTTTGAAATCCCTCCTGGCCAGGGGAAAGCTCCTCTCACCTGTAAAGGGTTAAGAAGCTAAAGGTAACCTCGCTGGCACCTGACCAAAATGACCAATGAGGAGACAAGATACTTTCAAAAGCTGGGAGGAGGGAGAGAAACAAAGGGTCTGTGTGTCTGTCTATAGTCTGTCTTGGCCGGGGATAGACCAGGAATGGAGTCTTAGAACTTTTAGTAAGTAATCTAGCTAGGTACGTGTTAGATTATGATTTCTTTAAATGGCTGAGAAAAGAACTGTGCTGAATAGAATAACTATTTCTGTCTGTGTATCTTTTTTGTAACTTAAGGTCTTGCCTAGAGGGGTTCTCTATGTTTTGAATCTAATTACCCTGTAAGGTATCTACCATCCTGATTTTACAGGGGGGATTTCTTTATTTCTATTTACTTCTATTTTTATTAAAAGTCTTCTTGTAAGAAAACTGAATGCTTTTTCATTGTTCTCAGATCCAAGGGTTTGGGTCTGTGGTCACCTATGCAAATTGGTGAGGCTTTTTATCCAACATTTCCCAGGAAAGGGGGGTGCAAGTGTTGGGAGGATTGTTCATTGTTCTTAAGATCCAAGGGTCTGGGTCTGTAGTCACCTAGGCAAATTGGTGAAGCTTTTTACCAAACCTTGTCCAGGAAGTGGGGTGCAAGGTTTTGGGAAGTATTTTGGGGGGAAAGACACGTCCAAACAGCTCTTCCCCAGTAACCAGTATTAGTTTGGTGGTGGTAGCGGCCAATCCAAGGAGAAAGGATGGAATATTTTGTACCTTGGGAAGTTTTGACCTAAGCTGGTAAAGATAAGTTTAGGAGGTTTTTCATGCAGGTCCCCACATCTGTACCCTAGAGCTTAGAGTGGGGGAGGAACCTTGACAGTAAGTTTAGCTCTTTTGTGATTTCAGCTTGTAGTAGGGGAGCCTCAGTGCTAGTGCACCATTAGCCTAAAGTGAATTCAGCTCAGCAGCCTGTAACTAGATTCCTAAGGGAATCAAAATTAGCTCTGATCCTCCTCTCTCCACTGTGGAATAAGTGCAATTAGCATATAAGACCCTCACCAGGGGGCCCATGCCACCAAGTATTAATACCTGTCCCCAGCCTCTCTCCATTCACTGGGTTTTGGAACCCATGACCCTTGTCTAGCGAATGCTGCTTAGTTGATGGTTAGTCCCTCCATCATAACAAAAGGCCAAGTACAGTTCCACTGTCCTTGATTCACATAATTAGGATAATAACAGTTTATTCCTGCCCCAATAACAGAGAAACTGGGGCTCCTACAGCAGCCAAAGTGACCATCTAGGTGGGGGGAGGTGCCTATGCAAATGAGATCTCCCCTGAAGTTCTTTTCCACAACCCACCATGACTCACCACCAGATGTCAGGGTAGAGCTCATCCTGACTCCGCTTACATCAACAGAGACCCCACACACTTTCTGAGGTTAAGATACCCCTCCTTGAGGTCTGACTTTATTCATAGTAAATAACTCAGAATAAAACTCAAAGTCCCACAAACAAATGTTTCTCTTCCTACTCCGAGACCCCCCTCTTTTGTGAGATTTTGCACTTTTCACCTTGTCTGCTCAGGGTTTCTCCTGCATTAGCAAGCTACTCCCAGCCCTCCTTGAGTGGAATCTTAGTCCCAAACCCTAAGACTCTGCAGGAGCCTGCCCCTCCTGGCACTCTCTATTCTCCCTAAGCATAGAATCTCCCTTCCCACCCCCAAGCTTCCAACTGCTCTTTATAGGGGAATCACCTGATTCTTCTCAGGTCTGACTCATCCTGTAATCGGGGTGGATTAGCACCAGCTCCTCTAGCCCATGGGCAAGCCACTCCATTACGTTCAGAGCTCACTTAACCCCAATGTAAGGCCTCACATCCATGACCTCTTGTCACTGTTCATGTTTTTGTGTATACCACACACATTATTTATTAAGAACCAATAGTTGCATATTTAGAAGGGGAAGGTGTTTGTGGTGAGTTTAATAGATGAGTTGCCTAAATCTACGTTGATGGATGAACCAGAGTAAAGTCGCCAGCCCTTTTTTAAGTTTAAATCCTTCAATGCTTGTCATTTTTAATTCTTCTTGCAATAAGTGAGGAATAAAAATAGGGGGAAAAAAAAAAACAACCCCAAAATGAGATCAGCTGCTACGAGCTACTCACTGCTGTGTCTGCCATCATGTGACCTCTCTTTCGTTATCATTATATCCTTTTCAAATTGGAAGACAGTTCACATTCAGAAGGTCTGTTGCTCTTTCTGCTAGCTTATAAAGCTATTCTGCCGCTCCTACTTAGGTCATGTTGTGGGACAGCCACATAGACAGCTCTTTCTGTACTTCAGCTGCTACTATTGAAAAAGAGAACATTGCTTACAGGGACCATGTTGCTTCCTCAATGCTTCTGGGGATGCATATTGTTGCCCTAAGGAGGATAGTGAGGATTCATGTCCATGGCCCCACCTATCGCTGTGCCAGACTGTAGGGTAGATGAGATGCACTTAATATCTTATGTGTTGTTTTCCTTGGGAAGCTTTATTCACTGTCCGAGCTGCCCAGGGTAAGATTCTGCTCTCCCCCAATGCAAGTGAGTGCCTAAATGACACAATTTGTCCCTTTGATTTCTCCTTTGTGAGGAAATGTCACTCCAGCTCTGGGTGATGTAAGTTTTCAAATTAACTCACTGATATTGCTAATTCTCACAAGACTACCTTACAGATGCTGATAAAAATGCATAACTGTTTTATGCTCCAACTCTACCAAGCTTTAGGTGAACTTCAAACAATTTCTTACCAATCACATGCTGTTCCAGATACAATGCTATTTAAAATAGCAAGTATGACTCCATCACTTAGGAGATATAAATTTAAGAAATCGTTACATTTGCTAGCAAACTCAACTGGATCATTATCCTTTGTCCCTCTAAAAGTGGTAAAGGATATTTTTACAGTCAATTTCCCATTCCTCTAACCAGCTTCTCAAAGATAATTTCTACTACTGCTTATTTTGTCTGAATCAAATGTTTCCTTCATTTCCAAATTTCTCTCTTTTTACTACCTGCTGTGCATTTAAGTGCTGCTCTTATTCTGAGAGGAGTTCTTGCAGGACTCTATCTTGAATGTGCTGTTAGGATATAGATATTCAGGCCTGTCTGTAAAGGCCTATATTCTAAGAATGTAGGTATATTCTTATCACTTCGCTAGTTATAGAGGTATAAAAGAAAGAATCAAAATCACTGTCTGCCGGTGTAATGGCCTTCTCTTACTGTGACAGTCTGAGGCCCTGTGCTTAGGCTAAGGCCTTTGGCTAAGCTGGGAAGCAACCAGTGACATCGTCACATTCCAAACTAGTCACATTGAAAGAAGGTACTATTGGGC
Organism: Eretmochelys imbricata; assembly: GCF_965152235.1. Taxonomy (NCBI): domain Eukaryota; kingdom Metazoa; phylum Chordata; order Testudines; family Cheloniidae; genus Eretmochelys; species Eretmochelys imbricata. The sequence continues at coordinate 93,000,168 of NC_135572.1, forward strand.
TGTTAGGAATACAATCCTGTCCTGATAGTGCCTATCACCTCCAGAGAAAGGGAAGTGCCTAGAAAATGTAAAAGGAAACTTAGTTTGATAGTAGCCTGTCTGGCAAGAACTCACTTATCAATAGCTGGGATGTGAAATCCTCATTTCTGTGATTGTTCTATCACTGTAGTCCCCATTTCCCCATTGTTTGTCTGCATAATCTCTGTCTGGTTCTGTGATTGTTTTTGTCTGCTGTATAATTAATTTTGCTGAGTGTAAACTATGGTGGGATATAATTGGTTACATTATGTTAGGATTAGTTAGTTAAATTTCAGGAAAATGATTGGTTAAGGTATAGCTAAGCAGAACTCAAGTTTTACTATATAGTCTGCAGTCAGTCAGAAAGCGGGGGAGGAATTGGAATCATGTTTTGCTAAAGGGGAAAATGGGAACAGGGAATGGGGGTGGGGATATTGGCACAGTGTTTGGCTAAGGGCAGGAATGGGAACAGGGATACAGGTGTAAGGCTCTGTGGTGTCAGAGCTGGGAAGGGGGACACTAAGGAAGGAAACTGGAATCATGCTTGTTGGAATTTCACCCCAATAAACATCGACTTGTTTGCACCTTTGGACTTTGGGTATTGTTGCTCTCTGTTCATGCGAGAAGGACCAGGGAAGTAAGTGGCTGAAGGAATAAGCCCCCTAACATGTGCTATGGATTTGTGGATATTACTATTACCTGCGGAGAGGCATCTTTTGGGTTGGGACAAGACAATGCACAGAGGGGTTTCTTCATTGTTCTCAGCCAGAGTTTAAGTTCTTTGTGCTCATAGATACACTAAACTTGATGCACAATTGATGAACAATTTTCCATTGTGGAGTTAATATTCTCTTCTTTTGGGCTGCAGCATGAACATCAAGAAAGAGTACTACGGGGCATTCTGTATATTTGACCTTATCTTTTTCTTTATGTAAGCAGGGGAATAGTCCCGCTCTTGTGGGGAACTTTCCTGGCTTCTGCACTACCCCTGTGCAGTGGGCTAACGAAAGGATCTGAGTCCTCGCTCCCACTTCCTTTACCCAGTGGCCTCCCTGCCCTGGAGGACTCCCCTTCCACTCTCCTGTCTGGTAGAGTCCTCATAACCTCAACAAGGCTGGGCCCAGGATTTCTGGGGGGCTCGACCCCCAACCCTGCTGTGGTCACCTAGGACAGGGGCTAGGGTGTTCCCACTCTAGGGTACTCTGTCTGCACTGGGCACTTCTCTGACCCGCTGACCATAACTTGCATTTGCTTTAACTTGTATGTAATTTAATCAACAATTAAATTTAAAAAGAATAAGGAAAAATGGGAAAGGTTAAAGGAAACACATCAACCCGCTCTGTGGCAGGGAACATCATAAACAGTGTCTCTGGAATGTCAGGGCAGTTCACAGTCTGTTCCTTGTAAGTCCCAGGCCTTCTTCTCAGGCCCTGGCTGTGCTGTAGGGATGCTGTGGGTTGGACTCTTGCTCTGGTGGTGGCCACAGGCTCTCAGGCTCTAAGTGGTAGGACCCTTCTTCCCAGCGTCGCCACCGCCCTGTGAGGGTTACGATCCAAGCCTGGCCTGCAGAGCCTCTTGGCTGAGGCGTCTCCCTGTACTGGGCCCGCTGCCCAGGGTCCCCCTCAATGTACCCAGCTGCTCACCATACCCAGCTCCAGACTGCTCCAGCCCCAGCTCCACCACTCTGTCTCTGCACTGCTGCTTCTGCTCTGCCTCCAGCTCCCTGGGCTGCTTCTTGGGCCCTTCTGGCTCTGGTTGCTGCAGCTCTGCTCCCAGGACAGGTCTGCTCTACAGGCTGCTTCTGTGACTCTGTTCCCAGCACTGACCTCCTTTGTGGGCTGCTTTTCTGGCCACTCTGGCTCTGGTTGCTGCAGCTCTGCTCCCAGGGCGAGTCTGCTCTCTCTGGGCTGTGCCTCTGGCTTTGGGCTGCAGTTCTGCTCCCAGGACAGGGTCTGCTCTCACTGGATCAGGCACAGCTCAGCTTGGGCCCCTGCTTTCTCCTTAGCTCGGCCCCACTCCGTCTGTCTGACCCAGACAAATCCAGCTCACACAGAGGACGGGACCCCCCTGGCCTCCTGCCTCCCTGATTAGCCTGCCCACCCTGTCGTTCAGGCTGATCTGGAGCATTGGCCTTTCCCCATTGTCCCTGGGGGCTGTCAGTCTCAGGGTCCTGATTCCCCATCGACCCTTCCCTCTCTTTAGTACTGGGAGCTAGCAAACCAAAACACCCCCACTGAATGTTAGTAAGGGGGCAACAGTCCCCTTACATTTAGCATGGCTGAGAATACTTTTTTTTTTCTCTGATATCTGAAATATGGGTTTACAGCTTAAAGTCTCTGACCAAGGCCTAATTTGAGTTAACAAACAATTCCTTGATTTCATTTTTGAAAAGTTTTTTGCATGAAAAGCACTGAAAAAAAAAAAAGGAATGTTGATGTAAATGCACTGTATATTAGTGAAGTCTCAATATAATAACAAAAAGGTAGACAAGACTGACTGAGCCAAACCCAATGATCAGATATTTGTATGTGCCTGTAACTCCAATTGACAGAAATAGCAGTGTTATCAGTAATTCACCAAACAACATATTGTAAGTGTATCCCTATACTTTCAATCAGACAGCCAGTATATAGTCTATTTATAGTCTAATTAGTAGCTACCTTCACATATGGCAGAATAAAAGTTCTTAAAACCAAGTTATCGGGCTTTGAAAGTAACCATGAATGATGGCACATTTCTAAACCAATGAGTAGTTGTTTTTTCTATGTCCATTAAGGAATAGGTCAATAACAGGTAGCAGAAACTACTGTTTCAAAGGTGGCATATCTCCAGTGACTGGGAAATAAAAGGATGACTGACAAGTGATCTTCTTTGCATGCAGACAAACTGCAGTTATTGAAAACCTGCAGTGTGACATCTGTTGGTGCATGATTAGAAATAATTAAAGACAAGAAAAAACACCTGCAACAATCTATTCTGAACTTTTGTCTTTATGGGTTATCTAATGAGTTTAATGAGCTTGCTGTTACAGTTCTGTGGAGCCGCAGCAGCAGCATCCAGTGCCCAATTATGGACAATCAGTTTATGTATTCCACAGACAGTAGATGAGTGACCGGCTTTTTATGTATTCATAGCATTCATCCCCATCTAGTGGGAGCAGACAGAATGTAGGCAGGCACTGGCAGGACTCTGTAGGTTTTCACAGACAATTTATATAGATTTCAGTTGTTGCTTTCCACCATGATCTGTAACAAAAATGGGGTTGGTGGGTGGGAAGGAAGGGAAAGAAGCTTTACTATTTAAAGGGTGGGGAAATACTTTCATAACTATTTTTTTAAAAAGAGTAATTTTGAAATGAGGTCATACCCATATATATGTTGATTCAGGATCAGTGAGATATTTGATCTTTTCCCAATTTGGGATGTCAGTACAGTTTTCAGGTTTCCTCAGTAAATGCTTGTTGACAGAGACTAGAGTATAGGTATCAGATGGAAGACACAGGGCACTATGCCGTATAAAGTTATGTCTACACTACAAGCTAGTGGTATGATTCCCCTGCTTGTGTACACATACTCCATGCTAGCTCTCATAGGGCTAGCATGAGTAGAAATAGCAGTATAATTTCTATAGTATAGACAGTGACAGCAGAGGCATGGCTCAGCCATGCCAAGTACAAATCCACCTGAACCACGTGAGTAAGTGCTTGGCCTGGTTAAGCTGTGCCACAGCAGCTACATTATGATTTATGAGAGCTAGCCCACGTACACATACGTGAGATGGAAATCATCTCCTTGGATCATAGTGTTGATGTAGCCTAAATGTGTTATGGGCCTCTGCTGTTGACTATTAGTGATGCACCCCATCTTATTAGGAAACTGACAACCAAAATGGAAATGCCCTACAAGAGGCAGTAATAGTAGGAGGATTATAGTAGTGCATACAGACCCAGCCAAAAGTGGGCCCCGATTTTGCTCAGGGACTGCACGCTTATCTAGTGAGAGACAATACCTGCCCCAAAGAGTTCACATTATAAATGGGCAAGCTAGACAAGGGGAGGAAGGAAGAAATACAACAGACATGTAGAAGATGGAATAGAGAGATTAAATTGATTTTGACAAAAGTAGAAGATGACTCACCCAACCAAAATGGAAAGGTCATAGCAGGGGCAGAGGTTACATGTTAAAAATATAGGAGACTGATAAGGGAAGCCAAAGAAATCCATGATCTACCAGTGGCCAAAAGGTTTACAGACGATAAAAAAGGCATTGTTGAACAGATGAGGCTCCAAAAATCAACCTAGGTCAGGTATGGGTCTATTATTAAATGCAGATGTTAAAACTGTAGTAATATAGAAAAAGTAGAAATGGTCTATAGATATTTCTGTTTGGTATTTGGAATGAAGCAAGATGATATATCCATTCCATGTGATGTTTTGGACAGACAGAAAGTTTATCAGGTGTAATAAGGGAGGATGTGACACATCATCTGCTAAAATTAAACATTTTCAAATCAACAGTCCTGAATTACTTATACCCGAGAGTCTTAATGGAACTGTCTGAGCAGTTCTCTAAATCATTATTGTTAATTTTCAACCCATTTTGGAAAACTGAGGAAATTCCAGAGGACTGGAGGCCTGCCAACATAATTCAAATATTTTAAAAGGAATTACTCCAGAACTATAGATGGGTTAGTCTGTAGTTTATCCTGGGCTAAATAATAAAACTGTTAATTTGCAACTTTATCAACAAAGACTTACATGTTAAAAATATAATTAATGACATCATGGTTTTGTGAAAGATAGGATTTGTCAAACAAATCTATTGTCCACTTCATCTTCTTTTTTCTACTTGATTAGAAGTAATTGATAATGGTGAATGTGTTGATAAGGCACACTTAGATTTCTCCAAGGCACATGACCTAGTACAAGATGATATTCTGATTAAAGAATTTATAGGGAATTAATATGGTACTGTGATGGGGTGTCCACCCCACACAAGCTCTGTGTATAGGTACTTAAACAGGGAAAAGATATTATAATGAATGGTGGGTGTTCAGTCTTGCTGACAAAGGCACAAGATCCAGTACTGCAGGTTAAAATTATACAAATTAAACTTTGATATAAGAGGCATTTCCTACCAGTGAAGGTAATTGAACATTGGGACCTCTTACCAGCAAGGTGCTGGACTCACCATTGCTTTGAATCTTTAAAACAAAGACATCTTTGATAGATTCATAGACTTTAATTATCAAGTCTGACCTCCTACAAACATAGACCATAGAACCTCCCAGAATTAATTCCTTTTCAACTAGACTATGACTATAATCAAATCTCATGCTTCAAGGCTTCAGTTGGTCATGTGCAGGGACTAGGAGGATTATTTTCCCTCCAGTTGCACCATTGGCCAGATGTATTCTGTTTTGGTTTGGAGTTTTGTTTGTCTGCATCTCAACCATCAGGGATTGGCCACAGCTGGAGACAGGACATGGGACAGGGTGGACCTGTGCTGTAAGGTGGCACAGAGAATCTTCATTCTTAAATGACTACGTGCTCAGCATTTAACTGATTTCCTGACCTCAAATCTCCCAGTTTTCCTCCAAGACAAACTAGCAGGAACCTTAGGGATTTCCCCCCTTCTTCTGCAGCATGGATCGCCTGCTAGGATCACCTGGGTGTACCTCATCTAATCATTTCCATACCATTTCAGGGTCCTCAGGCATTGGTGACATGTCAGTCTCTCCTGTTCTGTGCCTGTGGCACACAATTTAGTTCCCTGATTACTGAAATGCTCTGGTCTAACTAAAATGATTGGGCTCAATATAGAGTTATCTGGATGAAATTTGATGGCTTCTGATAGACAAAGAGATCAAACTACATCTAATGGTCCCTTCCAGCACTAACCTTTATGGAAAATGCACCTCACAACACCAGAAGTGTCACATTTCATTTTTGAATAGTCATGTAAGCACATGCCACCATTGTCCATGCACTGCATAGCTTTTCTGTGTGTTATAGTGAGTTTCAACATTCACACAATTTTGAGAAGTAGTTTGTTCCTAAATGTCATGAAACCATAGGTCAGTCAGAGGATCCACCCAGCACCCTGGCCATGCCTGTAAGCCATTAAGTATATCCCGCCCTGTTTTCCCAGCAATACTCCTCATTTTATTCATCCCTGCAGTACAAGAGTACACCCTGAACAACTGTTTTGCCACCTGTCTCAGGATCAGAAATGTATTTCCCAGCCCTGCCACATCAATGTCCAGTGTGTCCGGTTCCAACAGACTGTGCCATATGGCCACCTGGTCCTCACAAGTTAAACACTCCATCTTTCTGCCCACTTCCACAGCACAAACAGATCCCAATCATCCTGGACTACCTTTCCCAGCTGCTTTAGCAATGCATCCCAATCCTTTAGAAACAAGGGATGAATTTCCGCATGTATTTCTTCTTGTGGAGCCTGCTTCTCCCCTCAGCTATCCTCAGGGGCTACTATGCCCACCTCTCAGAGCTCCTGTGCGGCAGCCTCTCTCTCAGGGGCTCTGACTGTGGACCGCTGGCTTATTATGTCCACTGGCAGTTGTGAGTACAGTGTGTTTTCAGGGGAGAGGGGAGGGAGTACCTCCTTTACTGCATTGGTGGGGCAGATGATTTGGGACCCCTCCAGTCCGTTACTCCCATGCTTACACTGATACAGTTCATCCTCTAAATCAGCCATCCTCCCCACCAGTTCATCCCTCTCCCGCTGAATTGCCTCACAAGATTCACCAATTATGTAGCATCCCGTATCTTTAAATCTGCTACCTCCACTGTGAGTACAGATTTTTCTGTTAAAATCCATTGTTGGTCCACTATCCCTTCCAAGACCTTAATATGTTAGAGGAGATCAGCTTCTCATTTTACCAAGTACATCATCCCAGTGCACAGAACTTGTAACCTTTTCCCCATATTCCTTTCCCTGGTGGTCCCCAAAAACCTGTCCTATCTCCTTTTCAGTCTCACTGTATGTTGAGCCCAGTACCTGGTATGGGCCCTGATTCTTCCGTATCCATTTATTTTAGAAGTCCCTTGTGTGGCTTGCAAGAACCCACAACTCCCATCCTGACAGCTTGCCATACCTCTGACAAGCAGCTGCAGGGACAGTTGTCGAGGGGGACTTACCTGGCTGCTACTCACCTGTCCAGCATGATCCATCCAAGTCACAGCACCAAAAATTTATGGATTAACCCTCACCCTTCCCTTGATTCTTATCACAGACAGAAAGCAGAATACCATAGTCCAAAGTGCAAGCAATGCAATGTTTACTGGGGTTAATCAAGCAAGCATATCCATAGCTCTGTACACCACACAGCTTTCCCTGTCTCCCCCCCCACCCTTTTTAGTAGGCAAAATTATACCTGTAGTGAACACCCCTGGTCCCACCCCTTGCAATTTATGGTCATGTTCCATTTTGGAGGGTCGTGAGTCTGGGGGCTTCAGTATCACCTTTTTTGTACCACATGGGAGGGGTTAGGAGTGAGGTTATGTACCGGCCATGGTCACCTATTCTTTGGTTTTTAGTGTTTCTTATGCCTCCCCCATCCCTCTTTGCCCCTCCCAACTGGTGGCTTGATCTTGCCTTGAGATAGGAGTCAAGGCAGTCTTCAAGTGTGTGTGCATATATTAAACTCCCTCCATACTCAGCAACAGTAACTCTCTTCCTTATCTCTTCTCATTGCGCTATGAACCCCATCTGGTTAGGCAGAAGCAACACACAGTGTCTTTGTTCACAGATTTAGTAAGGATATAAACCTATCAAAAATCAAACCCAAAATTCTATCAGAGGCTAAGACACAGGCCTATATACTAACAATTTTTCAAATGAGAATTGAAGCCACATTCAATGTGTCTGGTATATATGAACCAAAATACTCTCATTTCTTCTTTTTCTGCTCTATGAAGGTGGAGCAAAGTCAATGACTCACTAGCACAGCACCTCCTGCTGGTCATCTTGGGAATTAGCTCTCCAGTATACAGAGCACCTCCTCCTGGCCAGTGTCTCACTTGCCATCCCAGTGCCCCTTATCCTGGGTTCTGCCCTAACAGTAGCCCCACACTCTAGGTCACCCCTCCCGGGGAACCCCAACCCTCTAAACCCACCTTGCCTCAGTGGCTACTGCCAGTCATCATCTAGCCCCCGCTCACTGGGGCAGACTGCAGTCTGTAATGGCCACTCATCATTGGCAAGGGGTTAAGACCTGCTACCTTTGCCTATCCCCAGGCTGCCCCTCTGCAGCCCAGTACTTTTTTGGGCCTTTAACAAGGCCTGCAGCCTGGAGTTTTATCAGGTTGGAGCTCCCCAGCCCCTCTTGCCTTTCCCCAGCACTGCTCTGCCTCAGGTACCCTTCTCACCAAGGCATCCAGGTCCTTCTCTCTGCAGAGCTAAAGAGACTCACTCAGCACCTGACTCACACGCCTTTTATAGGGCCAGCTGTGGCCTGATTGCTTCCCCAATCAGCCTAGCCTTTCACAGCCGCAGCCCTCTCCAGGGCTACTTTTAACCCCTCTTCTTCAGGAGTGGGGCAGCCACCCCACTACAGAAGGATATTGCTTGTGTGATTTCTGGAATCAATTATAAGTAAAATACAGTAAGAAATACAATAGGGATGGTCAGCGTGTAACAGTATTGTCTGTGCTTTGTTATTTATTATGTAGTACTCACAGTCTAAGTTCTCTCTAAGCTGCATGTCCATGTGGAAACGAAGCAGCCTATGAAGTGCTGTACAGGTGCTCAGGGCTGCAGCGGGGAGAGATGCCTCTCCCCCCAGCCCTGGACCTGCCGCAGCAGAGAGATGTGCCTCTCCCAGGCCCCAACCCAACCCAGCCCAGCCCTGGACCTGCCATGGTTAGAGGAGAGGCACCCCTCCCCTGGCCCCAACCCAGCCCCAGACCTGCTGCAGCTGGGGAAGAGGTGCCCCTCTCCCAGCCCCACCCCACCCCAGTCCAGCCCTGGTCCTGCCATGGCTGGAGGAGAGGCACTCCTCCCCTGGCCCCAACCCAGCTCTGGCCCGAACCTGCCGTGGCTGGGGGAGAAGCACCCATCCTGTGGCCCCAGAGCTGCCACAGTGGGGAGAGGCGCCTCTTCCCCCAGCCCAGGTGCTGCTGCTGCTGCTGCAGGGAGAGCGAGCTGGAAGGAAGAGGCGACTTCCCATTGTAGCCCTGGGGCAACCTGTACTCCAAAAGCCCTCATCAGTGGCCACACCCCAGAGCCCACATCCCCAGCCAGAGCCCCCTGCTCCTCAATCCCAGCCCTGAGCCCCCTCCCACACTCCGAACCCTTCAGTCCCACTCCCACCACATGATTTTTTTATGTGCACCAATATGGATGTGATAACAAAATTCATTGCGCACATGTGTGGGAAAAATTGGAGGGAACATGGCTCATAATACCACTTTTATGCATAACATATAAAGAGGCAGCATGGGTTAATGGAGTAGGGGGCTGGAGTCAAGACAGCTGTGTACTATTCCCAGCTCAGCCACTCTACCTTGGGAGAGTCACTTCTCCTCTCTGAACCTTGTTTCCTCTCCCATGCTTCACTTGTCTATTAGTTCGCAAGTTCTTTAGGGCAACAGCTGTCTCTTCCTATATGAAAGTCCCAGTTGGGCCCTGATCTCAGTTGGGGCATGTAGGTATGCTACTGTAATACAAATAGCTAATAATGATATGCAAATATAGACATATGTATGCACAAATACATACACTGACCTACAAAATGGCTTTTTAATTACTACTAATTAATACTACTTTTTAATCCACTTTCCTCTCTTCTTTCCAATAACTGGCAGCTGCCTCAGACCTTCTTGAAAGAACTCTTCCCCACACTCACATTTCTTTCCTGCCCTGTGGAGATTTTTTTTTTTTTTTGAAGCAGAAAAGAATTTTATTTGTGTAACACTTACAAAGAATTACCAAAGAGAATAAAGCAAAACTATGCAACAAAACAAAGCAAACAGAAGGTATAACACAGCAGCCTTCAAGAGGGAGAAGTGTTCAGGCTAGCCTGGGCCTAGAGCGGGGGGGCTTCCTCGACACTCTTGGTCTTCCACCCCCTCGAGTTACCTAGTGCCACGCCCAGTGTCACTGATTATTCCTCTCCTGAGAGTGCCCGACAAGATTGGCACGGCTGCGGGGTGGGCAGTTTGGGGGGGGGGAGGTGTACACCCACGTGTTATAGGACCCCTCCTAGGTGACAGTGATGATGGTATCCACAGCGGCAACAGCTGGGGCTGGGGTCTCTTGCTCTTCCCCTCAATCAAAGAGTCAGGCGGAGGGAACCCGATGGGGTCACTGAGCAGAGAACCTCGGACAGCGCCCACCGCTCCTCGAAGGCGTCAAGGGAGTTGGTGGACACCACCCAGAGGAACTCCGCCCAGATACGTAAATGTACTGAGGATCGGAAAACGGCCCTACAATCGCAGGACGCTTCATGAGCCAACCTCCCCTCTCTGGTTTTATAAATGGCTGTTTTAGCTAGGGCTAGGAGGAGGTTAACCAGGAGATCTCGCGATTTTGTGGGGCCACGGATGGGGAGTGTATAGATAAAAAGGTGAGGGCAAAAGTGTAGCCAAAAGCATAATAAAATATTTGTGAGGAGCCGGAAAAGGGGCTGCAATCTGGCACACTCTAAATATACGTGCACCAGGGTTTCCCTCACATTGCAAAAAGGGCAAGTATCCGGGATGGGGGTAAACCGTGTCAAAAACACGCCCATGCTTACAGCTCCGTGAAGAAGCCGCCAACTAATGTCCCCGATGGGCCTTGGGACCAAGGTGGAATACAGGCTGGCCCACCGAGGTTGCTCACCCTCCAAAGGTGGCAGGAGGTCCCGCCACTTTGTATCGGGGCAGGACACCAGGGTGTGGTCGTGAAGGGTGTGAAGCGTGAGTGTGTATAAATATTTCCGTGGCGCGATTTGAAAGCTGACCGGCTGCAGTTCATGCAGCCGGCTTGCAGTGAAAGGGTGAGGGGTTTGTTGGGATCTATTGGAAAGGGGCCAATGGAAAGGTCCAGTGGGCCTGGGGTAGAGGGTGGTGGGGTGCACCCTCGCACAGGGCTTGGTTGAGATAAGCCAGAGCAGCAGGCGTCAAGGCGGCCTTCACCTCCTGAAGTACGCGCGAGGGGGTACGAGGTCTGGAGAGCCCCATGCGCCGAGTGAGTGTCAGGGGATCCAGCCAGTCTCCCCAGTCGTAGTCCAGGAGGTCTCCGACTCTCGTGACTTCCACCAGGACCAAACTCTGGCGCACCGAGCGGGACTCCGCCACCTGCACACAGAGCTGGGGGTTGTGTAGCAGGGGCTCCGTGAGGAGATCTGCTCCCACGGTGGCCGCCACGGACCTGGTCGTTGAAAACAGTTTCCAGGTCCGGAGGAGGTCCTGGTAGAAGACCAGCAGTCCAGAGAGGTCTCGCGGAAAACCTCTCGGACAGAGATAAAAGAGCTGCCGGTCGTATCGGAGCCCTTGGAAGCGGCGCAGGAAGGCATGCACCAGTATGCTCCACGTCGAACTACCTGCACTATAAAGGAGCCTCTGCTGTTGGGGTCCTTCATCTACCCCTGAAGGAAGGAGGGCAGGGCCTGGAAGCGGAAGACATGGACCTAAGTGTGCAGACACTTCAGGCCCTGCCCTCCTTCCTTCAGGGGTAGATGAAGGACCCCAACAGGGGCCCAGTGCATTCCTAACCAAAAGAATTCTAGAATTGGTGTCTGGAGGTTGGACAGGAAACCCGGGCCGGGACCAGGGTGTTGAGCCAGTACCAGAGCGTGGACAGGACTAGTTGGTTAAGCACCAGTGCTCTCCCTCGGAGGGAGAGACATCAGAGTAGCCTCGTCCATTTCCGGAGCCGCTCTATCAGCTCACCCTCTAAATTTTGCCAGTTCTCCGGGGGGGAGGAGTGCGTGGCAGAAAGGTAAACGCCGAGGTAGAGCAGTGGACCCGCACTCCACCGGATGGTCTGAAGCGCAGGTGGAGGGAGCTCACCTGCCGCCAGTCCCCCACCGCCAAGCCAGAGCTCTTGACCCAGTTGACCCTGGTGGAGGAGGCTGCCGAATAGATGGCCTGGCAAGCCTCCACCCACGCCAAGTCGCCCGGGTCCTGGACCACGAGGAGCACGTCATCGCGTACGCCGACAGGACCAGCCGCAGCTCCGGCTCCCGCAGCACCAACCCTGTCAGCCTCCTGCAGAGGAGACAGAGGAAAGGCTCGATCACCAGAGCGTACAGCTGGCCTGAGAGGGGGCACCCCTGCTGCACTCCTCGCCCGAAGCTGACCGGTTCGGTCAGGGTCCAGTTGAGCCTAACCAGACTCTCCGCGGAGGCGTACAGCACCCGGAGGAAACTCACAAACTGAGGTCCGAATCCAAACGCCTGCAGAGTGTTCAGGAGGTACCCATGGTCTACTCTATCGAACGCCTTCTCCTGATCGAGAGACAAGAGGGCGATTGACAGACCATCTCTACGCCCGAGCTCCAAAAGGTCTCGGACTAGAAATAGGTTGTCAAAAATGCTACGACCTGGGACAGTATAGGTCTGGTCTGGGTGGATCACGTCCGCCATCACGGACCCTAGCCGCAGCAAGATTGCTTTTGCTACGATTTTGTAGTCCGTGGTAAGGAGTGAGAAGGGACGCCAGTTTCGTAAGCCCTGTGGAAATATTACAGTGCATTTCGTCTAGTGCCTCAAGGGTTGAGTGAGTTGCTTGAGAGGATGAGTTACTGCTGTGTTCAATTAAGATTTATGGAGAGCAGTATTAATGGGCAGCAGTCAAGGACAATGGGAGGCTGCTTTTGGAAAATAAGTGGATGGAAGAAAGAGAGATTCGTGCTGAAGGTTTGTGGTGTTTGGAATTGGCTGTACTGACTGCGGAAAGACATGAATAAGGTTTTAAGCTGGTTTTTATTAGGTATCTTTTCCCCTTTTATTCTTTCATTTCTCATGCTTTTATGTAGCCTTTGGTCACAGACTTAAAGTTTTATAGCTACCTTCATTTTATAAAATAGCTTTGAAAGCAGCAGTATGATAGCTTGAAAAGGGCTTCCATTCTGCACTTTTAGTTACCAGTGGATATACAGCCTCTTCAAGATACAGGTCATTCTACCCATATTAGACAATATTTAATTTTAAAGGGCCACCTATATAAACTGGTAAATCACAATATATTAATACATAGCTAAGCTTGAATGTTTTATTTAACACATTGTATATTATTTTATTTTTAGCTGCCCATTTGTCTCCCCTCTTTAGCTTCTGACCTGATCAATAAAACTACAGTAACCCTGCTCATGCCACCTTCCACAGAGATTCTTCAGTGCCAATTACCTGTGAGATCTTAGCAGTCCTGGTGCAAGGAGAATGAAGTATTGAAAAGTAGCCATTTTACAATACTGCTACCTCCTGTCTTAATAATAGGAACAGCAGTGAGGGTAGCACAGCTTCTGCAGGAGCCATGGTGCCAGAAGGGAAGTAGGGGAGGAAAACAGCAATGCTACTGAAGAACAGAGAATTGCCTGAAAATCCTCAGATTACTTGTTCTGCAGGGATTCAATTCCCATTTATCTGATGGGATTATCTGGCAAATCTCTAAATTTAAAATCTGTTCCTTACATGTTTTCCTCCTGGTCCCATCAGGTTTTTCCATGTGAGTAAAAAGTATTACCCCCTGGTTGTGTTTGCATGTGACATTATGTAAAGAAATTCCCACTAGTTCAGCTGCACTGGTGATGATGTGTTGTCTTGTGAATTCAAAAGAAGGAGAAACAGTTTAGACTCTAAGGAGAAAGGCTTTATTAGAACTAAAACAGATGCAACAAAATCTAAAGAAGAGCCATGAGCTCCTAGCTGTATATCTGGTGAAGCCGCCACTAGAATGTAACAGAACGCCACTAGCTGTCACCTTCAGCCCCCAACTAAGACCTCTCCAGCGCATCATCAAGGATTTTCAATCTATCCTGAAGGATGATCCCTCACTCTCACAGACCCTGGGAGACAGGCCAGTCCTTGCTTACAGATAGCCCCACAACCTGAAGCAAATACTCACCAGCAACTACACACCACACAACAAAAACACTAACCCAAGAACCTATCCCTGTAACAAACCCCGTTGCCAATTCTGTCCACATATCTATTCAAGGGACGTCATCATAAGACCTAACCACATCAACCACACCGTCAGGGGCTCATTCACCTCCACATCTACCAATGTGATATGTGCCACCACTGCCCCTCTGCCATGTACATTGGCCAAACCGGACAGTCTCTAAGCAAAAGAATAAATGGATACAAATCAGACGTCAAGAACTATAGCATTCAAAAACCCATCGGAGAATGCTTCAATGTCCCCGGACACTCAATAACAGACTTAAAAGTGGCAATTCTTCAACAAAAAAATTCAAAAACGGACTCCAACGAGAAACTGCAGAACTGGAATTAATTTGAAAACTGGACACCATCAAATTAGGCCTGAATAAAGTGGATAGGTCACTATAAAAACTAATTTTCCCATGCTAATTTCCCCCTACTGTTACTCACACCTTCTTGTCAACTGTTTGAAATGGGCCACCCTGATTACCACTACAAAAGGGATTTTTTTCCTCCTGTTGATAATAGCTCACTTCCACTTTAATTGAATTGTCTCATTAGAACTGACCCTCCACTTGGTAAGGCAATTCCCATCTTTTCATGTACTGTGTATATATATATTCTGCCTCTGATGAAGTGGGTTTTAGCCCACAAAAGCTTATGTCCAAATAAATGTGTTAGTCTCTAAGGTGCCACCAGTACTCGTCATTGTTTTTGCTGATATAGACTAACATGGCTACCACTCTGAAACCTTTCCAGCAATGTCGCACTCTCCATCAGTACCTGGTCTGAGCAGGCAACACTAATGATCCAACCAGCGGACCAAATTTAGTGATGAATCCTGATCACATACCACCTGCGGCACATTGTCCATACGTTAAGAAGAAGAAGCAAACAATTTAAAATATATACCTTTTCTCTCTAAAAACCATAATATACCCAACCTTGTTAGTTGTGCTCAATGAGTCTTTCAGGTGCTCTATATAATCTATTAGGTCTGTGAGGCACCACTTCAGTCCTTGCACTAGCTGAATCAGCAAACTGTTGTGCTTGCTGGTCTGAAATATCATCTGTAATTTTTCCCAGTGCTTTTATCCCCCCTTTTCTTCAGGAAGATATTGCAAATGTTTCCTGTTCATCTGAAATGTATGTCCTTCAGGAGTCTGTAATTCATCAGATCATGGGGGGACCTCACAACTCACTACCTGCCTCTGTGCCCAACAAGTACCATCATGAATCCACACAACATATCTTGGCTTCAAAGGCTCCAACACACCCTCTGTCACAGTATATCTTTTATTTATTCTGATGTTGCTTATACACAACTAAATCACTATTGCCATTAGGGATTAAAACTAAATTAGCCAGTCATACTCTCAACTTCCTACAAAACAGTCTCTCTCTGCAAGTGACATTCCATGATTGGTGCTGCTCTATAGTTCCACATATGGATCCGTACCTGAGTCAGTGGCCTTTTTCAAAAGTATTTTCACACTTTTCACACCACTCTCTACCAGACCATTAGATTGGGGATACATGTGACTCTAAATTACATACTTACAGCCATATCCTCTAGCAATCTTTCTTTAAATTCATGTCCATCAAACTGCAGACCATTATCAGACATGATATCCTGGCCAATGGGAGCAGTGGGAAGTGGTGGGACACAGGGACGTGCTGGCTGCTGCTTCCCGCAGCTCCCATTGGCTGGGAACGGCAAACCGCGGCCACTGGGAGCTTCAGGTGGCTGTGCCTGCAGACGGTCAATGTAAACAAAATGTCTTGTGGCCCACCAGTGGATTACCCTGATGGGCCGCGAGCCAAAGGTTGCTGACCCCTGAACTAAAGTATAAATATTTTGCATGAGCCATATCCCCAAAAATATCTTCCCTGATAGGTAACTGGAAGTGTTTCCTTCTGATATATCTGTTAAATTCCTTAAAGTTAGTGTTCCTTCCTTTCCCCCTCCTACTGTAACTAATGAGTGCGCCCATTCTGTAAGCGTGTCTGCTCTTCTAATTATCTCTATTACTAAGTGATCCAGTTTTAATTTGAGTTTTTTTCTAATACTTAAAGGAATATTTCTAGTGGCCTGCATGATAGGACAATTTGGCTCTGTTATTTCAATTCTATATTTAGTTGCTTGTTCTCCTCAGAATCATACTGATACTGTTGTTCTATTCCTGTGTCCCTTATCTCGTCTATCATGTGTATTTTTTTTTTTTGTATCGGGCTTGGCATGTTTTAAAATCCAATATAGGTGCTTTATTCTCTTTCACAACGTTTATCAATTATATTTGATCTTTTTATCTTCACTTCTGGTACACATGCAACCCATTATAAGCTTCCAGATTAACCTGTTTGCTCATCGTTTTCCCTGTTCTTTTTCTTCAACCTTTTAATACTACTATCTGAAACAACATGTACCTAAGCACCAGTGTCCAATTTGTAGGTTATAAGAGCCACATTACTCTCTAAAGAAAGTGTCTATTCATCTGCTCCTCCTTCTTCAGATACAGCTCCTAGATAGAACTCCTATTCTGTGTTGCTGTCTGTGTTCTCTTCCCAGATTACTGCATCAGCATGGATGCTTTGCTTCATCTTCTGCAGTTTATCCGGGTTGCAGATTTTGGCAAAATGATTATATTTCTTACAAATGCCCAGCTTTTGATAAGTGTTGCAATATTTGAAAGAAATATAATCATTTTGCCAAAAACTGGAGGTAAGAAAAACTTTAGAACAAGCTAGAGCCATATCTGTATTATGGCCTCCAATGGTTCTACCAACAGTACAGCTAAACTGGTGGGCATTTCTTTTCTTAACTTCACGTGTAAACACAGCCAGAGGGCTATGGCTAAAAGCGTGAGCTGCTACATCTTGAGCTAAAGCTCTGTAGCTGCAGGCTGTAACAACTCCTATCCTCTGTGGATTGGCACAGCGGGGGACTTGCAACACACTTTCACCAGTAGGTTACAACAGGAGACCTGCTATAGGAGAATACTGTGTTCTACATACATCTTGTCAGTGATTTTGCATGTTTGCTACAGCACTGAAGACTAAGGTAAGGCAACTAAAATCTGTAATCATTTTGCACAATCTGTAGTTACTTAACCTATTCTATGAAATATATGAAAATCTCAGCTGAGCTGCAGTGGGGAAAAGTGTTGCCACATCAGCAAGAGTGCAAGATTTCAGCTCATGGGAGCACGCTGTAATTTCTGCTTGAGCAGCTTGAAACAGTCAGACCTTGGCAAAAGTTAAGAAAGTAGGCAAAGCACCTGCTATAATGATCCCCACTTATTAAATAAAAAGCACTGTTATACCGTGAAAGTGTAAGAAGCACATATTACAGAACCAAGGATATTATTATTAGGTTAGAAAGGGGAGACTGCATAAAGAGCCTTTTGCATCCCCTTTGCAACGACCAGCCTCAGTTGTAGCTCATGTATTTTTCTTACATAGCTTTAGTAAGACAAAGCTGATGTTTTCACACTTTTTCTGTTCTATTTCTCTTCTGTTCCTAGAAGCTGGGCACATTATTTAAAGGGGGAAAGGGCAACATTATTTCAGGAAGGTAGTCACAAATTATGTAAGAGAATTATGGGAAGGGTAACATAACCCCTTCCTCTGTTCCCTATACATTATTTCCTGAAATAATTCCTAGAGCAGCTCTTTTAGAAAAAAAAAAATCTAATCTTGATTTTAAAATAGTCAGTGATGGAGAATCCACCTTGATTCTTGGTAAGATGTCCCAGTGGTTAATTACTCACTGTTAGAAATGTACACCTCATTTCCAATCTGAATTTGTCTACTTTCAGTTTACAGCCATTGGATGGTGTTAAACCTTTCTCTTCTAGATTGAAGAACCCATTATTAAATATCTTTCTCCCATCTAGATATAGACTGTATTCAAATCAACCCTTAACTTTCTCTTTAAGTTAAATAAATTGATCTCCTTGAATCTGTAACTATAAGGCATGTTTACTAATCCTTTAATCATTCTCACTGGCTCTTCTCTGAACTCTCTTCAATTTATTGACTTCCTTCTTGAATTGCGGGCACCAGAACTGGAGAAAGTATTGCAGCACCATTCTCACCAGTGCCAAACAAAGAGATAAAATAACTTCTCTGCTCCCATTTGAGATTCCCATTTATGCAGCCAAGGTCTGCATTAGCACTGGGAGTTTATGTTTAACTGATTATCCACTATGACCCACCAACATTTCTTCTACGTAAAAAAAATCAAATTAAACAGCCAATGGAACACAAACCTCCTCTCACTTCACAGATCCATGTTCCCAATACCTCCAACACAATCCACCTGCCACAGTAGCAGCCACAATTATATGATAGGCACAGGAGAGAGTTTGCTCCAGAGTTGAGGGCCTTCATGGAGATTGCTCTGACTCCAGCTCCTTTCTTTTTTAAAGGGAAAGAGCTGAAACTTGAAAGCCTCTGCTGACCAAAACTTGGCAGTATGATGAGAGGAAAGAAGATGCATCCCACTGAAGATCCTAGGCCATTTAGTAATGTATATGTGAAAACCCACCTGTGATTTCAGTCTGGAAACCATTGGGCCACTTGTGCAGCTGATGAAGCATGCTACTGAGCAGTGCCACTGAATGGGAGACTCCTTCTTTCTTCACAAGCTTAATAATTTGATCCCTGGGTAGTGAGCAAAGGCTCTCAAAACAACAAAGACTTCTGCATAAACGGATACAAGGGATCAAAATAACATCGGAGTCAACTGCATGTCTTGGGACTATGACAAACAGACTGAAGGCAAAGGTTCAAGCTAAGCTATCTATCCAAGGGGAGAATCATGGACAGCAGCACTCGCTGCTTTGAAAAAAAAAAAAAAGGCAGATTAAAAAACCGTGCAAAACAAACAAAGAACAGGGTGTTAGTGGAGGCCACTCAGGGAACAATGTCCAGATGTGTGATTGAACAGATGGAAGGAAATAGGTCCCAAAGTCATTCCACCCATTCAGCTTCATCTTTCTGGACTGAAAAATGGCCATTTTGGCCAGAGCCAAGAGTAGATTCCTGGACTTGTGAGACTATGGATAGGATAGTAGATAAGGATAATAGTGTTGATGTAATAGACTTCTGTAAAGCACTTAACTTGGTACCACACAACATTTAGATTAAAAAAAAAAAACTTGAACAATATAAAATGATCATGGTGCACATTAAATGGATTACAAACCGGCTAACTAATAGATCTCAAAATGTAACTGTAAACGAAGAATTATAATCAAACAAGTGTGTTTCTAGTGGGATCGTGCAGCAATCAGTTCTAAAGCCTATGCCATTTAACCTTTTTATCAATGACTGGAAAAAATATAAAATTTATCACTGGTAAAGTTTACAAATGACACAAAAATTGTAAATAAAGAAGAGGACAGTCACTGATTCAGAGTGATCTGGATCACTTGGTAAACTGGGTGCAAGCAAACACTATGCATTTTAATATGGATAAATGTATACATCTGGTTTACATACTTTGTTCCTATTCTTACAGGATGGGGGAGTCAGAGACTCTATCTTAAGATGATGTGATGGTGAAAAAGATTTGGGGTTCGTGGTGGACACTCATCTGAACATGAGTTCTCAGTGTGATGCTGTGGCTAATAATGTGATGCTTGGATGCAGAAACAGGGAAATCTTAAGTAGGAGCAGAAACAGTATTTTATCTCTGTATTTGGCACTCGTGAGAGTGGTGCTGGAATAATTTCTCCAGTTCTAGTGCCCACAATTCAAGAAGGAAGTTGATAAATTGGAGGGGCTTCTGAGCAAATCCACAATAATGATTAAAGGATTATTAAACATGCCTTATAGTGATAGATTTTGCTCTTTGAGTATATTTAGTTTAACAAAGAGAAGGTTAAGGGGTGCCTTGATGACTGAGGGGTGCCTTGATGTCTATAAGTATCTAGATAGGAAACAAATATTTAATAACGGGCACTTCAAGCTAGCAGAGAAAGGTATAATATGATCCAAAGACTAGTAGTTGAAGCTAGACAAATTCAGATAGGAAATAAGGCATACATTTTTATAGTGAAAGTAATTAACCATTGAAACAATTAATCAAGGGTGGTGTTGGGTTCTCCATAACTGACTATTTTTAAATCAAGATTGGCTATTTTTTTCTAAAAGATAAGCTCTGGGAATTATTTTGGGGGAGTTCTGTAGTCTGTGCAATACAGGAGATAAGGCCAGATGATTACAGTGATACCTTCTGGGGTTGGAATCAATGCATTTCTTATGCACCTAAATACAAATGTAAGGACAAATGTGCTGCCAAAACTTTCATAATTTTTTTTGGAAGTGGTAAAAAAGTAGTTCCAACCTGGCACGCCGCTGTGGCCGAGAAGACCACCTACTAATGGGATGTTGCATTCTACAAAAGTTTAAACTTCTGGATTGACTTTGTTGAATCCAGAAACCAGTTTGAGTTTTATGAGATTAAATGCAAACAATCTGGATTCCTCTAGTCTTAAAAGCTGATAGATTTTTGTATTTACAATGGTATAACTGAGAAGATTGTGGCTCCTCATGCTTTCTAAATGCAAACACACACATCTAAAAGGCATTAGTTCTTGCGACAAGAATTTTGCATTCACTCTTCTGAATTATAGATAGCATGTTTGAATATGCATGTGTATGTGATTGGGTGTACTGAAACTTAAAAGCTAAACTCTGATAAGAAAGAGAAATCACCCCAAAACAATCAAGCAGCATAAATTTATCAATGCAAAACAGATAAAATATTTCAGTCCTTAACATGTGTATCTTTTAAACTGCCTCCATCTTTAATGCATTCCCTATTTATGTGACCAATAAACTTGGGACTCAATGAATTTGACAGCATTACAGTGATAATATAATCAGGCACTTCCAAGCTCTTTCAAAATACTTTTCTATTCCTTTCATTGTACAGACATATTTACTGCGGAAAGGGATCGGTGGGTCATAGTGGACCACAAGCTAAATATGAGTCAACAGTGTAACACTGTCGCAAAGAAAGCAGACATCATTGTGGGATGTATTAGCAGGAGTGTTGTATGCAAGTCAAAAGAAGTAATTCTTCTCCTCTACTCCGCACTAATTAGGCCTCAGCTCAAGTATTGTGTCCAGTTCTGGGCACCGCACTTCATGAAAGATGTGGATAGATTGGAGAAAGTCCAGAGAAGAGCAACAAAAACAATTAAAGGTCTAGAAAACACGACCTATGAGGGAAGGTTGAAAAAATTGGGTTTGTTTAGTCTGGAGAAGAGAAGACTAAGAGGGAACATAACAGTTTTCAAGTACATAAAAGGTTGTTACAAGGAGGAGGGAGAAAAATTGTTCTTCTTAACCTCTGAGGTTAGAACAAGAAGCAATGGGCTTAAATTGCAGCAAGGGAGGTTTAGGTTGGACATTAGGAAAAATGTCCTAACTGTCAGGGTGGTTAAGTGCAACCCACACACCTTCTGGGTGTGATGTTCTCTCCTATCTAGTGGCACCGAGACCACTAAGAGAGAGTTAAATGAGTCTGCTCTACAGCCTTAGCTAACAGTCAGTTGGCTTTTAGCTCATGCTGCAGAGACTCAGGCACTAAGCTCCAGAGGTCCCTGGTTCGATCCCTCCTGCCAAGGTCTGGGGGTCTGTCAGCATTACATAAGCACTGGAATAAATTGCCTAGGGAGGTTGTGGAATCTCCATCTTTGGAGATTTACAATAGCAGGTTAGACAAACACCTGTCAGGGATGATCAAGATAATAGTTAGTCCTGCCATGAGTGCCTGGGACTGGACTAGAAGATGACATCTTGAGGTCCCTTCCAGTCCTATGACTATGATTTATTGTGTCCAATCTAAATTAAATTCTTCCTATCTTTTTTTTTTTCTGTTTAAATTTCCCAGGGGTATTGTTTCCCCCAGGCAAGTCTGTTTGAGCTCTCCCCATATGCATTTGGGCATTGAATCCAATCTGTTTTTTACAAGTATCAAACCATTTAAAAAGGGATTTTTTTTCCTCCTTGACCACATTATGCCTCAACCACATCTTTTCAAATGTGCCTCACAGATGCATTAAGCTGTCATATATCACATCTGGCTGCATTAGTCATTTTGCCATATGTTGCACTATGTAACAGATGTGCCAAGTAAATTACTAGAAATTATGCTCTTGTTAAACATACCATAGTTATCCAATGGCTCTTGCAACTTTGCTGTGGAAAATCAGGCATTCTATAGTGATATATCAGGATGGGATATTTCTTTCCTTTTTTTTTTTTTTTTTTTTTTGTCCTTTGGGGTGAAATACTCTTAAAGGGTCATATTGGGAAGCCCTTCTTCATAGAAACAGTCCCCTTGGCTTCAGTGGGACCACTGACATGAGTAAATGCTCACAAACATGACTAAAGTCTCCAAAGTCGTCCCAAAGTTTCCAGATTTAGATATATTTAACATTTAATTTTTCCATCTTAATTCTTGAAATGAAGTCACAATAGTGCTGTACTTTGGTGTATTGCTTAACATACTAATATTCAGATAAACTAATGTAATGTTGGTGTATAATTCTCTGTTCACTTGAAGTTATGTGTTACTCAGTTTAGCAATCATTAATTTAAAAAATAATCTGAAAGCTCTCCACTAAGTTTGAACAAAGTTGCCCCACACAGATTGTGATGAGAAGTCAACACATTCTCCATTGAAAAGCAGAAATAGAGCTAGTTAAAATTCTCTTGCTTCTTTGGACAATAATGGCTCAGCTGTGCCCCCAACCCTTCTAATCTTAACTGGAAACAATTACAAAATGTAAATATTAATGAAGCTTCAACATGTTAGAGGGCAGGGGGGAGAGAGAGACAACTACATGATTTCCAGAGCATTCTATTCAATAAATACTTGCTATTAGCTTGTCTGCTGTAGGAAAATTGGTGTAGGGAAATGTGAGGTGGGGTTCGAAATATTTAGATAAGGCCTGATTTAATACATGAACTTCCATTTGAGTCAATGGGCTTTGGAGTAGGCTCATACTTATTATACTTTAATGTTTGCACCCAAAAAAGGGTAAAAGTTTTTCAAGTGTAATTATTTATTTTTACATTAAAATAATGTTTAAAGTATTATTTGTACAATCTTCAAAATAATTTCTTTGAACTCTTCTCCTTATTAGGAATGCCAATCTTGTCAGAGTCTGTGTGTCACATTATTTTAATGATAAGTCTTTTCACAATGAACCTTAATAACTAAGGCCTCAGATAAATTCCTACAATTCCTATTGAATCCCATGTGATTTGTGTGCAGTTATCTAAGTGTAGAATTTTGCATTAAATAGTTAGGCAAAAACATTTGCCACCTATTTATTTGATAGGAAGGATATTATATATCTAATCTGTAATCAAACATACAAGAAGAATATTTTCTTCCATGTCTATTTAACTCAGGTAAGTAATGTTTGAATTTGTGGAAAAAACACAATGTCCAAATTTCTTGTGTTATGTTACTTTTCTTTTTTGATTCTAGTTAAATCACAGATAAAAATGTGGATAAAAATATGCTCTGAAACTACAATGAATTTTGACACTAATATTGTGTTCTTATTTATCACTGAAGTTCCCCACAGATACTGGATACAATGATACTGGAACAGATTATTAAACAATCAATTTGTAATCACCTAGAGGTAATAGAATTCTAAGGAATAGGCAGCATAGATTTGTCAAGAGTGAATTGTGCCAAATCAATCTATTTTCCTTCTTTGACAGAGTTATTGGCCTAGTGGATAGGACAGAAGCAATAGATGTAAAATACCTGTGTTTTTAGTAAGGATGTTGACACAATCCCACATGATGTTTTTATATGCAAATTAGGGAAATGCAATCTAGATGAATTTACTGTAAATTGGGTGTACAACCGGTTGAAAGACTTTACTTATGAGTCATCAGTGGTCTGCTGTCAAACTAGAGGGCATATCTAGTGGGGTCCAAAAGAGATCAGTCCTGGGTCTGGTACTATTTAATATTCTCATTAATGACTTGAATACCGGAGTGGAGAGAATGCTTATTAAAATTTGCAGATGACACCAAGCTGGGAGGGATTGCAAGCATTTTTGAGGACAGTATTAGAATTCAAAAGGACCTTGATAAATTGAAGAATTGGTCTGATTTCAACAAGATGAAATTCAATAAAGATAAGTGCAAGGTACTTCACTGAGGAAGGAAAAAATCAAACTCACAGATACTAAATGGGAAATAACTGACTAGGTGATAGTACTGCTGAACAGCGGTTATAGTGGATCCAGATTGAATATGAATCAATAATGTGATGCAGTTGTGAAAATGGCTAATATCATTTTGGGGTGTATGAACTATAGGTGCTGGAACTAGGGATGCAGCACCCCCTGGCTTGAAGTGTTTTCCATTATAGACAGGGTTTACAGTTTGGTTCAATGGCTCTCAGCACCCCCACTATAAAAATTGTTCCAGCACCCCTGATATGAACAAGATTGTTGTATGTAAGACAAAGAAGTTAATTGTCCATCTCTACTCGGCCCTGGTGAGGCCTCACTTGGAGTACTGTGTCCACTTCTGGGTGCCATACTTTAGGAAAGCTCTGGACAAATTGGAGATAGTCCAGAGGAGAAGAACAAAAATGATGAAAGGTTTAGAAAACCTGATCTATGAGGAAAAGTTAATGTAGTCAGATGAGGCCCTGAAACATAAACCCTTGGTATCAGAGGCCTGGTATGATGCCTGAGGCCTGAACCAAAGGAATGGTCAAGACTTTGTTAACATAAAGCAAAGTTAAGCTGTGAGCCAGAGGCAGACCCAGCTCACAAAAGCTGGCAAGAAGAAGGCTGCTAATTGGACGTATACACATATCTAAAGGGTATCAATCACTAATAGGATAAACATGGACCAGGATGGCACCAGAACAGTCTGGTATAAACACATTCCACAGAAATAATGAGGAACAGGATGACCCATCCTAAAAGGATAATATGATGGATAGACTTGTTTGTTCGAACCAACATGTACTAGGAGAGAGGCAGCACCCCAACACGCGGAGGGGTTGTACTTCAATACATCAGGAGTGACGTGTAACTTGTTTGTACCTGTGTATAAGAATGCATACCTGAGTGGATATCTGTGTCTGGTCTGGCGGCTGTAGAGAGTCCTGCCACTGACTGAGCCGGTCCATTGTCAGGGGGCACATATTCGTAGTATGTCCTGTAGAGTCTGCAGGAAACTATTGCTGTGCTTCATTTGACAATAAACCTGGCCGGGTGCTTTCATGCCTTATCGGAGTGTGGTCATTGGGGGTTCTCTCAGGGTCTGCTGTGTCAGCTATCTGTGCAGAGCCGGGGCAGCACACAGAGGGAACACACGCACACAGCCGACTGTTATCAGCATTGAACAAGAGCAGAGCACCACACCGGTGACATCTGATTTAAAAAATCTGGGAATGTTTAATCTTGAGAAAAGAAGACTCAGGGGGGATCTGATAAGTTTTCATATCTGTTAAGGGCTGTTATAAAGAGGATGGTAACCAGTTGCTCTCTATGTCCACTGAAGGTAGAACAAGAAGTAATGGGGTTAATCTGCAACAATGGAGATTTAGGTTTGATATTAGGAAAATCTTTCTAACTTTAAGGGTAATTAAGTTCTAGAATAAGAAGTTTTAAAGAATAGATTGGACAAAAACCTGTCGGGGATGGTCTAGGTTTATATTTTCCTGCCTCAGTGCTGGGAGCTGCATTTGATGACTGCTGGAGGTCCCTTCCAGTCCTACATTTCTGTGATTCTGTGTCAATTAATATCAGTGCTGAGATGTGTCATGTGGATCAGAGAGGATTTTTTTTTTCCCATGCTGAAGACAAAGAATGTGAATAAACACTTTGGATACATCATTGTTTTACTTCTTGACTTTGTTCTCTCTCAATATACCTTGCAGACTATCCACACCTGAGCAAGGTGATATATGGATACTCTTTTTGCTGAGTTAACTGTAAATGAAAGCTATGGAATGAGTACAATGCCCACCAGGATGATGAGGAATTGTCTATCAGATTTCTCATTGGACACTTGAAAATTGTATTGCAAAAAATAGTGAGTCCTAGCTATAAAATTTTGCACACAGCATTGATGAATGTCACCATTACCAGATGGCAACAAAATCCAAGCCATTAAATTAACATGTCTGAGACCCATTGAGAGATTTCATGAGGTGGTACTTGGTCATAAAACCACTGTGGAATAAATATTTAAAGAATACCTATTAAGCACACAGTAAGATTCAGTTAAGGACACAATTTCTCTCATAAACATGCATATTCAAAGTAGTCAGAGCAATTAAAAATTATAGTCTTTCTGTGCCTAATTGTATTCTTGGGTTACTGAGGCAAAATATCATATTTTCATAAAAAACCAGGAAAATATATTTTGCTCTTGCTCGTTATTAACCATGTCCCCTTCAGTTTATTTCATTTGTACTTTGTAAACAGTTTCTAATGGTGCTTTTTTTTCTATAGTCAAACACAACTAGAAAGTCTCTATTAAGAAATTCTATTAATATTTATTTTTTTATTTAGTACCCTTTCTTTTTCAGACTTGGCCACTCTGCTACCCATTGTGATCCCTTTTTTTCTCTTTGATCTTTGATCCTGTGACTATTAGTGATTTTCTCCACTATAAGTTGGTCCCCTCTTCACAGATTTTTGATCTCTTTCTCACCAAGCAAACCTCTTATTCCTTTATCCAGTCTCGCTTTTCTAAACTTTGGCAACTCTTTACAACCCTTAATACTTCACTTAAACCATCTGTAGATTGACACAGCACAGAGACTTATTTGCATCCATAGGTGAGATATGGACTTTATGCAGGAGGCAGAGAGACCTATTGGTTGGAGAATGTGTAGTTTGCTGCAACTGTTTAACTATCTAGGCTGTAAGAAGAGTTAAAACTCTTCATGGTACTTGACCCCATCTGCATTGCAGGTTCATGTAAAACAGGGAGTTATCTATGCCATCTCTCCATCCTGTTCTTAGATTCAGACACTCGCCAAATCTTGGTGCTTCCCTTTCGTTAATGTCTAAACTCCACCCGTTCCTTTCAATCCTCATTATTAAAAGCTGGATTATTAAAAGATGGATTCTCTTAACTACTGGAGCATTACAATCTCTCTCTTTCTCGAATGACTCTTTGCCCTTCCCTCAGCAAACCATTCTATTAAATCTTTCTATTTAATAGTAATAACATTGTGCTTTCAGCATGGCACAGATAAAAGATGATAGTCTTCTTTTCCCACTGCTTGTGTCATGTTACCTCCTTTCTCAAGTACCTTCATTGGCTGAAATCTTTGCCTTCATCTTCAGGAATCTGTATTATTCCCTCACTTCCATCTATTAACTCTTTTTTACCCTATGTTCTGCCCAGACCTCTGGCCTTGTTGCACCCTTAATTTCTTCCTTTCACTCATACTTGCATGCTTATTTCATTATTCTACCATTCCTTTAAAGAACCTCACATCCAGTGTGAGAAGGGTCAGCCATATGTTTCTGAAATACTTTCTCCTCCAAAAGAATGAAAATCAAACGCTTTTCCTGTATGATCAATTACCAAGGTAAAAAACAATAACTATTTTCCCTTTATTTTTTTTCAAATAACCTCTCATATTTGCATAATAATTGGAATATATTTAAGCACATTTGACAGCCTTTTCATACTTTACTTGTACTGTGAGATCTAACTTTAATTAAGGTGTCTCTTGAAGAATAAGTTACTTGCTATTTGAATAACCATTTGTAAGTGAATCCAATATGTCTTGATATGACTTAATCTGTCCTACACTATTTTCATTACATTATAGTTCATTTTTTCCTTTTTTGGTTTAAATACTGTCACAGCTGGTTGGGTTTCTTACAAGAAACTAAAACAGGTCAGTATGATTTCAAAATCAAGTTCATGGTTTGCTTTGGTAGTTTGATTTGTCTTTAGTAGAGTTACAAATAGAGCTGTGCAAATTTTTCACAAGGCAATTGAAAACTCACAAAGTAAAACCATTCTATTTCAGAAACATTTTGCACAAATGGACAATTTTATGTGAAAATGGTTAGTATAATTTTAAAGCCACAAACAATTAAATTTGAGGTGAATTTGTCCAGTTTTGATCAAAATGGAATTTTTACTGAACACATTGTAAATGTTCCTTTTTTCATGATTTTTATGGAACACACCCTTACATAACATACAAACACACACAAAAATCAGTAAAAAAATTCAGGTGTGAAATTGCAGAAAATTAATTCCTGATGTGTTCAGAATGATATAGCTGTGTAGAGAAGGCTCAGGCCCGAGGGAGTTGGGGAAGAAAGCAAAGCATTCGGCTTTATTACAAATGGTGATTTCAAATGAATAAATAACACACTTCTTACATGTGCAAATATATAAAAATGCCATTAGGTGCTCAGTTAAAGATGAGCTAGTATTTTAAAAAAGATCACAATGCTTAATTTATCATGTTGTTTTCCTGCTTATTTAGATGTAAAACATTCTTTTAGGGTGACATTCACATATGGTGCAGAGGGCTAATGCAGAAAACTCTGCACCACTTAAATCTACATCAGGGCT
Organism: Eretmochelys imbricata; assembly: GCF_965152235.1. Lineage (NCBI taxonomy): Eukaryota > Metazoa > Chordata > Testudines > Cheloniidae > Eretmochelys > Eretmochelys imbricata. The sequence continues at coordinate 93,028,917 of NC_135572.1, forward strand.
GAGATATGGCTTCTCTGTCAAAGCACGCATTCAGAAATGCCTGCACATAATCTGACAAAGAAGACCACTGAAGGACATAAATCCACACCGTGTAGAGGTCAAGCACAGGAGTTTATTATGTACAGCAATGAAGGAGTGTCACCTCGCTTATTAGGCTCAGAGACTCTGTCAATCGATAGATTACAATGGATTTCCCATAGATAAGGGAAAGTGACGGGGTAGGCAGTCCCACACCCCCAGATAGGTTTAGCTGCAAGACATGATACCACAGTAGCCAATGGTCAAAAGGTTACATAATGTCTCCGCCCATGGTCTCAAGTTAACAAATTAACATTTAGCATTTAATTAATACTTTAATAAATATATTAGTTTAAAATATATGTTGAATTCTGATTTGGGGTCCATAGGACTGAAGTAGCTTCTTTGATTGTCCAACAGATACATATCACGGGGTAAAAGCAAAGAAACAGTGAAAGTATATGGCAATAAAGATTGTCTTTCAAGTTGCTTATTTGTGTTTTAAGGCAGGCATTGGTCCCTGGGAAAGGAAGGTGGGAGGAGGCCATATCTTATACTGACATGCTTGAACCTTTCATAAACTCAAGGTTGGATGTGTGGGAAGAACATCTCCATACAGAAGAAACTATCACAACAGAAACTGGGCTTCTTTGACTTATTTGCATCTTTGAATTAGACACAATTATTGCCCCCAACATCTGGCATTGTGCTGACCAGGCATACCTTAGCAAAAGCAAGGTTATCTTCTGTTATTCTGCTTTCTTTTAGCTAATCCCTATTTGCTAGGCCTCTGACCTCTTGACCAAATTCTGGACTTTGGGCCTGTACACAAATCCATATACCAGGTTATTACATTAGCAATGGATTTTTAACTCTTCAGTCCCTCCTCTTGACCCTAGGGTTCCCTAATCTGCCAGGTCACATATACCAATTTTAATGTACCCAGTCAATTTCGGAGTCTCCGGTAAAGCACCAATACCATTAGGAATGTCAGGATAGACACTCCCCACATAACTTGACAAAATAGCACCCAGATCCATCCCCGGGGGTCCTTATCACCTGAGATGGCATCGCCCATGATTATCGCTTTAACCTCCACTGCCTGGTTCCGTGCTTTCAAGTACTTCACATCGGCCTGGTTCACGGTTTCCCCTATCAGGGTGTACCTCAGATGGCCTTCCCCAACATGCCTTTGGGCCTCAGCCACCAACTCCCTGATCTTCGCCTGCAGGGCCTGTAGACCCTCTAGATACTTACTGCCGTAGTACCATTCCGGATCCCATGTTAGGTTACCCATTATTGGCGGAGTATGGTGGAGCTGCGTCCCGTCAACAGTCAGGGTTGCCCTTCGGGGAACCGTCATGCATATGGATGGATGCCTCGAGGGGCAGGTTAGCTGAGCCATTTAGCTCTGGTTTCCGTTTAGCTCGATGGATTGGTTCTGGGCAGTCACACACCAGTAGGTTCCGTTCATCTGGACCAGCTCCGTGTGTGCCAGTTTCTCAGTGATGGCCACTTCGAACCTAGACAGATTGGTTAGAATATTATATGGGCATGTACACAGAATTTCCTTATCAGAGTGGGTGCAACATTCACTAGGATACAATGCTTTCCCAGCAACCTCAGAGTATGCAACGCCTTTTATTTTAATAACATGACCCCCCCTCCATACTGGCAGGGTGGTTACCATCCTGGCTTGCTGTAAATGAGGGATGCCCAGAAGTACCAAAAGGTTGAAGAGTATACTGTGACCTGTCCAAACTGGTCTTTGGACTCTCATTGATTCTCTGTTTCCCCATGCCCACTGAGGGGTACTAGGGAGATAGGGTCCCACCACTTCCATGAGGGCTGGGTAGACCCGGCCATCAAGGAGATCGGTTACAATTCCCTGTGTGGTGATGGACAAAGTTTGTCCTGCTCTCCAACTCTCCTCCAGTGCCTTTATTTTAGTACCATTTATTAGCAGGCTGGTAACTTCTTGACCCAGATATTTTGTTATATCTAATGAGGTGGATACAGAGGTTGACAGACCCTTTAAGCTGTCTACGATCAATCAACTGGCCCTATTAGTATCCAATCCTCCCCGGCCATTAGAGATTACAGCATCTGCCAGCCTTGATTCAAGTCGGTCCCTTCTCTCAGCTTGGCATGCTATGGTATAGGTGTTGCCAACAGAATTACCTGCACCAAACCCTCCTGCAAGGGTATCTAGTAATTCCCTCTTCTGTCTGGTTAGACTCTCACCAATTTGATTTGTTAGACTAGTAATGTTTCTACTCATTCAAGGCCTGACCTTTGCACACTGTCTGTTCACTTCCTTTAATGGAATATGCACCTTGACCCTGTAAGTGTGGAATACTACCGAGGTGAGGACAGGTAGTGCTGGTCCTATTATTACCAATCCTGGTTCTGGAACAGGGATTTGTTCAGGGCATGACACACCGTCAGGTGGTTCCACTCTGTCTCCGATAACTTGGTTAATTGTTACCAGTTGTGGGCATTCTAATTTGGGCCATTGTTTCACAAATTTATGCCATGCCTTTGGGGTTACCTCCGACCGTGCTTTAAGTGGTAAGCCCCATCCTGAATTAACAGGCCCAACCTCCACAGGTACCATGTCAGTATGACTGGCACATGATCTTTCATGAGTGTCTGGTTTCTTTCCCACAAAATCCCACACAAATTCCAGTATTGAGGTCTGCGTGTTTCCTCCCAAGCCATCATGGCAATATACCATGTAATTGTGTTGAAATGAGGGATAGCCCAGGACCTTGTAGTCCCCTTCACTAGTAGTACGAAGCTGTCCTCCTTTAAAGGTAATCCAGACACTGGTTGCATTAAGTACAGACACTGTCCCTTGAAGAGGGCCACAGCATCGTCTAAGGGTGTCACCCTGCTCAAAGGGGTAGCTCATGCACTTCCATGATTCTTTCCAAATGCCTCCACTAAACTCCATAATCTATGGCACCTGACACCAGCAAAATAACAGGGCAGTCGGGTGTTATCAAAATTGTGATGTTACTAGTCTCCCTGTTATTATGAGCATCAGTGTATGATTTTATTTGGACCTTTTTATGTTCCTCTGTGTGCTCATGTCCTAACCATAGTGCCACCTTTATCTCTGGCCAGACTTGTTTATTGGCCACTGCACGTGTTCTGCAAAAGCTAAGTGTTTCTTTAGTGCAGCAATTAAAGCGAAGCAAACCCGGAAGAGTGGGGTTAGTGACCCATTCCCAATCCTCCTTTTCACATGGCAAACTACTTGTGTCCTTCCTCATGCACCACAGGGACACAGGAGCCACAGCAGGAGCCTCCCCATGGTCACTCTGGTTGTTCTGGCCACCCTTCAGTCCTTCCTCTTCCACCTTCTATTGTTTACCTGTGGAGACACTTGTGGAAACATTGTTAATATTGACAGATGCTGATTTAAAATAATAAAGCATCTTTTTTCATAGAGGGCCACCACCAGTGGCCACCACTAGTGGCCCTGGACCAGTGTTCCATGGCAGCTCTTGTTTGTCTCCACCCCAGATGAGCTGGAGAAGCAGAGCCCATATGCACTCCAGGGCTACCAGCTCCTCCCCTCCCTGGTCCATACCAGGGGTGATTCTTATGCACAGAGCCTTGTTCTTCCAATTTACTTTTTTTCTTTTGGGCTTATGGTTGCATATAGCTTTTTTACATTTACTTCCTCTTCGGGCACTACAGCTGCACAAACCTTAATAGGACTTGCTTGTGCAATTTCTTTGGCCCGTCTGTCTGCCCAGTAATTTCCTTTTTGTTCCATGCTTGAGATTTTATTATGTGCTTTTATCTTTACTATTGCCAGTTCTGATGATAGTTTGGCAGCTTCTGTTAGTCTTTGAACTGCCTCCACATTATTAATTGGCTTGCCAGTTGTTGTTATAACACCCCTGCATGACCACACGTCCATGTAGTTATGTACTAGTCCGAATGCATATCTGCTGTCTGTGTATACAGTGAGCTTCTTGACTTCCCCCACCCCCAAAGCTTCAGTGAGGGCTGTTAGCTCCGCTTCTTGTGCTGACTATGATCCTTCCATCTGACCTGACGCTATCACTGTCCCATCACTGAGTGCCACTGACCATCCGGTGTGTGGCACTCCAATCTCATGCTTTCTTGATTCATCTACATACAGAATTATATCTGGATTCTCTAGTGGCTCTTCTTTAACTCTCCCCAACACTTCCTCTTTCCTATCTATAAGACATTCATGTACCTCTCCCTCTATGTTCAGACATTTAGCTACATTTATTCCTTTGTCCCTTACGATAGAGAAGTTGGAGTTTTGCAAGCACGGTGCTGATTCCCACTGACTCCTGCGGGCATCTGTTATAGATCTTAGCCGCCCGGTAATAAGGAGATCAATAAGTATATGGGGTGTATGTAGCACTAATTTCCCTGTGAGAGAGTATGATTCACAAGCTTTTACTGCCCAGGAAGTGCAATTTAGAGCTGCTACCCACTCTGGTAGCCCTGGGATACAGGGGGTCTTAAGGTAGATAGGTATTGGATGCTGCTTATCTCCCTGAAGTTGTGTCAATACAGCAGAGTATTAAGTTTCACTATGGCTGCAGTAAAGGTGGAACGGCTTTCCCATAGCCGGTAAACCCAGGTTGGGGGCTGAGGTTAAAGCCTGTTTTATTTTTAAAAATGCCTCCTCTTGTTCTGTGACCCATATTACTAACTCATTTGCAGGCTTTCCTCCTTTAGTTAGGCTTTGAATTGGTTCCACCATCTCTGAGTACTCCAAAATATATGTTCTATAGAAATGGAGAAGTCCCAGCACCTTCCGGACTTCCTTAACTGACCATGTTTTTTTTTTTAACTTTTGAATTTCCTGCTTTCTGTCTACTGTGAGTGTTTTCTCTCCCTGTGATATGTTATGCCCTAGATATCAAACCTGCTACTGTTGCAATTGAGCTTTCTTCCCGCTTAATTTAAATCCTGCCTCGCAAAGATATATAAACAATCTGTTTAGCGTTTTTAAATGGTCCTTTTCATTTGAACTGGCAATTAGCAAGTTATCTACATACTTCAATTTTACAGTATCCCCTTCCAAAGGCACTTGTGCTATTACTTCTGCTATAGCCCTGTGGAAGATGGAGGGAGAATTATGGAACCCCTGTGGTACTCGGGTTCAAGTGTACTGCTGGTCTCCCACTGTAAATGCAAATTTCTCCTGATTCTCTTTTGCAAGGGGAATACTCGAAAATCCATTAGCTATAATCAGGACTGGGAATACTGAGTGTCCTGGTTTTAGCAAATTAAGGATAGTGGCAGGGCTTGCCACAATAGGATGTGTCTTTGAAGTCACCCGGTTAAGGTGGGTGTAGTGTATAGTTAACCTCCAGGTCCTGTCTGGCTTCTGGATGGGCCAAATTGGGGAGTTAGTTATGGAGGTGGTTTTTCTAATCACCCCTTTAGATTCCAAATTAGTGACTATAATTTTAACTGCCTCCAAGGCTTCTGGTTTAATTGGGTACTGCCTGTGGGCTTTATGAGTTGGTCCTTCTACAGATATAGGCTTCATGTTTACTAGCCCACAATCTTGTTTATCTGTTGCCCACAATTCAGGGTAAAGGGAACACAGTGTTTTTTCTGGACTTTTCCCCCACTCTGGTATTATTGCTTTACTACTGGCAATCATGGCTATATTTTGAGATAATCTCTCCTGTTTGGACCCTCCAGCCTATTCAATGCAGCTAGCTCTGGGGTTGATTACTCACCCGAGCTCCTTAACGAGATCTATGCCACAAATTGTATCTCACTGCTCGGTGCAAACCCAGATTTGACTGACTGTGACCATATCTTCAAATTTTATTTCTACTGGCTGGCTTAGGGTTGCTTTTAATCTCCCCCTCCCCACCCCTTCAATCCATATGGTTTGATGGGTGAGGGGGAGATCTTGGCTGGCTATCAGTACTGAGGTTCCTGTGTCTATTAACATGTTGCACGGTCGGCCCCCAACTCGTGCATTAAGAAACATCCTGGGGTCACCTTCAGTTCCAGCCACAGAGGCCGCCAATACCTATTTGCTAGCCAGGAGTTTGAGCAACTCCTCGGTTTGTTTATCTTTTTCTTGTTCTTGGGTACTAGTTGTATCAGTTTTATTCTCTTTATTTGGCCACTGGCCCTCCTTACTTCTGTCCCCTGCCCCCGGAGAGGAAGCAGTTTTCCTTTATGTGGCCATTCCTTTTACAATTTCTGCATGTTTTGATTTTATTTTTATTTTTACAGTCACGTGCCAGATGTCCAGGCTTATTGCATGTGAAGCAGGTAGTGGTTTTGATTGCATGAACTGCTGTAATTTCCTCAGAGGAGGTGGTTGTTGCTACCTTCCTCTTTTTTCTGTTTTCTACTTCCGTGGCCCATTTCATTACTGCTGAGTATGTCTCTCCCACTGAGATGCCTAATGCCAGGACCGCTTGGTGGTCTGCAGACAGCCCTTCCTTTAAGATTTGGAGGAATACATTATGGTCTCGGGATGTTATATTCTCCAGACCTGAATAAGCTCAGAATGCATTCCATTTCTTTTTAACATAAGACATGGCAGACTCCCCTCTTCTTCTGAACCACTGATTACAGAGCCCCCCAGTTTGTGGTCTGGGCTCCCAAAACAGCAGATAGTGCATTTCTGAATTTTGTTGCACTGCCTGTGTCTGGGTTTGGAATTCCTGCTGGTTCTCCAGCCTGATCCCTTCCCGCAGCGTTGCGGTTATGATCTTCAGCCCAGTGCCCATTTTCATTTATCTTCTAAGTTGTCCCACACATCCCTGGGACATTTACACTTGACCAGGATGTGAACATCCTTCCTATGGAGGCCGTGTATTTCAGTCAGGCCGTCCAGCTTGTCCCAGAACTCTTGTTATCTCGTTTGAGTTTGAGTAAATTAGACAGTAACACCTGTTTTTTCCTGGAGGGTGAAGGGACGGTAGATTTCAATTGTTTCTGTCCTGCATCCTCTTACTGGTTCACCTTCCACATAGAGAAAGGCCATGACGGACTCACAGGGCCACAATTACACACATTTTTTGGCTCCAGAACACCATTCACAATGTTGGCTTGAAAGGACCTCCTATATTCATGTTCTTTTCTATAACTACTGAATAAAGTGATCGGTATTTTAGACTGAGGAATCCAGATGTATTTTATAGTACATATTTTAAGCAAATGTTGTAGCAGAAGGATAAAGTGGAATCTGTTTATTTGATACATTATTTTATGCATGCACTTGACCAATATCAGGATATGACCCAATCCCAACACGCACTGAAATGTTCCAATGCTCAATTCAGATAGTGCTCTGACTACTCTGAGCAACACTTGAGTAATAAGGTTAAACCTGAATTTTATCCATTTTCTATTGTATTCATTGTTTTTTTTGTACCTATCATGAGATCTGAGTACCATTCTCTTTTGGCTTGGGTGCATGTGTGTGTGTGTAAGAGAGAGAGACTCCCTGTTCCCAATTTAAGAAAAGTGAGTGTATGAGTGCCAAAGTAGGATGTCTGCCATCTTTAGATTTTTGTCTCTATAGACAGAAGGTATTGCATTATCACTAATTTATACTTATTTGCCAATTTGCAGATGTTTCTGAGACAGACAGATGCAGTTGTAATGAGAAACTGTCTCAATGTGTTTATTTTACAGTTGTTTGTGTTGCTGCAAAACATTAATATATGTCCGTGATATAGATTTAAAAATATATAAAATACCATGAACAAAAAACAGTGATAAACAGCATTGTGTTTATACAGAAGGGAGGTCTGAAGTATGGTGGGGAGCAGCTTTAGGACTGGTCTTACTGAACACCTTCATAAATTATTTGAAAGAAGGAGTAAAGATCACATTAATGGTATTCATAGATGATATTAAATTGGAAGGAACACCACTGAGATTAATGCAATGCATAAGCATGGATGGTACCTGTAATATTGCATTCAATTCTGGGCATCATGTTACTAGAATGCAAAGAAGGAAGGAGTTCAGTTAAGAGCAAAAATAATTAGAGAGTCACAGGGAAAGGTTAAACCACTTAAATATATATTTCTTGGCTAAGAGACTTCCAAGGGACAACTTTTCAAAAGTACTTGGTACCCAGACTTCCACAAGAGCTCAGCCCCCAATTAAATACCTAAATGATGTCAGATTTTCCCTAAGTGCCCCAGAAAATGACTGCTGGAGAAAGCCTTCTACACTTTTGAATAAAAAAACACTACATGCCATGTTCCCCTGTGCCTGTGGAAGCCTGACAAATTCCATGGTTATAATTGGAGCTGGGCAACATTTTTGGGGTGAATATCATCCTTCTCCTCCTCATCATCGGTAATCCGTAGATTCGAGTATGATCTCTACCACAGATTTATATATGGGCCCTGAGATGACTCAGGAGTCTGATCCTGAAAACACAGATTCACCCACAGTAGGTACAATAATTTCCTGTGGGTCTGCTGCCTGCTGGGAGAAAGTTCTTTCTTTTTCCTTCCTTCTCTCTGTCTTTTTATCTTAGAGGGCAAGGCGCTCCTCTTCGAAGCAGGCCACTGCCTGATGGAGGATGTGCTGCCATAGAGGTTGGTTGGTGGCTTGCTCCTCCCAGCTTGTGATGTCCACATCAGTTTTCTTGAGATAAGCTTTCAGTGTGTCTTTGTAGCATTTCCTCAGACCACCCCGGGATCTCTGACTATGGGTGAGCTGAGCGCCGAGGACTTCTTTTGGAAGGTGAGAGTCCAGCCTTGAGAGTTGGAGCATGAGGAATAGGCTATTTTCCAAAAAATGCAATTTTGGTCAATCTGAAACTATCTGTGAATTTGACATGAATTTATTGAATAGTTGCAGCTAGAAAAAAAAAACATGCTAGATTCACAGGACAGCCAGGACAGACAAGAGAGAGTTTGAATCCCCCAGGGTCTTCCACATCCCAGGTGAGTGCACTGGGTTATAACTAATAAGGGAGGCACGACTTCCTCTGGCCATTTTGTGAATATAGCCCTTTAAAAACCACTGAGAATAAAAAACTTTAGGTTGAACATCATGGTTTGTTTGATCCAAAATGGGCATTTTTCAATTCACCAATATTTTTAGAATTGTCTGTTTCAGTTAGACCCAAATCACATTTTAAAAAAAATTAGGAACTGCCAACATACTGAAAAATCAGTTGTTCACCCAGTTCAATTAATAATGGCTCCCTCTTCAAGACTTCAGAACACAGGGTGCTCCTCTTCTATCAGCAATTCACAGCACAAAACTCTATGATTCATTTTTGATGTTGCAGAGACAAAAATATGGGTATTAGCATAAAGCAGTGTGTCTAAAAACCTATATCTTGGAAGAGTATGTGTCATTTAGCTCTAATAATCCTGCTTTTTGTTGTGAAAAAAAAAACAACACATTAGTAATTTGTCATGTGGAGACAATCACAATTCTATGTTAACCAATTTCTGTATTCTAGCCACTTACTGAAATATTTTCTTAGTCTGACAACATAAATTATGATTCTCCCAAACCCTTTGGCATCTTCAGCCAAAATTGGAGTCCTTCAGCAATACCCCTTCTTCCTTACAATTTGATTTTCTTTCCATCTCCTAGCATCAATTGGCATTCTTAAAACATTTAAGAAAAATCATTGAATCTTATAATCCAGAACAGACGCAACATTTCTGCATTCTTTTTTTCACAAAATGAAATGCTTTTTGTGTTACAACGCAGAGTACATAGCTTCAAGGAGCGCTTATGTGGCTCTTTGATTGTAGACATACTGTACTACATATCCTATCATTATACTGATGACAATGAAATATATTGTTGTTGTTGTTGCTGCTTTTAATGCCTCTGCCTTAGAGAAAATGAAATAAACTTTCCAAATCCAGGAAGTTTTGTTAGCACCTGTGTCACGTACATGTTTAAATGAAAGGGAAGATTTTTGGAAAGACTAGTTAAATGTAATGGTTTCTAAAGGCATTCAGATGGCTTACAAGACCCAGTATTGTTGCTGACATGCAGGCAAACCTCACTGATGGCTGTGGGAGGACTGCAAGATTCATACTGTGTAGTTTTATTATTCTAAATCTACTTAATTAATCATTTCATTTATAACAATTATATTTTTATCTAATTTCAAACTTAGTGTAATGAGGTATTGGCCTTTAAGGTCAGAGAAGATAGTTTGTAAGGCCAGTTCCCCATTCTATGTGTCCAGTGAAGTGAATGAAGCTGTCATTAGAAGAGAGACAGTTTGGTTCTGGGAACCAGTTAACGTTTGCAGCCGGGGTGGATAGGAAAAAACAGAGCGCTGTTCCTCAAAGAGCCTGGGATGGCAAGCCTTGTAGAATGGGTAGTGCAAGGCTCCCCTCTCTCTCAGCCGGCACCATTGGTTGGCGTCATTAGGTTCCCCTGGGAAGATTTAAGGGATTGATAAGGTGACTGGGCAGGTGATTCAAAAGGAGGCTACAAGCTCAGTTAGAGAAAGCTGCTAAGAGAATGATGTCAACCAGCACACAGCACCTTGCACTGGCACCAACTTTCCAAAGTGCCAGGGGGTGCTCGACCCACGGTTCTGTCCCAGGCCCCACTCCCACCCCACCCCTTCCTCCAAGGATCCACCCTAGCCCTGCCTCTTCCAGCCCCGCCTCTTCCTGCCCAGTTCAAACCCCTCCTCTGAGCACACCAGGTCCTCGCTCCTTCCCCCTCCCTCCCAGCCTCCTGCACGCCGTGAATCAGCTATTTGTAGTGTGCGGAAGGCATGGGGAGGGAGGGGGAGACATGGGGAGAGAGAGGAGGCGCTGACGGGGGGCTACCAGTGGGAGATCAGCACCCACCATTTTTTCCCCATGGGTGCTCCAGCTTCAGCGAATGGCACTTTACAGGAGAAAAATGAATCCTTTGACTTGAGTGGTGAGCAAAAATGCCCTTTTTTTGGGAACTAAACAACACTGAATAAATTAGACTCCACCAGAGGGGGAATATTGTTTTAAAAACTGTTGGGTGTCACTGAGTTATTCTGGAGAACTCAGAGAAAAGGAGGCAAGGTGTGTGCAAGGCCATCTCAAGACATGAGGTGGCACACTGGCACAGCACCTTTCTACACTTACCTCTTGACAATATTAGGCCACACTGTACTCTGGCCATCGGAGCAGAAGGGAAGGACCCAGTCAATAGGTCATCCACAAAGAAGCAAGAACCACTGACAGGAGGAGCTGGAACAAGAGAGAGTGAGGGGATTTTGTGGGGATATGCAGAAAGGGACTTGTAATCTGGTAAAGAACTTCCACAATAGACTTCCACTGCTGTGGGGAATAAAATATTTTTCCGCATAGTTTTGTTAATATAAAAGCTAAAACAAATTATGCAACTTAAACTTGATTAGCTAAACATTTGTACAGAACTTTGCAGATGTAAAGCTATATATACATAAGTATGATGATTGTTTTTAAAATAAATATTATATAACCTTTGTATACAGAGGGACCGATTCTAATCTCATGTACGTGGTCTATTGAAAATTTTGCTAAAATTGTAGGCTGTCATTTTAAATTTCAGGGTTTTTTTCTGTTCCTACTGGCAGGCTAGGGAACTCTGTAAAGAAGCATGCAGAAGCCAGCCTGTAATAAGGAGGGGTATGTTGTGCCTCTCTGTTTTAGTGAAAAGCCTGCTTTGTCTCTTTGTTTTTCACTCTTTGTGTGATCATTCTGAATTCTAATAAATATAGTGTTACATTGCAACCTTTCAGCAAGAGTATTTGAGTTTTTATCTAAAGTATCTAAATATAAATTTTGTGTTCATATCATACGCACAGTGTAAATATGGAATAACTTGTTGGCCTCAATGAAGATCAGAATCACACCAAAGGACGGTTCCCCAAAGAGCTTACAGCTGAAATAAATACATAGAAGGAGAATAAGAAAAGCTACTGGAGGCCTGACAGGACAGAGATATGAAGGAAAGGAAGAAGGAATTCTCAGGATGTGGTTGTTTGGGGGTACATCTTTATCCAGCACTTTAACTGTTGATTGGAGGGCTTTAGTAACAGGTGGGGTTTACAGAAGAATCTCTGCGAGTTCAAGACTGTATGGTCCACAGATCTGGGAGGATATCCCAGAAGTAGCAAACAGCATTGAATGATTGAAGTACTGTAAGATAAAGGAGTAAGTAAATTTTGAAATATAGTACAAACATCTTGAATTTTTTACGACATCCACTCTAATACCATGAGATTAACATGAAGACTGGTGTTATAATAGGTGCATAATTCCTTTGCTACTTATCTATAATGTGTAGAGCAGTGGTTCTCAAAGCAGGTCCGCTGCTTGTTCAGGGAAAGCCCCTGGCGCGCTGGACCGGTTTGTTTACCTACCGCGTCCGCAGGTTCAGCCGATTGCAGCTTCCACTGGCCACGGTTCTCCACTCCAAGCCAATGGGGGCTGCAGGAAGCGGCGCGGGCCAAGGGACTTGCTGTCCGCCACGTCCCGCAGCCCCCATTGGCCTGGAGCGGAGAACCGCGGCCAGTGGAAGCCACAATCAGCCGAACCTGCGGACATGGTAGGTAAACAAACCGGTCCAGCGTGCCAGGGGTTTTCCCTGAACAAGCAGTGGACCTTCTTTGAGAACCACTGGCGTAGAGGAAAAAAGCTGCATCATTATAGGGGACTTCAGTTTGAGTGACACATGCTGGAGGGCTCATGCTGCCAGGACTAAAATATCTCTGGAATTTCTAGATATTATTGATGAAAATTTACTAACTCAAAAAATGTTTCAGCCAACATGGGGGCAGTCTATATTAGATCTCATCTTGGCCAAAAAAGAGGAACTGATCACAGAACTAAAAATTAATGGTAGCTTATGTACATGTGATCATTACTTGATTTACATTTATAATGTGCAAACAAAATAAAGTCTAGCCCAGTTATTTTTTATTTATTTAACAGGGTAATACCACAAAGGTGAAAACAATTTATGAGCAAAATCAGAAAAAATTTGTATTGTAATTAGGGATTGTTTAAGAACACTTTACAAGATGACCCAAAACCAAAAGTCACACAATCAGGGAAGATGGCTTCTGTCAAGGTTCCTCCCCCACTCTGAACTCTAGGGTACAGATGTGGGGACCTGCATGAAAAACCTCCTAAGGTTATCTTTACCAGCTTAGGTCAAAAACTTCCCCAAGGTACAAAATATTTCCCCCGTTGTCCTTGGACTGGCCGCTACCACCACCAAACTAATACTGGTTACTGGGGAAGAGCTGTTTGGACGCATCCTTCCCCCCAAAATACTTCCCAAAACCTTGCACCCCACTTCCTGGACAAGGTTTGGTAAAAAGCCTCACCAATTTGCCTAGGTGACTACAGACCCAGACCCTTGGATCTTAAGAACAATGAACAATCCTCCCAACACTTGCACCCCCCCTTTCCTGGGAAATGTTGGATAAAAAGCCTCACCAATTTGCATAGGTGACCACAGACCCAAACCCTTGGATCTGAGAACAATGAAAAAGCATTCAGTTTTTTACAAGAAGACTTTTAATAAAAATAGAAGTAAATAGAAATAAAGAAATCCCCCCTGTAAAATCAGGATGATAGATATCTTACAGGGTAATTAGATTCAAAAACATAGAGAACCCCTCTAGGCAAAACCTTAAGTTACAAAAAAGATACACAGACAGAAATAGTTATTCTATTCAGCACAATTCTTTTCTCAGCCATTTAAAGAAATCATAATCTAACACATACCTAGCTAGATTACTTACTAAAAGTTCTAAGACTCCATTCCTGGTCTATCCCTGGCAAAGACCAGCATACAGACTGACACAGACCCTTTGTTTCTCTCCCTCCTCCCAGCTTTTGAAAGTATCTTGTCTCCTCATTGGTCATTTTGGTCAGGTGCCAGCGAGGTTACCTTTAGCTTCTTAACCCTTTACAGGTGAGAGGAGCTTTCCCCTGGCCAGGAGGGATTTCAAAGGGGTTTACCCTTCCCTTTATATTTATGACAGCTTCATTGGTTAGAAAGCCGACCTTGTTTCGAGGGGAAGTAAGACAGTTATGAATATATATATAACAAGTTGAAAAGGGAAAGTGAATAGAAATTAATATCAAACAGAAGTTAGGAATTGTACAAAATTGATAGGGAAAGCAAAGTGACACAAGGAGACATCTATAGCCAGCAAAATTAAGGACAATAAGAACAAGGATTTTTAAAGTATATTAGGAACAAAAAGAATCCTATAATATATATATATATATATATATATATATATATATAATGGCAGAATTATCAACAATGATTCAGATAAGGCTGAAGTGAATTTTTCTGTTCTGTATTTGGGGGATTAAACAGATTATATAGTCATATCACATGATGATAACTTTTCCATTGTATTAGTATCTCAGAAGGATGTTAAACAACAGCCACCAAGATTAAATTAAAAATAAATAAATAAATCAACAGATCTGGATATCTTGCATCCAAGAGTTTTAAAAGAGCTGGCTAATAAGCTCACTGGGCCTTTAATGTTGATTTTCTTTAAGTCTTGGAACACTGGGAGACACAGAAGACAAGAAGAAAGCTAATGTTATGCCACTATTTAAAATGGGTAAACAGGGTGACCTGGGTTATTAGAGATGTCTCAGTCTGACATTGATCCCAGGCCAGATAAAGGAGCAGGCGATGCAGGACTTAATTAATAATTGAAGGAGGATACTATAATTAATGCCAATCAACATGGTTTACGGAAAACAGAGCTTGTCAAATTAACTTGATTTTTTAATGATATTACAAGTTTGGTTGATAAAGGTAATAGCATTCATTTAGTACACGTAGACTCCTGTAAGGCTTTTGACTTGGTACTGCAAGACATCTTGATTAAAAGAACAGACAGATATAAAATTAATATGACACATATTATATGGATTAAAAAGTGGGTACCTGATAAGTCTGAAAATGTAATTGTAGATGGGGAATCATCATTGACTGAATGTTTCTAGTGGGGCCCCACAGGGATCAGTTCTTGACCCTATGTTATTTAATATTTTTAATAAGGACCTGGAAGAAAATATAAAATTATCACTGATAAAGTTTGCAGATGATGCAAAAATTGGGAAAGTAGTAAATAATGAAGAGAACAGGTGACCAACACAGAGTGATCTGGATCACTCAGTAAGCTGGGTGCAAGCAAACAGTAAGTGGTTTTAAATGGCTAAATGTAAACGTATACATCTAGGAACAAAGAATGTACTTACAACATCAGGGACTCTATCCTGGGAAGTAGTGACTCTGAAAAAGATTTGGGGATTGTGGCAGAATCATCTGAACATGAGCACCAAATGAGATGCTGTGGCCAAATGTGGTCCTTGGATGCATAAACCAGGGAATAGTGAGCGGATGTAGACAGGTTATTTTACTTCTATATTTATCACCAGTGCCCACAATTGTAGAAGGATGTTGATAATTTGGAGAGGACTCACAGAAGAGCCACAAGAATTATTAAAGGATTACAAACCATGCCTTAGAGAGAGAGACTGAAGGAGCTCAATATATTTGGCTTAACAAAGAGAAGGTTAAGGGGTGGCTTGATCAGTCAATAGGTACTGACATGGGAAATATATTTAATATTCAACAGAGCAGAAAACAATATAATATGATCTAATGGCTGGAAGCTGAAGATAGACAAATTCAGACTGGAAATAAGGAATATTTTTTTAAACTACGAGAGTAATTAACCATTGGAGCAACTTACCAAGGCTTGTGGTGGTTTCTCCACCACAAGCAATTTTAAAATTAAGACTGCATGTTTTTCTATAAGATTTACTCTGGGAATTAGTTTGGGGAAGTTCTATGACCTGCATTATGCAGAAAGTCAGACTAGATGTTCACAATGATTGCTTCTTGTCTTGGAATCTATCTATGTATCATAAAAATGAGTTGTTCTCTGAAACATGAAAAATACTACAAGGAAAGGAGATTTATAAATGTGGATAGATCCACCCTCCATTACTTCGATTTCTTGCTTTCATACTTGATCTAATATTTTATTCTCTCTACCAGTTAACCCAGGATTTGTCTACATTGTACCACAGTGCACTCAGAGCACACCCGTGAGTTCTGCTCCACTGTCCAGTGTGGATGCTGTAGGTGTGAGCTAAAAGGTAGCTTGTTGACTTTAATGTAGTCCTGATTGAAAGAGGACTAATTTAACGCAAACTGGGGACCTTTAATTCACCCCAGCAGCATCCACCTGGGGTACTTAGAATGCAAATCTCTGGTGTGTTCTACAATTCATACACTAATCATCTGCACAGCAGCGGAGTGTAAATATAGCCTAAAAGCAAATACTCAGTGTTCACTAATCTGGGATCCTCTGTTTTTTGGGTGACCAACTTCAGACAGCTTGTGCCTAATTTTCAAGGATGGTGAGGATCCCCGACCCAGTGAAATCAATATCCCAAGTAGAATTCATATTATGGAACACTTCTGAGAAATTTGGAATAATTATTTTTGAAAGCCTCCAGGAATTCCAGTTTGAATAGAGCAGAAATGCTAGGAAGAATATATCCTATCTGTCACTCTCTCATGAGAAAAGTGTTAGCTGAAGTGATTGGTCACTGGAAATAAAAAGATGAAGGCAATGTTTTACCTGTCTCAAATTATCACATATTTAACACAGGCAGAGTTTTGCCTCACCACACTAACCAGCTTTGAGTCCTGTTTCTTTTCTAGCGCCTTCCTACATTAATTTCAGTTATAATGTGCTTCTGGCCAAGTGTAAAAAATGTCCAATAGACATATGTTTCTTGTCAACATGCTTCTTTGGATCTCAGTCAAGAGTTTAAAGTAGCCTGTAAAGTGGGCTGGCCCTTTAAGAGAATCAGGGACCAGCCTATCTCTGACAGGCTCCTGTAAGGGAGAAGAAGCCAACTTAATAGACCTAGAAGCAATTACATCTCTAGGTAATTGACTGGCAGCTAATTAGCTAGATGTAGGATTACCCGGGCTCAGCTGGGGTGATTCCACTTCCTCAACCTCGTATTCCCCCAACACCAAGTGGCTGGACCTTCTACCACCTGTTGAGGATGAGGAACCCTGGTGGGCCAGCCTGTATTCGACCTTGGTCCCATGGCCCAGTGGGGATATCACCGAGTGACTCTTCCATGGAGCCCTGAGCACAGGTGTTCATTTGGTGCAGTTCACCCCCGACACCGGCCCATTTTGCAGTGCGAGAAAGGTCCTGGAGCACAGCTATCTGGAGTGTGAGGGGTTGCAGCTCCTTTCCTGGCTCCTCCAGAATCTTCTCTTAAGGTTCTGGCCTCACTTTTCCCTGCACCTCCTGATCTACTCATATCCTGTCCCGGCGTGGCCATCAATAACACCAGGAGGAGGATGCTCGACGAGGAGGTGCTCGGCGACTCTGGGGCCTATTTCAGTTCCTCCTTTTGATCATACATCCAGGCAGAGCTCCTCTGGGCCATGTTCACTGGTTCCCTAGACACCCTGGAGAAGCAGTGGTTGCGGTCTCTGCTCGGTGTCCACCTGCGGTTCCCTGCTTATAGACTATGACCTCACTCCTGTGCCTGTTTTCTTATTATTTGTCCACCAAAAACTTTTGGACCCTGGGTTTATTCACTCCTCCCCTTAGGCTGGGAGAGGGGCCTTCAGACTTGGGCGAGCTTGCCCACTCACCTCTTGGAACTCAGTAGATAGGGTGCTTTCTATAGAAAGGATTCTCCTGAGGAGAGGAGCTTCCAGAAGATCTGAGCAGGAGAACTCACCACAGTGGAAACATGTGCTCTGAGGGACAGGGACCTCAGAAGGAGAGGCAGGAAACCCAGCCTTCCAGGAACCACATCCTGCCCCAGGGAAGAGCTGCTACTGACTGATCTCTGCAGACCTCTGACTCCAGAGAAGAATTCTTCCTAGGTAGTAGCAAGAGACCTGATTCCAGTGAAGGGACCTGAGCCAAGAGAAATGTGCTGAAAGGGCATGGTGGATCCACGTGGGAGTGGAAGAAACTAAGACTGACTCTGTCTCTCAGCTAAGATGATTAAATGAAGGTTTGCTTGTATTTTTATTTGGTCTTTGGTTAATAAACTAGGCCTTATGTAAAGCTTTGGTGAACTTATTGATGACATTAGTGGAAACTGAGCAAGGAGCACCTACAATACCATATTTGGCTGGAAGGGCGTGCTATAAGGCATAGCCATTAAAAATATAGAGTCTCAAAATCTTAGCATTTGAACAAATACACCTTTGTTTATTTCAGAGACTCAGGATTTTCCTTCTTATCTCTGATCCCAAGTATTAATGTTTCTTTATATTCACAACCAACTGGATGCCTTCTCTGTCTCTAACGCTTTAGCTAATCTTAGCATTCATTAGCCATAGGATCTTGAATGTACAACAACTTTGTCACTAAGTGACCAGAATCCATTGTGGCACACATATACTGAAAGGCACATACTCATCATTATCTCTATTCCACTCTCTCAAAACAGCATTGTTTGATTCCTTAAGCTCAAATTCCACTTTTACCCATTGTCTCCTATCATCCCATCTCAGGATACAAATAATTCCCACTGAGTCTAAAGAATTAGGACCCAGGACTGAGGTCTAAAAGCAAACCTCAAATGAAGCTGCAACAGTAACCTGTTCTCACAGTGCTTGGCTAAAGACTAATTAAAAACTAAATTCACTCACAAATTGTGTTTAAAAATAATCAAAAATGGGATAGGGTGGGGATTACACTGAACAGTCATATCTATCAATATTCACTTATTTCAGAACTATCCAGATTTTGCTATTTCTCTTTGCCTCAATATAAATAAACAAAAAATACATTTTTCAACTACCCTGTAGAAAAAACCTTTGTACTGCTTTCTTTCAAAATCTGGGTGCATTTTTAATGTACAACTATTGAAATATGATTTAATGATTAAATGTTTAAGTTTAATGCTATGCAAAAAAGCAGCCAACAAGCATATGTTTAACATTAATATGATTACTTTATGAAACTATGTATAATATAGCTCCCACCTCCTCCTCTTTCTCATGGGAAAAAAAATCTACAGCTTCCAGTATGTCTTTTATATATCACACGACAGATTACTGCATTTTCTGCCAAAAGTTGACATCTCTTCCTTCCATCTGCCAAATATTAGTGAATTACATCTAAACCAACATAAAATCTCCTCCTATACACTTTAAAATGCAAGTATTTTAAACATCTGTGGCTTCTGCCTAAATAGAGCTAATATTCTTAATTATTCCAAATTCAGACAAATCTTTCAAAAGATCCAGCCATGGGTACAAGTGGATATGCTATAATCCATCATAAAATAGAGATATATCCTCTACCTCTAATTCTTGTGACGGATAAGATGCTTACAAGAGTCACTGGTGCCTGAAGTTTGCTGATTAATAAGTAGCCCCCCGTGACTAAGAAAGTTGCTGTTATACACCTGGAATTTTTTTAAAATAAAAAGAACTTGTTTAAAAGCCAAAAGGACCCTTTCTGCACAGGAGTTATGCAGGGTTTGGGAATTTCCATGAATTCTCACTCATATAGTTTTAATTTCATCACTGCCTTGCAGACCAAATTTTATCCCCACCATCGTCATATAATTGGGGAATTAATACAAAGATCTCCCCAAGTCTGCAGAGGTCAGGCAGGCCCAGATTTTAAAGGTATTTAGGCACCTAAAGAGAAGATAGACACTTAATGTAATTTCTTAAAAGCATCTAAGCAGATTAGGCACCTAACTCCCTTTGAAATCAATCTAACCTGCTAAGGAACTTTTTTAAAAATCCCATTAAAGCACCTATCTGCATCTTTAGGCACCTAAATTGATAAGGGAGTGGACCATATCCACCCTGACTAAATTGGCCTTCAACATTAGTTCTCCACTTGTAAGGTAACCCCCCTCTCTTCATGTGCCAATATATATTTATGCCTGTATCTGTACTTTTCACTCCATGCATCTGATGAAGTGGGTTTTTTATCCACAAAAGCTTATGCCCAAATAAATCTGTTAGTCTTTAAGGTGCCACCAGACTCCTCATTTTTTTTGTGGATACAGACTAACACACCTACCCCTCTGATACTTGATAACAAACCAGTGACACCTAATTCACTAATACTCCATCTGACTAAAATAGGCATTACGTAGATCAAGCTGGTTCATACTCCCATTGAAATTAATTGCATAACACTCCTGGGAGTACTGTTGGGCCCCAAACGATACAGGACAACAATTGTAACTCAGGAAGATTTTAACAATTTATTTTCTTCAAATATAATCAGTGCTGAAAAGTTGCAAGTTTATAGGAAGGCTGAAGAGGGAGCAGTCTCTATTTCTGAGGCTGAGGGAAACAGGGAACATTACACAGAAGTCAAAATTTCAAATCAGGATGAGGATAAAGCAACAGGAATAGTCCTAGGTCCTGATTTCCATGTACATTGAAGTCTCTTTCAATTGTTCTAACAGTTCAAAGGGGCCATAAACTGAGCATAAATTACATCTTCACCCTTTTTAAGGCTCCTGTATAGCATTAAGTGGCCTTCGTGTAAATGAGAATCAAACCCTTTATCTTTGCAATCTTTCTCTACATGGGAGTCTTCCCATGCTGCTAATCATTTTCATTACCTGTCTCTGGGTAATTAATGAATGAAAAATAGATGGAAAAGGACCCTGGTTTTCATGCTTAGAATATATTTTGCAGTGCCTTTTTGAGAATGATTTATTGAAGCATTTATTAAAATATGCAGATGTTCTTATCTGTCTCATCCTCAACCTTGAGAGGTCACTTTCTTTTGTGTTCTCAAGAGATTTCAGGAAAAGTCTTAATACTGTAACAGAATAACTGAGGTGGCTGGACCAGCTGGTGTTCTGTGATGTACATACATGGTATGTGAATATTATGAGGTAGGGGAGTGATTCCCAGCTCACATACATACGTGTGCTAGCTCTCGCCTAAGCTATATGCTAAAAACAGTAGTGTAGCCACAGTACCATGGGCAGCATCAGCAGTGGTGCTGCGGCAGCTTCCCAGCGTACACATGTGCCTGAACACCATGGGTATACTCGGGGCTGCTCGTATGTTCCACTGCTGCTGTTGCCCATACTAAAGTGGCTACACTACTGTTTTTAGCATGCTAGCTGAGACAAGAGCTAGCAAGAGTATGTCTTCATAGACTGGGAATCACATACCTAGCTTGTAGTGTAAACTTAGCCTCAGGAAGCTTCCAGAGGTTGTGGAGGATTCTTCCTAAACGTAAAGGAACCCTAGGCCAGGAAGTAATTCTGCTAAGAATTCTGGAATGTTGTCTGTATGTGTGTGAGGGATTCCCTAAGTTACAGCAACAAGAGCTGTGAAGCTCCACCTTCCAGTTATAAACAGACATGATTTTTTATTTCAATGCATTCTGTCATTATTTCAGACACTGTGGCATGCTGTGCTAGCTCACAAATAAGTAGTTCATAAGGTCACAAAACCACACTAATTTTCTCATAGTTTTAAGCAAGACCTCAACTAAACTCCAACCAACTGGTTAGACATTAACAAAGGTGTTTAACTAGTCAAAACACATAAATTCTCTGAATGAGTGTGAGCAGTCTGTACATTGATGGGTCTTTGTCTACACTGCATTTGAAGCTCTGAGCACCTGGAATATTGTACAGCACTTGAGTTACCACCACATCATTTTTAAATGACCTATAACACAATTACGGATATGTAAATATATATATATAAAAAGATATTTTCTTTCTACATTGAAGAAACATTTATCTTTTCCTTCAGAGCAAATCTGGCAATTTTTTAGGCCAATACAGTTTTCCAAGTAGGAGTATATGTAGCGGTAATATGGCCTTATAATGAAAGCTAGTTGCAAATGCAGCTGTGGAAGGACTTGCTTCTCTACAATGAATAAGTTAATGACAAAATCCTTAGTGCTATAATACTTATGAATTTTCCACTTTAATGGAGCAATTTCTATACATTAACTGGTATTCCTAGAAACATATCACAATCATATTGTTATGGCTGGTGTCACCAGTTTGCACAGTTACACATTCTTTCCAAGCTCTTTTCCTTAACATGCAAGCAAGTTTTAATTCTTGGGAAGACGTGCTATGGTGGTGTTAGTTTTGGGTTATGCAAGATTTTTGGTGTAAGAGTCGCTTGGGAAGAGGAGAAGCTATCCTTGTAGTAGGTGAGCTTTCTCTCTGCCCTGGGCTCTAATTAAAGTCCATTCTTGAGACAGTTGCTCACTGGAAAGCAGGCACTGGTGTTGAGCTGCGAATTGTGGAAGAAGAGACTGTCTGCAATATATCTGACCATCTCCTTTTTGGACTGATTGATAGATATATAGCAAGATAGAGATAGATGATATATGTCTGACCATTTCATTTCAGTACACAAACACACACACACATATATAATATTAGTCCTGATAGATAGATAGATAGATACTGTATCAGGACTAATATTATATATGTGTGTGTGTTGTGTGTGTGTACTGAAATGAAATGGTCAGACATATATCATCTATCTCTATCTTGCTATATATCTATCAATCAGTCCAAAAAGGAGATGGTCAGACATATTGCAGACAGTCTCTTCTTCCACAATTCGCAGCTCAACACCAGTGCCTGCTTTCCAGTGAGCAACTGTCTCAAGAATGGATTTTAATTAGAGCCCAAGGCAGGTGATTCTTACACCAAAAATCTTGCATAATCCCAAGCTAACATCACTATATATATAAAGTACTTTGAGTGTACTCAGACACGATGTAACTGACCTGTAAGGCACCAATATCTGCTACTGCTCAACAACACTGGTGTCAGAAGAAGACAGGTATTATTATTATTAATATGTATTATTTTGGGATGTGTGTATTACAATAAGGGACAAAGGACAGTAGTGTATAATTGATCTCTGGAAGTAAGAATTAATATATTGTCTCAAAGATGGTCTGAAGTTTCATGCTCTTAAAATCAGAAGGAAGTTTGGTTCAGAACTATTAATTGTAACTTAATTCAGAGAGTGTGTATTACTCTAGAGAATATTGCTACTGTACTATAAAAATTCTGATGACAAGTATTGGTACCTTCAGACCTATTGGAGATTATTTTTTCATGTGTGTTTTTTTCTTGAACAAATTAACTCATTTTGGCAATGTGTCTGTGAAACAGGTATTATTTGTAAAATGCTGAAGTATATTTTTAAAACTACTTCTCTCTGTATCATATGGATGCTTAAGGCTTTCACGGAGGTCACGGAAGTCACAGATTCTGTGACTTTCTGGGACATCTGTAACTTATGCAGTGGCCAGTGTGGCTGCCCCAGGGCCTCCTGAGTAGCTGGGGTGACCCCAGGGGCAGCCACACCGGCTGCTGCTCCAGTGGCCACCAGAGCCAGGTGCCTGGTTCAATTCAATTCAAGTCAATTTAATTCATTTCAGCCAGCCCCCTCCCCCACCAGAGCAACAGGGGAGGGGCCCCAGGCCACACACCCCTCACCCACCAGAGCAGCAGCAGTGGCTAAGATTTAGTCACGGGTATTTAATATACAAGTCCTGGACAGGTCACAGGGCATGAATTTTTGTTTATTGCCCGTGACCTGTCCGTGACTTTTTCTAAAAATACTCGTGACTAAATCATAGCCTTATGAATGATTTATCACTTACTCAAGTCCTAATCCTGAGGTTATGTCCTACTCCAGTCAAGTCAAGCTCATTTTGGGTCTACATCTGAAATCCAAATTATGGCTGTGGCTATGGAAGTTTCAAGAAAGCAAATAGGGCCTAAGCCAAATCCCATTGAACCAATAGAAATGCTGCCATTGGAATCTTGTTTTCAATGGGCTTTGGTTCAGTCAGGTCCAGAGGGCTGTGCTAGGCAGAAGTTTAGAATGTCTTTTCTCTTTGAATTTCTATCTTTATTAAGAATATATATGTGGAAACAAAATTCTCAGATTTACTGGTATGTTAGGACAAAATTTCAATAACAGTACAATTACCCAGTTTGTTCATAAAAAGTATAAAGAAGCACAGTTGCTATGTTATTATCGGTTCATTCTTATTCCAGACAAAATAATGAGATGTGGAATACTTCAACCTGGATGTGTGTCTTTTTTATTTTGATTGATTGATTTGACTGATTTGGTGTTTTATTGTCCACACACAGTAGTGCGGGTGTGGATATGCAGAGCTGAGTGTCATATCAGCCAGGACTACTGGAAAATAAATATAACATAGTTGTTTTATTTTGTTTTTTACTGTTTTATAATTTGTAATTAAGTGAATAATGTATTGGTGAGTAACAGGAACCTGACTTTGATTCATGCAGTAAGAAAGTTTATGATTTAGGCTGACTCTTCATTCTTAACCCAATCTCTATTGGACGGAGATTTCTTCCAGATATGTTTACAAATGCCTTACATGAACCTTATTTTTCAGGTTTATTGTTAAATGCCATGTAGTATTGTTAAAGTACATTATTTCCTTTTTTTTTTTCCAAAATGCTGCTTTGCCTCGGCTTATAATATGTTTATTATCTAATGTCTATTTTTGTTGGTTTATTATATTTCAATTACACAATACCTCCATCCCTCATCCCCCACCCCACCCAAATTTGGTGGATGGGTATGTAGAGGGGGAAAGAGGGCACCTATATATTATTTTATTGCAGCTCTTACAAGCCCCAGGCAAGGACCATGATCCCATTATTCTGGGAGCTGTAGAAGCAATTCCTATTATTCCTCTTCACTGTTCCTTACATTGTAGCTGTTGTTGAATTATTGCCTCTCTTTTTATCTGATGCTATTTTTTAAAATACCTATTCAATAACCTTAATTCCACCTGCTCTCGATTCGCCAATACCCATCTAATGTCTTGTAATGTGTCTTATGTGTCTTATCTCACTGCTGCTATGATTCTTCTGGGAAGATACATGAAAATACTATTTCTTTTTACAATTTATACTAACCGATCAACTGGAGGGAGTGGACTAAGACTAATGTGTCTGAGAATTAAAAGGAAAGTGTGGATTACATTTAGACAACTATATGAATGTCAAATTGTGTGGGAGTAGATATTGGTAGGTATATTTGGATATTTGACTGAGCTCAGACAGTAGTCATTTGCCAACAGTGAAAGCTACATAAAGCAAAATATATATCTTGATAATTATAATACAAGTTTTATACAACATTGAGAAACAACTTAATTCTGACAATTATACAGTAAACTGTGCAATTCACATTCTGACAACATGGTACAATATGTTCTTGTTCAGGGTTTATTGTCCTGCCTTTTTTCTTCTTCTTCTTCTTCTTCTTCTTCCTCAGAATAGCTAAATAATTTGCAATGTGGGCTTGATTCTGCACCATTCACCTCAATGGGAGTTTTTCCATTAACTTAGATGGGAAGAGGATCAAGCCCTTTCAAAAGAACAGCTCAGGAGAAGTCATCTTAATTACAAGTCATAGATGCTTGCTGACTCTCTGCCTTTGTGTCACCCCATTCTTTATCCAGGCAGTCTGGAGAGTAGCCAACATGTCACAAGGCTCTTTTTATCTTTGTTAGAATACAGTCTAAAATATATTTACTACCTAGTGTAATGACTATCATCTTGGTCACCGTTGGGCAAGGGACATGGGACTACCAGAATTAAAGAATTAACCAGTATGGCTGGAGCCAAAGTATTAAATCCACTAGCTGAAAGCCAGAACACATTCACTCCCTCCTTGGAGCAACACAGAGGGGGACACACAACACACACTGAATACTGGGCTAGAAGTTTTATCTATTAATAGTAAAAAGAAAAGATTATCTTTATAAAATGAACCAAAGTTATAGGAAGGGGTCTGCTGCTCCTACACAAAGAAACAAACTACAATTTTAGTGTGTTTAACTTAAAACACAATTGCATTTATAACATTGTCCCTTCCAAGCACTTCCTTAGCTAATATAATTAATTAAATTACTTGACTTTCACCGTTTAGGCCCTTACTCAGAGGCTTCCTCCTCTCTTGGGGCCATGACTCAGCACTTTCTCCCTCCTGGTCAGCACAATCAGTCATGCGCAAAGGAGGAATGTTCTGTATACTCTTGAAAGGTGGTATTGAATCCACAGTAGTACATGCCACCTTGGAATCCCTTTGTGTAATTCTTGCCAATTCACACTGGGGACGCTAAGTGCTCTGTCCCCCTACACACCCACTGCAGAGATTCTAATAGTGAATAGGGTAGAATTTAGCCCTTAGCGTAGCTGTGTCTTGTCCTATTCTGTCATTTCTCTCATCTTCTCTTTGTGGGTCTCAATCCTTGTACAAAATTTGAGACTAAAGCTATGAAGTCAGATAATGTACAGCAATAACAATAATTATTGATATATAATAAGCAAAATCAGATGTTCCTTGAAATTTGACGCATACCTAGAGCTAAGACAATACAGTTATACTGTATTTTGCAAACATTTATTTGTACTAATATGTACCAATTTATAATTTACCATAGATTTTTGACTGGATGTTCTAGAGAGAAGGGCACTGAACCAGGAGCCAGGAGACTGGATTCAGTTTCAAACTTAAGCATTGACATCTTGTGTGATTTTCGGCTTAAGGTCTATTTAATTTATACTGTCCCTCAGATCTCTCTCTGAAAAGTGGTGATACTTTACTGGTGTATTGTGAAGTTGACATTCCATAAATTATCATGAGACACTCAGATGCTCCAGTGATGTGATCCAGACAGAGAAATAGACAGGCAAGCAAAATTAGTTGTTACTATAATATTTTTAAAAAGAGGGCTATACCAGTTCAAACTACTTAAACCTATATTGCTGGATTGTTTATACTGTATCTTCTGTGCTGCTTTATGGTTATTTCTGATAGAGAAAGTTAATTAATGTGTTAAAAACTATAACTGCCAAAAAGACACTCACCTTTCATATAATAACAATAGACCTGAAGACCTCTATCTTGAACCTCAGATAATACAATGATAAGTAATTACATTTGGATGAAATCCCCTGTCAACAGGCAGAGCAGAGGAAGTCTCTGCCATGCGGTGGGCACAATTAGGCAAGTAGGTTCAGTGCAGGTGAGTAATTGCCATTCTACACAGAAAGAGCGGCAAAGAGTCCTGTGGCACCTTATAGACTAACAGACGTATTGGAGCATAAGCTTTCGTGGGTGAATATCCACTTCATCAGATGCATGTAGTGGAAAAATGGATGTAGTGGATGCATGTAGTCTATACAGAGAATGTGTAAACTGTGTGGATAAGAAATTCTTAGATCACTCAACATGATGGAGGTCAGAAGAGCAATCTTTAGCACTGGTTTCTACAGTTTGTTCTGCATTATTGACACCAGACAAGTGTTCCAGTTTCAGCTGCTCCTGTACCCTTTCATTCCCTGCACAATGATTACATAACCTGTCACGGCGGCCCTGAATCTGACATAGTACATACCACACATCAGATGCAGAGGAGGCACGGCATGTTTTCAATTTGGCTGTCAGAATGGCATCAGGGAAATGGATCAGTGCTCAGACAACAAGCAATTTTCATGTTATTTGTGCTTTCTTCAAATTATTCCATGTGGCTATGAAAGTGTTGCCAATGGGACCAGTTATGCCCACTCAGCCAAATAAGCTACTTTAAAAGAGGAGCTTGATGGTAAACCTTTTTAAAGGATGATTTTTTTTAGCATTTTTTAATTATATTTTGATTTTAATGTTCTGGTAGTTACCGTTGCCTTCAGCAAGTGCAGCCAAACAGGTCTCATTGGAACTAGCATAAACACTGCTCTGTGCATTGGCTGTCTGTGGTAAAAGTCAGTCAACATACTTTCTTCTGACAAAGCAACTCACAATCACTATGTGTTCGGCCTTAACTAGTTTGGCAAGTGAACCAGAGCCTGCTCTTAAATCTAGATTAATTAGCAGTGTAAAAATATACTACTGTTGTGCCACTGATGCTTTAAATTGAAGGAATGGATTGGGGGCAGAGGGATTTTTTATGTACCTAATGTCCCAAATCCTGCCCACCCTTTGGAGGTGCCCTGCATGTATTAGAACTGGTAGTTCTGCTGAACAGGTCACTCAGAAATTTGGGAAGGGGTGGGTATAGACTCGCACAGCGGGTTTCTGAAGACAGGACATAGACAGACAGATAAAGCTGCAGCATCCACCACCATACAAGTCAAACTGGCTATTAACTCCCTACACAACCGCTGAAGCAGTACTGAGGCAGAAACAGTGCTTGTGGAGTGGTTCTGGTCACACTCAATGGTTTGGCATGAAGGAGCATTCCTCCCCCACCATAGAATTTCCAAATGCCGAGCCAGCATTTTGAAACAGTTTTTGCATCATTAGAACTACATCACAACAATGAAACCATGTTTTGTTTTCTGTTGTTTTTATTCCAAACTCAGAATAGCATAACTGATTAGTTACTTGACTTTGTTTCTTTCTGATATTCCTGTGTTTTTTAATCTTATCTATTACACTATTTTAATAGAGGATATTCATGTCCTCTTCGTTTCCAAGTTGATTAGCAAATATCATTAAAAATCAAATAATAACATAATGGACCTACTTTATAAAAATCCTCTTACAGGATCCTAAGGATGTACAGTGTTTCACTAGAAGTGTTAGCATAAACTGCACCATCCCAGGAGTAGTCCTGTTGTGAGGGGGAGGAAATGTAACACAGTGACACCACTCTGAGTTACAATTTCTCCCTTGTCAACTTCCTGGGAGTTGGAGGAGGGTAATAAATACTACTAACACATATCACCAGTAAATTACAATCACACTGTTCACTATCCATCAACCTGTTCCAGGGAGGGAGTAAATTAGCAAGTAGTCTCTCTTCCTCTTATATGTCTGAAATAAAGGTCTGGTTAACCCGTGTAAGATTACGTAAGAGATTTTTACTCATATTAACATTAACAGTGAGTGGGAAAATATTGTCCTTGGTAGTGTTCTTTTTTAGAATCATAGAATCATAGAAGATCAGAGTTGGAAGGGACCTCAGAAGGTCATCTAGTCCAACCCTCTGCTCAAAGCAGGACCAATCCCCAACTAAATCATCCCAGCCAGGGCTTTGTCAAGCCTGACCATGAAACCTCTAAGGAAGGAGATTCCACCACCTCCCTAGGTAACGCATTCCAGTGCTTCAACACCCTCCTCGTGAAAAAGTTTTTCCTAACATCCAACCTCCTTTTAGCACCCTCTTGTCCAAGAATAATATCGTTGGGGCATATCAATATTTAAGATTACGATAATTTTCTCCATAGTATTTTTCAGACTACTTAATAGTTAATGTGCCTAGAAACGTTGCCAGTAATTTTCTGGACCATATATATATGGGATATTTCCCCTGCCCACAGAATTAGATTTGTAAAAGCTTGATGTTTTAATTGTCTTGCTAAAAAGACCTACATTCTTCCTAGCAACATGGAGCTGAGGGTGTAAGGAACAGCTGCAGTACTTTTTTTTTTTTTTTTTTTAGCCACAGAGAAGATTTTCAAAAGCAGCCGGGGACCCTGAGTGCCTCAATGTTTAGGCACCAAATTTGAGACACCTTAAAAGAATCTGATATTCAGAAAGTGCCTCTGGTAATCAGACGCCTTCAAGGTTGTCTCAGTTGGCCACCAAAACATTGAGGCAATCAGACCTACTAATCACTTTTGAAAATCTGGGTCTCGAAGGGGTTGACAGTAGAAGCTCCCAATATAACCTGCCCTGTCCCTCCTTTCTTAGCCTCTGATCCTGGGGGGACAGAAATAGTTACACAGAGAGAGCCCCACTGAGGCCAATAGGACTCTGCATGGGCAGAGGAGCCCTTCTGCAAGCTACCAAATATAGGATCAGGACGTTAACAGTGCACACACTAGATTTTGATTCATTTTCCACTGAAGAAAAAAGATTTAGAGCATCAAAAAAACTTAAGATTCATAAAACTCTTATTAGTATTTTCTTGAGCTAAAATTCTGGAGGGATATAATCAGAGTCTGTATCATCAATTACATCTGCTTTGTTGTCAGGTGCTAACTGACCACTGAAAGGACTCCCTCAAGGGCTTCCCCCATCAGTACAGTCTCTTTGGAGCACAGTTGTTGGATTTATAACTCTAGTTAAAGCTAGTGGACTTCTATAGCTCGAGAAGTTAAAATAGACTGTTTTGTTTGGTTCCGCTGCCTGATTAAAGAAAACTGAATTCAAATTCCTTTTATTTAGAGAGAAGGACAGAGAGCCATTTCAAACATGTGCTCTCCAGTCTAATATAAATGAATCCCTATAAGCACTCTAGAGCAATGAAATTATTGACTATTCAATAAAAATATTGAAATACATATTATTTTAATATAGGCATTTTAATAAGAAAATTTAATTTCCAGATTTGTAATCTAAGTGACAAATATTAAAATGTAACTGAATTGTTACTTATGAGAGAATAAGTATGTTTTGGACATGCATTATTTACACTTTTAGCAGAATCTTGAAGATTTATTTTAATAGATTTGTTTTTGCTGTGGATATTTAATTTTAAACAGTAATTATTTTTGAGCACTCATTTGCAAGATAGATACATGAAAATAAGAAACACTGCAGACCTCACAATCCAAGGTTCAAGTCTGCAAAGACATAAGCATGTGCATTGCTTTACCCATATTAATAGCCACACTGATTCTTTTGGAACTACTGATGTAAGCAAAGTTACACGTGTTTAAATGTTTGTAGAAATAGAGCTTTAAAAAGCATGACACAAGAGGTGAAGGTCATTTCAAAAACAAACCAAACAAAAACAGAAAGAGAGGGACCGAGTGGCAATAGCATCTTATGTCTACTCAAAAAGGGTGTACAAGGCTGGGACTTGAAATACCTGTGTTATGTTCTTGAAGCCATTGCTATCCTGCTGTTTGACCATGAGCAAGTCACTTCTCCTGTTTCTTCTCTTATTCATCGTCTGTACAGCTGTTCATAGTATAAGCTTTTCAGGGCAGGAACCAGCTGTTATGTGTTTATACAGTGCCATGCACAGTGGGGTCTTAATCTGAATTGGAACCAGTAGTTGCTACTGTCACACAAATTGCAAACAATAGTAATGTATAATCTACTTCTTGATTATTTCTTTTTATCATTACCCTTCCTTCAATATTACTACTTGTAGGTTAAATGGAAACAAAGGGATTGATTTCAGCATTGGACATGACTGAGCTGTTAACAGCAGAAGATTCATATGAGGCCTCTTAGACCTCATGCTGACAGTTTATCTAAAACCAGAGAGATTTGACAACAAGGGTTATTTCACCAGCCCTCCTCACTCTTCTGCTGCTGCTCTCCCCTTTGTTTTGTGACTGTGTTTATAGTGTGCTGCTGGCATTCTAACTGAGATTGGTTTGTACAGTAGGAAAGCAAAATTCCTCTTGTTTTTTTTAATCTGTGCTTTTTGATAATTAAAGCCCCCAAATTCCTATCATCATTATGTTTTCCCTCTCTTCCCATTCTGAAGGGATATAAACTAGTGATGGGCAAATCAGCTGAGTAAAAGGAAGATGCATCCCAAATACCTAGCCCCCTTCTCAGATTTGTTTTACTTTAGATTCTCCTTGTTAGAAGAATGCTATATTAAAATAGTAAATACATATGTTAGATTTGTCCATAGCCAGTTAATACAAAGAGTGCCATCTATTGGTATATGGGAATATCTATTACTTTGTGTATCATGGGCCATGTCATCCACATCTGGGAAAAAAGACGGAAAAAAGATCAGTGGGTACTCCACAGCATTTCTTCCTTTCCCCATTCCTAGGGATGTCTCTCCTTGGCCATGTGGCAGAAGATTAGGATTCATGTGTTAAAAGAGACAGGTCACTATGTGCAGTATCATTCTCACCATCTCCCACTTCCCCGAGATGTAGATATGCTAAGTGTGAGACAGGGCCAGAAAGGGTTACACAACTAGCAGGCTAACTGATCCAGATTCAATCTTTAGAGACATAGCTGTAGATAGTGGTTGTGTTTTTTGTATATTTACATATGTGTTGTTAGAGGTTGACAATGTAACCAAATTGTTCCTGTCTATTGCTCTATTTAAATGTTAACATTTAAATGAACTGCAAATGTAGTGATATCTTGGTCTTAATTTCTCTTAGAAATTTGTGGTAAATCACCTGCAAATGACGGGAGATAGGCAATTGCCTTATGTTAATCCATGGAGCTAATTAGCAGTGATGCTTAGGAAACAGGAGGTCTACTTCAAAGCTAGGATAATTGCCTATTGTTCACCGAAGGGCTGCATTCTGTCAAGAGGCTATCATAGACCACCAGTAATCTCTATAAAAAAACTCTTGAGGCCTGATCCTTTCATCTCAAATCTGCTTATGCTTCATCAGGGGAAGCTTGAGCCACAAGAATGAGATCTCCAGTTCCATTCCAGATCACCCTGATATTTGATATTGAATGTTGGACTGAACCTATGGACTAATTCTGAAAGAACATTTTGCAAAGCTAAAGCTCACCATCTCTACCATGAAACTGACCCAAGAACTCTATCCATGTCTGTATGTGTAATGATCGTTTAACCAATACTCTCGCTTTTCTTTTTTTAGTAAATTTTAGTTTAGTTAATAAGAATTGGCTGTGTTTATTTGGTAAGATCTGAAATATGTGTTAATATGGAGGGTAATAGGTCCAATCCTTTGTGATTGTAAAACTTTTTTATATGATGAACAAGACTTCCAGTAATCCTCATCATATTTGAGTTGGCTGTCTGGGAGGAAGCTTTAAGTGAACTGTGTTTTTGGCTTCTCAGTAACCAGTAAAGTATTGTGGAAACTGTTTTGTTGCTGGCTTGGTGAATCTAAGGGTATGTCTATACTACAAAATTTGGTTGATTTTATAGAAGTCGATCTTTAGAAACCGATTTTACACATTGTGTATGTCCCCACTAAGCGCAGTAGGTCGTCGGAGTGCGTCCTCAATACCATGGCTAGCATCGACTGATGGAGTGGTGCACGGTGAGCACTGTGGCTCCATGAGTTGATGCTAGCCCACATTGTGGGTAGCTATCCCACAGTCCCCGGCGCCCATTGGAATTCTGAGTTAAGCTCCCAATGCCTGATGGGGCAAAAACATTGTTGTAGGTGGTTTTGGGTACATATTTTCAGTCTCCCCTTCCTTCCTCCGTCCTTGAAAGCAATGGCAAACAATCATTTCATGCCTTTTTTCCTGGGGTACCCGTGCAGATGCCATAGCACGGCAACCATGGAGCCCACTCAGCTCAGCGTTGCTGTTGTGAGCATTGTAAGCACCTCACGCATTATCCTACAGTATGTGCAGAACCTGGCTAGGAGAAGCCAGCATGAGGACTATTGTGAGGAGGACATGGACACAGACATGCCTGAAAGCACAGGATGTGGCATTTGGGACATCATGGTGGCAGTGGGGCAGGTTGATACAGTGGAATGCCGATTCTGGGCCCGGCCAACAAGCACAGACTGGTGGGACCACATAGTGTTGTAGGTATGGGATGATTCCCAGTGGCTGCAAAACTTTCGCATGTGTAAGGCCACTTTCATGGAACTTTGTGAGTTGCTTTCCCCTGTCCTGAAGCGCAGAAATACCAAGATGAGACCTGCCATGACAGTTTAGAAGTGAGTGGTAATAGCCCTGTGGAAGCTTGCAATGCTTGATTGCTACCATTCAGTCAGGAATCAATTCAGAGTGCGCAAATCTACTCTGGGGGCTACTGTGA
The DNA here is from genome assembly GCF_965152235.1 of Eretmochelys imbricata. Taxonomy (NCBI): domain Eukaryota; kingdom Metazoa; phylum Chordata; order Testudines; family Cheloniidae; genus Eretmochelys; species Eretmochelys imbricata. Next base: position 93,062,710 of record NC_135572.1, read on the forward strand.
TCCAAGTAGCCAAGGCAATCAGTGACCTTCTGCTAACAAGGTTAGTGACTCTGGGAAATGTGCAGGTCATACTGGATGGCTTTGCTGAAATGGGGTTCCCTAACTGTGGTGGGGTGATAGACAGAACGCATATCCCTATCTTGGCACTGGACCACTTGGCCAACCAGTACATAAACCACAAGCGATACTTCTCAATGGTACTGCAAGCACTGGTGGATCACAAGGGACGTTTCACCAACTTCTACGTGGGATGGCTGGGAAAGGTGCATGACACTGGCAGCTTTAGGAACGCCTGGATGGTTCGAACAGCTGCAAGAAGGGACTTACTTCCCAGACCAGAAAATTACCATTGGGGATGTTGAAATGCCAATAGTTATCCTTGGGGACCCAGCCTACCCCTTGCTCCCATGGCTCATGAAGCCGTACACAGGCAGCCTGGACAGTAGTAAGGAGCAGTTCAACTATAGGCTGAGCAAGTGCAGAATGGTGGTAAATGTGCCTTTGGACATTTAAAAGTTTGCTGGCACTGTCTGCTGACTAAGTTAGACCTCAGCACAACCAATATTCCCATTGTTATTGATGCTTGCTGTGTGCTCCATAATATCTGTGAGAGTAAGGGGGAGATGTTTATGGCGGGATGGAAGGTTGTGGCAAATCACCTGGCGGCCAATTTTGAACAGCCAGACACGAGGACAATTAGAAGAGCACAGCTAGATGCGCTGCACATCAGAGAGGCTTTGAAAACCAGTTTCATGATTGGCCAGGCTACAGTGTGACAGTTGTGTGTGTTTTGCCTTGATGCAAAACCGCCCCCTTTGTTGAATTTACTTTCCTGTAAGCGCATCCCCCTTCCCACTTCAACCACAGCTGGCAAAGGAAGTAAAGTAACTATTGTTTTGAAACCATGCATTTTTTCTTTATTAATTTTAAAAAAGGGAGATAACTGACAAGGTAGCCCAGATGGGGTGGGGTGCGGGAGGAGGGAAGGACAAGGCCACGTTGCTTATTGTAGCCACACTACAAATCAAAACTGTTTGAATGACAGCCTTCTGTTGCTTGGACAATTCTCTGGGGTGGAGTCCTGGGTGCCTGTAGCCTCCCCCCTCCCCATTCTTGGGCATCTGGGTGAGGAGGATTTTGAACTTGGGGAGGAGGGCAGATGGTAATACAGGGGCTGCAGCAGCGGTCTGTGCTCCTGCTACCTTTCCTGCAGGTCCACCAGATGCCTGAGTATGTCAGTTTGCTCCCCCATTAGCCTCAGCATTGCATCCTACCTCCTCTCATCGTGCTCCTCCCTCCTCTCATCGTGTTCATTTAACGCTTTCTTGGACTCTGCCATTGTTTGCCTCCACGCATCTGCTGAGCTCTTTCAGTGCGGGAGGACTGCATGAGCTTGGAAAACATGTCATCGCGAGTGCGTTTTTTTTTTTGTCTCCTAATCTGTGATAACCTCAGGGATGGAGATGATAGGGGGAGCATAGAAACATTTTCACCTGTGGGGGGATTAAAAGGGAGAGTAAAATTTAAGATGATACATTTCTGAGAACAAAAGGGAGACTCTTTCACAGTGAATCAAGCAATTCGCAGCAGGCAGCACTTGTGCTTTAGGTACAAGGTCACATTTTGCCTTTTATATTGAGCACCTTCCAGTATGGTGACACATCACTCACAGATGGGCAACAGAATTCGGTTTCCAGGCAGCCATGGTAAGCCAAAGTGTATGCGGGATTGGCTTCTTCCGCCTTCATAACAATTGGGAATGGTTCCAAACTGCAGCACCCTCCTTTCCCATAGCAAGCAATGCCGGTTGGGTTTCACATTTAAAAGGAAGGGCTGTGGTTTTCGGGTGGATGTGCAGCACACACCTCCTCCCACCCCACCATGGCTATTCTTTGGGATGATCCCTTTTAGCCAAGCGCAAACAGCCCATCATGAATGGGGTCCTTTTACTGTTCCCTTACAAAAATTCCCCTATTTCAACCAGGTGACCATGAATGATATCACTCTCCTGAGGCTAACACAGAAAGATATAGACTGACTGTTGCTTGAATGAGACCGAAACCCTGGACCATTCGCTGCCATGCTTTGTATTGCAATGATTCCAGACTACGTGCTACTGGCTTGGCAAGGTAAAGTGTCCTACCATAGTACACAAAATAAGGCAGCCCTCCCCAGAAACCTTCTGCAAAGGCTTTCAGAGTACCTCCAGGACAGTTTCATGGAGATGTCCCTGGAGGATTCCCGCTCCATCCCCAGACACTTTAACAGACTTTTCTAGTAGCTGTACTGGCCAGGAATGCATCCCAATTCTTCAGGGCAAATAAAACATTAAACACTTTTGCTTTTAAACCCTGTACTGTAGTTACAAATGTGCATTCACCAGAGGTGCCTTCTCTCCCTTCAGGGTCGGGGATCGCGCCTTGGGAGGGTATTGGCTAGAGAGTGATGAAAAGGTCCTGGCTGCCAGGGATAATGAATTCACCGCTTTCCTGCTGCGCGTTCTCCTCCGTCTCCTCATTCACAAAATCCTCCTCCCTGTTGTGTGAGACTTCCCCTTGCAGGTGTCCACGGACAGTGGTGGGGTAGTGGTAGTATCCCCCCCTAGAATGCCATGCAGCTGACAATAGAAGCCGCATGTATGGGACTCTGAGACAGAGTGACCATTTGCCTCCTTTGTCTTTTGGTAGGCTTGCCTGAGCTCCTTAACTTTCACGCGGCACTGCTGTGTGTCCCTGTTGTAGCGTCTCTCCACTATGTCCTGTGCGATTTTGGCATATATATTAGCATTTCTTCTTTTTGATTGGAGTTCGGCCTGCTCAGATTCTTCTCCCCATACAGCAATCAGATCCAGTGTCTCCCTTTCGGTCCATGCTGGAGCTCATTTGCGATTCTGGAGGGACTGCATGGTCACCTGTGCTGTCGAGCTCGCCACGCTGACCAAACAGGAAATGAAATTCAAAAGTTCCTGGGGCTTTTCCTGTGTACCTGGCTAGGGCATCTGAGTTGAAAGTGCTGTCCTTTAGGTCAGTGGAACGGGGTTGGTTGTGTAGACGCATTCATTTTTAAATCGACCTAAAGCGGCTAAATTTGACCTAACCCTGTAGTGTAGACCAGGGCTTGGTATTGTAATAACTACCAGTTTGGGGGATTGTCTGTCCCATTCTTTGAAGTTTGCCCTAATTGAGCAATCTCAGCGTGACTCCCCTGGGACCCTGGCCACAACATGTAAAGCAATGCTATTCACTCCCTCATTGAACAACCCTCTCCTGCGGAGTGAAAACTCCTTTGAGGTTGTTTTGGAGACAATGGGGTGGCATTGGCAGCATTGCTCAAAAAGAAGCCACTCTGCCTGAAATGCCAAGTGGCAGTGTGGAGACAACAGGCTTGCAAGTGGTTGTTATGGGCCTTACAAGTGAGATCTCTATTGATCAAGGGACATCCAAAGGTTCTGAGGACTTCAAAACCTGCCTACTTTCCTCCTGCTCCCCCATTTTCCCTGGCCTAAGAGGGAAATTTAGAGGAAAGTGCAAACAATAATCCATGGAGTCTCCTGTCCCCTGTGTAAATTCTTCCCATGTAAGAGATAACTTAACCCTATGATTAGGTTCAAAATGTTATTGTAACATTGAATAAGGCTTCCTGAACAATATACTTAACAGTGCCAGAAGGAAATTAATTTTTACTATAGGTAACTGGAAATATTTACTCATATCAGCAAAGGCAAGGAACAACATATTAATCCTTACAGCAATGCAAATGTATGAACATTTATGTTACTTGCAGTAACATGAAATGACAGAATGCAATTTGTGGGTCACAACTGAGAATACAGAATTCATGACAAACTGCTGAGAAATAGGACAAACACACCCCAACACTGGTGGTTATTCTCCCATAAGATATACCAAACCAGCAACAAAAGTAAACTTCTGTTTCACCACACTGGCTAACAAGAAGTCAGAAAAGCAGCCTCCTTGGCATTCCAGTCCTGTATCCAACACCCAGACATTAGACTTAAAGATGAGTGGTTATTTAAAATCAATTTAATCAAACAAAGGGTTCTTCTGATCCCAAAGGGCCAGCCAAATACCTAGGACAATATACAACTCAGATCTTTCCCAATAATCATGCTGTTGCCAGTCCTTTACTGTCTAAAATCTAAAGGTTTAGTTATAAAAAGAAAGAAAGGTGAGAGTTAAAATTGGTTAAAGGAATCAAATACATACAGTAATTGCCAGGTTCTTGGATCAGGCTTGTCACAGTGATGGAATAAACTGCTGGCTTGTTAAGTCTCTGCTTGCTTCGAAATCATTGGAAGGTTCTCAGTGCCTTGGTTAGAATGCTCCCATTAGTACAAGCTCATAGTTCAGAGCAGTGGTTCCCAAACTTGGTCCGTCGCTTATGCAGGGAAAGCCCCTGCTGGGGGCCAGGGTGTTTACCTGCCGCGTCTGCAGGTTCAGCCGATTGCAGCTCCCAGTGGCCACGGTTCGCTGCTCTAGGCCAATGGGAGCTGCTGGAAGTGGTGTGGGCTGATGGACGTACTGGTCGCCACTTCCAGCAGCCCCCATTGGCCTGGAGCAGTGAACCACAGCCAATGGGAGCCATGATCGGCCAAACCTGCAGACGCAGTTGGTAAACAAACTATCTTGGCTCACCAGGGGCTTTCCCTGCACAAGTGGCGGAACAAGCTTGGGAACCACTGGTCCAGAGGTTTGAGCAGGAAAGAGGCCAAATAGAGATGTTTCCAGGGCCTTTTATAGCTTCTCGCAAGTGAAGGGAAACCCATTGTTCTCATTCTGGTTATTTACAGGTAGCAAGATGGTTTTGGGGTCACATAGGTAAGTCACATGCCCACGCATGATTTTGCTTAGTCACAGCAGAAGCCTTTACCTATACTCCAGATGCACGGAAAGTCCATTAACTGCAGATAGGCATCTCCCATCATCCGTTGTGAGTTAAGTGTTCCTTGATGAGCTATTTAACTTGAACAGTCCCTTCAAGATGTGCAGGCGAAATACCTTCTGGGTGCTACCCAGGAGCAAACATATTTGAAATACAGGTATAGAGCCAATATTCACAACTTCAAATACAAAAACAATACATTAATAAAAATAGCAAAATCATATTCACCAAATCATAACCTTTCAAAAGACACCTTACTTGACATACTTTGTATAAGATTTGTTGCAATTATATAACAGTGGTAGGAACAATGATCTGCATGGTCATATTATAATCAGATAACGTCATAATCAAAAATTTCTAAACTGTCTACAAGCATGATAAAATGACTTGACAGGGGAAGTGTCCATGCTTCATGAAGAAACAGCAAATGGCTGCTTTCTCGCTGTCAGCTTTCACTGCTCACAAATGTAGAAATGAAATTTAACAAAACTCCTAAATGCTTAGACATTTAACTCAGGAGAAAAAAATATTTTTAATACAGCCAATCAAAATGAAACTGAACCCACAGAGAACTATGCAGAAAGACTTTGTCAGTTAGCCCCAACATATGAAGTTCAGATATATGTGTTCCAAATTAACTGTAAAGGCAGTAAAGCCAGACAACATACTTTGCTTCAGTGTACTTTGCTTCATATTTGGAATTCAAACATGCTACTGATATTCCTGCAACAGAGAACAAACATCGGGAAAATAAAGCTTCAAGAAATATCTAGAACCATTAAAAGGAGTGTGAGGTGTGCAATACACTCCAATTTTATCCCAAACTTGCACAGATTAAGGCAAAAAACAAGCAAACAAACAAAAAGTGCAAAACAAACACAACACCCAAGCCCACAATACTTACCTCCTATTATCCCCCCAGTAGTCCCTCCCTCACCCTCCACCCAGTATCAGAGTGATTTGCTAATATGGAATAATGTCAATATGTCTATTGTTTAAGAAAGCATGCTTTCTGCATGCTACCACATGAGGTTATAGCCCCAGTGAGTCAGGACTGGAGAACCCACTTGGCATTTGGAGGCTATGTTTCTCTTGACCACCAGTTAGAGTCTTAAAATCAGCCTTGCTCCTTCAAGTCTGTATGCTTTTATCTTTGCTCAGTCTTTCACACTATGGATTTTCCATGGCTTTCTTTCCCCATCATTCCCTCTAAGCTTGTTTTACTTCCCTTGTCTCTTAAGCAGAATACAGAACCAGTGATATCTGAATTGTTACTATTATTATTATTTATTGTCATACTTTCTCATTTCCCATCATTCTGCACTATAAAGCAGTGTTGAAAGTACGCAGCTCTGATAAAACTTGAGTTTGGTTTTGGTGTCTTTATTCCATTTAACCTGCCTCAGAAAAAATCCTCCGTATCTTTTGGCCGAGAACAATCTCAAGCCAAGATCTATCGACACAGTGCAGCCAAGAGGATTTGAGCACCATCATTTCCAGGAGGTGTTGGAGATGTATCGGTCATGTGCTTTGGATGGAAACTGATGCCATCACCAGAGTAGCAATAAAATGGACACTTGAAGGCAAGTGAAAATGAGACCGCCCAAAAACAACATGGTGAAGAGCTGTGAAAGCCAAGCTGAAAAACCTGGGGCACAGCTGGGGAACCACTGAACGACTTGCCAGTCACAGACAGGAGCAGAGGAGCTTTGTCACTGCCCTAAATGCCAGAGTCATAATAGGAACATCATGATGATGATGATGATGATTAGTATATATTTGTTAAGCCCTAATAGTGTACTCAGTACAAGACACAAAGATCCCCAACTGATGTAAATTATTGTGGTTCTTTAACTTACATAGGCATTGGATCATGTAACATTATTATCTGTGTGCCTACATAAAGAAAAGTGAAAAATATTAAGCATTAACTATCAGACTGACAATATCAGGTGTTGTTGTAGCTGTGTTGTTCCCAGGATATTGGGGAGATAAAATGGCTTTCTGCCCTGCTGCACTATATACTATATACTGCTGCAGCAGTTTTCTACACGATAGGGGCTGCTGGCCTGCTGGTTCAGACATGCTTGTCCTGCAGTTCTGCATATCCATCTCCTCTGTATCTATCCCCTCCTCTCCTCTCTGAGGAACAAAGAGATCTATGAAGAAATGAAGAACTTCTGAACAGAAGGACCTTACAGTTTTCAGATATAAAAGAAACTGAGGAAGGACCTGTTAGGTCAGCATATTATTTACAGGAGATACAGGGGTGCAAGAAGAAGAAGATTCATCCATCAGCTGTTGGACTCTCCCTTCAGTGAATAATAGATTAGCCCAGTGGCTCTGTTCCAACTTACCCCTTGCCTATCCAGATCTATTATGGGGTCCTCCTGGCAAGCTCCAGGCTTTGCCTCACAGACCTCTGTCTCCCTCGTGGAGGAGATGGGAGGAAGGATCATCAGCAACAGCTTGAAATTAAGGTAGTCAGCATTAATTGTCAGTGGAGGGAAGGTACAAGTTGCATTTCTGGAGAGAGGAGGGCAGTCAACATTAATTGTAGGTAAGGAGAAGGTACATTATTTAAAGGCAAGGGGCTGTGATGTTCCCCAAAAATATCTGGGGTTGTCAATCACCTCGCTATCATTTTCCTTTAGCATGAGGAAGCCTGGTCTGTTCTTTCTGGGGGACAGCTTCCCAACTCCACTAACCACAGGCAACACAAACACTCCCTTCTAGTCCTCACAGTCCTGTTACGAGCGACCTGGACTTCACATAACCCGCAGCCATGTTGTGCATATAGCCAACAGAAGCTGGAATTGAGGACACCATGTAGCAAGGAAGAATGTGGCCTTGCTTAGGCAGACAAAAACAACTGAACACTGCAGTGTTACAGATTTATAACAATGAAAAGGGAGGGTGGACAGCTGACCTTGGTGCCTGTGTCTGTAAGTTTCTTGCTACAGTTGCTTTACTAATGAGTAAAAATTACCAGTTCTTTGCTGTTGCTAGGGAAATGGTCATCATATTAGAAGTTATGTTGACATATGCTTTGCATTGAGTTACTTATAAAAAGATTTGTTAGAGAGTGTATTTTGGAGAAGTTTGGATTTTCTATCAGCAAGAAGACACTGACATTAATCTCCCCAGCATCTAGAAGGAAGGCTGGCCACCAGAAACCTACTGTCAGTGAACACCACCTCAGACATTGGGTAACTATATTTTGGGGTTGTCATAAATATAAAGGGAAGGGTAACCTCTTTTCTATATACAGTGCTATAAAATCCCTCCTGGCCAGAGGCAAAATCCTTTCACCTGTAAAGGGTTAAGAAGCTAAGGTAACCTTGCTGGCACCTGGCCCAAAACAATCAATGAGGGGGCAATATACTTTCAAATCTGGACGGGGGAGGGGGGAACAAAAGGTTTTGTCTGTCTGTGTGATACCTTTTCCGGGAACAGATCAAGGATGCGAACCTTCCAACTCCTGTAAAGTTAGTAAGTAATCTATCTAGAAAATGTGTTAGATTTTCTTTTGTTTTTTTGGCTTGTGAAATTTGCTGTGCTGGAGGGAATGTGTATTCCTGTTTTTGTGTCTTTTTGTAACTTAAGGTTTTGCCTAGAGGGATTCTCTATGTTTTAAATCTGATTACCCTGTAAAGTATTTACCCTCCTGATTTTACAGAGATGATTCTTTTACCTTTTCTTTAAATAAAATTCTTCTTTTAAGAACCTGACTGATTTTTAATTGTTCTTAAGATCCAAGGGTTTGGGTCTGTGTTCACCTGTACCAATTGAAGAGGATATTATTATCAAGCCTTCCCCAGGAAAGGGGGTGTAGGGCTTGGGGGGATATTTTGGGGCAAGATGTCTCCAAGTGGTCTCTTTTCCTGTTCTTTGTTTAAATCGCTTGGTGGTGGCAGCGAACCAGGTTTTCAACCTAAGCTGGTTTCCAAGGCAAGACAGAAATCTCTGCCTTGGGGAAGTTTTAACCTCGGCTGGTAAGAATAAGCTTAGGAGGTCTTTCATGCAGGTTCCCACATCTATACCCTAGAGTTCAGAATGGGGAAGGAACCTTGACGGGGTGCTCTAGACTATTGCTATCTTAGATGTGTGCTTTATACTCAATAAAAACAAGGATTTTTTTGGGTTGAAGCACTCTTGTGTATACCAATCATTTCCATATTGCTGCATAACTCCTCAAATATTATCTTTACATACATTTCATAATATTTATGATGACCAGTGGGCAACTGGCTCTTGGTAGAGACCTCACATGCCACACTTTGGTGAATTATTATGCATAAATCTGACCAAAGGGTCTGTGGATCATAGGCGGTGATAGCTTTGGCATTAATTAAATATTGGGGTTGGACAGCTGTAACTGGTTGCCTTCCGATTAAGCTGAATAGATTGTAAAACTGGCTTATTTTATTTACACCAGGAGAATCCATACTTACAAACAGTTATTATTTTTAAACAATTGTAATCTGTTCCCTATGACACGATACACGACAAAACAGGGTTACCACAGGTTAGTCATAAGTTCAACATTTCCATTGCTTCTGTCAGATACTGATGGGTCTGAAGGTTGTAAGGTATTGACAATCCTTTATGGATTGTACAGGAAAAAGTAGCACAAAGTGCTGAAATCTATTCCAAGTTAAATTTTCCCAATGGCATATCAGAGATGATTTAGGAGGAAAGATTAAAGAAAATTGGACATGTTTAGTCTTGAAAATAGAAGACTGAGGGTGAGAGGGCTGATAATAGTCTCCAAATATGTTCAGTGATATTACAAAGAGAACAGTGATCAATTGTTTTCCATATCCACTTCAGGTAGGACTAGAAGTAATTGGCTTACTCTGCAGCCAGGGAGATTTAGATTAGATACGAGTTAAAAAAACTCTAGCTATAAGTATAACTCTTGTTATACTCTGCAATAGGCTTCCAAAGGAGGCTGTGGAATCACCATCACTGAAGCTTTTTAAGGACAGGTTAGACAAACACCCATCAGGGTGCTCTAGATTTACTTGGCCCTGCCTCAGAGCAGGGGGCTGGGTATGATGATTTCTCAAGGTCCTTTCCAGCTCTACAATTCTATGATTTTATGACACAGTTGAGATTTTTGCAAGGCATGTCCAACATAAAGATGTGAAATGCTATATAAATGTTCAGCCATGGCTCTAGGAGAGAAACAAATAGTGAATCAACATGGAAATGTTTTTGAAAGAATCAGATGTCCTCAGGGAAATTAACGTTTAATAACCAATAATGAGGAAAAGCAATAGAATGAGCAGTACATAAAATAGTGTGTTCTTTAAATGAATTGACAGTCTTCTAGTTATGGGACTCCTAAAGAAAATCATACAACTAACGGTTTTGATTTGTAAGATGGTGGCTGTAACAAACCAGCCTACTACAGATATAAAGATTCCTTACCTCTCAGCAAAGTTTTAAAATGTTCCCTCTAATAACAATTGATATGATTTTAATTAAACTTCAGAAAACAAATGTCTCTTCAGTGATATTTTGTTTCTGGCTTTTAAGCTTGGTTTAAGTCTATTGCAGTTATTTCCAGAACCTCACAAGAGATGTTACCACGTCTAGAAGCTTGGCCAATTGCTTGATTGGACTGTGGTATTCGGCTTGCATTGTATTATTCTGTGGACTCTCTTGTTATCCTTTAATACTAGACAACCATTAAATCATCCTTCAAGATTGCTAGACAAAAATAAAAGGTCTGGTGAGTTAATCTTCAGGGTACCAAAATGTACTTATTTCTGTTATCGCTGCCTATCCTTTTATCACATGCTCCTGCTCTTGTCCAAATACAAGAAAGTGTCATCTAGTGGAAATCAACTAGTAAACTGGTATTACCATTTTTCATTTGATTGTATCCTCTCGGTTGTCCTTCCGCAAATACCCAAAATCCTGCTCTCACATAAGTGTCCAGAATCTCATCACATTCTTAATTGGATAGAGGTACTAGGCTGATGAAAATAGGTGGTAACAAGTAAGTGATCTCAGGACATTTGCATCAGCCATTTATGCAATGGGTGCTGCATTTTTAAAGAGAATAACTATTTAACTGAATTCTGGCCTTCGCTCAGGAGAGGGAGGGAGGAAGGAAGGAGGGAGAGAGAGAGATGGTTTCATATGCAGTTTCTTTCATGCCACCCCATGTGCCCGGACATCCATGTCCAAGTTCAAGAAACTGTACAATTCCATCTTCATCAGAAAACACTCAAGCTCTAACAGATTCATCCTGCTCTGTATTTTTGTCTCTCCTTCCTTGTGTTTTAAGCTGGTAAAACCTTTGACATTGAAAGATAGGTTAGTCCAGTAATTAGGGGGTTAGTCTAGGGCCTGAGAGATCTGGGTTCAAGTCCTTGCTCTGGCACAGCTTTTCTTGGGTTAGGCCTTGTCTACACTATGAGGGAAATGCCACTGTATCTATGCTGGCATAGCCCCAAAACGTAGACTCCACCTACATCTACTGAAGGGGGTTTTCTGTTGCTGTAGGACACCGCTTCCCTGAGTGACAAGAGCTAGGTCAACAAAAGCATTCTTCCATTGAACTAGCTGCATCTATACTGGGGATTAGGTTGGCATAGCTGTGGTGCTCAGGGATGTGGATTTTTCATACCCCTGAGTGTCGCAGCTATCTTGACCAAAAGTGTAAGTGTACACCAGGCCTTAGTCTTCCTGTGCCTTAGTTCCCCATCTGTAAAATGCGGATACTAGCACTCTCCTACCTCACAGGTTGTTGTGAGGTACTCAGATACCATAGTAATGGGGCCATATAAATACCTTGCAGCAGTGTTTCTCAACCAGGGATACATGTACCCCACGGGGTATACAGAGGTCTTCCAGGGGGTACTTCAACTCATGTAGATCAGTGTTTCTAAACCTGGGAGGATGGGTTTGTTACCAGACGTGCCCGTTACTCTGCGGTATGCTCATTTATTAGGGTTACTCTTCTGGGGAGGGGGGCGGGTTTCTGTAATTCTATCAATGTATTGCTTGTCACTTGTGTGTTCATATGGAGCTCTACTTCTCCCTTCTGCAAGTCCCCTCCCAATGGAGCTATCCTGCAGGACCTAGGTTCCCCAGGGCTGGGTTCTTCGAGCACCAGAATCAGATGAACACACAAACGCACACTAACAGAGCAAGTCTAACCGGACCGGGTCAATCAGCACTCTCAGGCTGACGCCCTCATATGTCCCTGGACTCAATGGGCTGGGCCAAGCAGCACTTTCAAGCTGCCACCCTTGTATGCCACAGGTTCAGCACATCCATATTCCCATTTTCATGTTATAATTTAACTGGTTGTAACTCACTTGATGAGCAACCCCCCCCCCCAGTATTTTGGGTGCTACAGGGATCTTTAGCTTAGGTAAAAGACGCATTGCTGCAGAGTAAATGGGGAAGCTAAACACACAAAAGAGTAGAGTTCAGAGAGAGAGAGAGAGAGAAGCAACCAGCTTAACCATAAAAGTTATTTATTGAATAATAGTGATAACTACACAAGGAGAGCCTAAACCAACATAACCTTATTAAAGGTTAATACCTGAGGTAGAAAGGCAAACGGAGCGAGAGAGAGAAGCATCTCACTGCTCCATGAAGCTTGAACTGGTTGGGGTTTCCAGGTGATGATGGTAGCTCAGGGTCCTGAGTGCTTGAGACAGGTAGAACCCCCAGCACGATCAGTCAGGAGAAGATGAAATCCCAATGTAACTGATGCAGAGTTTGGATCCAAGCATCAGAACACTTACTGGAGTGTGAGTAGGGGATTTTGTAGGCAAAATACAAGGGTTCAAGGGAGAACACTAGATTTGTTTATGAGTAAACTGATGACTCAAGGGTTTTCTTTAGGCTAGACAATAGGAGCTGATCACTTTTGGCTGTGGATGATGTTCCTTCCAGGGAGCTCAATGCAATTAGGCTGCTTCAGTATTTTGGCTATCAATCAATGATTCGTTACTAGAATTGGTCTGATAACTGCTGAGCTGGGTGTGTGCAGGCATAGGTTCTTTAACATCTGGAGCAGAGATCCCCCATGATGCAATGTTTCCCTGCTTTTCTGGTCCCAGAGTCCAGTGTGGTTCTCTGTTCTCCATTCTGTATGTTAATGGAGATGCCTCCCTGTCCTATCTTTGATGCAGATGAGGCTAGGGGAGTTGTCTTTAATCTTGTCATACTTGTCAGGAGGGGTCTAGGCATGTCTCCCACTACCCTTCACTGCTCCCTGCAAGTCTTTTCTCTGATCAGTTTTGGTTCAAGCAGAGGCTGAGGGGTGTCTTTCATAAGTCAGACAGGCTGGATGCTGCGCCCCAAGAATACAGGCTGACCGGTATCAGGTTGGGCAGGGGCACAAGTGCAGACTGTTGTTGGGGGGGGAAATGGCTTGGGGCCCTACACTACAGGGGTCCCCACAAAGCTAAATTACATGCTTCATCCTCAAGTGGTGGGGATTGGGCTTGAGCCCCAGGCAGTGGGGATCAGGCTTCAGACTCCTGAAAGGGGTACATTAGTCTGGGAAGGTTGAGAACCACTGTCTTAGACTGTTGCACATCCAGTTGTGAACTAACAGTTAATTGGGGAAAAGGAGAGCCAAAAAAATTGGATGGATCATGAATATGAAAAAAAAATGATGAAGGAAGTCCATGAAAAAGCAGGTTAAGTTCCAGGAGGAATCAGTGGGAAAGAAGACAAAAGATGGTTGGCACGGCCTTCAGAGGAGAAGAAAGTAGACAGAAGAAGGGCTAAAAATGACAAGAAGGAGAAAAAGAGCCAAGAACAAGGGTTGAGGTATCTGAGCCAGTCAGTGAGACTAAAAGACAGAGAGGTCACCTAAAGTGTGGGCAACAAGGTTGCAAGAGAGCCTGGTTTAAGAAAGTGCATAAAGATGGGGGGAGAAAGATGATAAAGAGGATTATGAGTCAGCAGATATGAAATCAGTAGAATTTGTAAATCAAAGAACTATTGAGCACATTCTCTAAAGGACTATAAGAATATATGCTACATCCTCAAAGCACTTCTGTCTGAAATAAGTTAGGATAGACAAAAAGTGTTACATCCGGTGAAAAGATGGTGCTCTGGCTAAAAGATACAATGTTGAGACACAAAGGAAGTTTTTATTTCCTTTCTGCTCATAATTTCGTTAACAGGAACCACTGTGATGTCTTTTATACAACCCAAGATCTAATTAACTTACATTCAATACTCTACCAATACTGCATTTTTTAGATATTTCTACCTTTTTTAGAGCTACATCCGATGAAGTGAGCTGTAGCTCACGAAAGCTCATGCTCAAATAAATTGGTTAGTCTCTAAGGTGCCACAAGTACTCCTTTTCCTTTTTCTACTTTTTTTAATGACTATAACATTACCAAAATCAAATATACAGTAGCCTTTGGGTGCTGACACATCAGTTTCAAGGTTTTAATGAAATTTAATCCAAGACTTGGCATCTGGGCTATGAAGATGAAAGCAAATGTGGATTCCACAAAGAAGGATAATAGAAGACTGTGCTGTTATTAGTGATTGCTTTTAGGTTGAAGCTTGCAGGTAATGTGGACAGAATTTTCTTTAGAGCTGCTGATTTTTTTTTAATTATAAATTTCAACCCTAAAAAATAAAATAAAAACCAAGAATTAAAATTTTACAATTGTCCTCCCATTTTTGCACCAGCTGCATAGCTAATCAATATTGATGTGATAATTTTTCATCCATTTGTAATACCTTTAAAAAATAAGCAATATAGTGTGTGCATGGCTCATAGGTAACAAGTGAGATGGTAGTACGTGTCAGATGGTAGTACGTGTTAGGAATTTAATCTGGCTAAAACCACTTGAACTTAGTCAACAATTGAAAAAGTCTTCATTATATTTTAAATAATGTTGTAAGTACACACCATACTTTATAGTAAGGAAGCTTACAAACAAATACAATATTTTTGCCCTAAAAGATATATCAAAATGGGAACAAGCTGATAAGTCTTTAGAGCAATAACCACAGAAATGGGACATCTCACAGAATAGGAAGGTTGTAAGGGATCTTAGAATGAGAGGTTTTTGCTAATGTTATTTAGAAGACTCTTCCTGAAACACATATTAATGTGAAAGAAGATGCAAAGATAGGAACACGTGATTAGGGGAGGGAAAGGTCCTAAAAGATATAAACTCTTTCTGCCACATCTTAGAGTAATATTGGATACATACTTTGTGATTTGGGATTACCTATACTAGGAGAGAGGTTGTGGCTGACGCAAGGACATAGAAGGAACTAAAGCCAAGTTGTTGGTAGGAGATGAAATCCAGTGTGCCTTTAAATGAAGATCAGCAAGAACTTTATGTGAAAGAAGAGGGAATTCATTTTAGAGTTCTTAAACCTTTGTAACATGGTCGGAAGCATCTGAATGCATTGTACTTTCACTAAAAGGGGTTGGATGTTCAATGCAAATATTTTGCACAGACTGGTATTGACGATTTGACATTGGGCACAGTTTCAAAAGTGTTAAAGTTGTTTAAGATCCTAAGTTTCATTTTCAAAAGTGACAAATATTTATGAGTCCATGTCTCACTGGAAGTCAATGAGACTTAGGATACTAAGTGCATAAGGCATGTTTGAAAATGGGACTTAGGCTGTCTAATCACTTAGTTCCTAACTCTCATCTTGCCTCCTTTTCCTCAAACGAACATCCTGTTTACTCATCCCATCCTGTAGATGGTGTCATGATAATTTGGGCTTTCTTTACAGGTTCCTTGAATGGATATCTGTACTGCTATTTATAACTGTACAGTAGTCCATCTCTCTCACTCATAAACAATCTCTCTTTTTCTATTCCCTGAATTAAAGCACACTTCTTCCCTGGAAACTGATTTTATTTTTTTTTTAAATATGAACCGTTCTCTAGAAAGAGTTTCATATTAAAGAATAAATTTTAAATATATTCATCAGTGGAAAATTATCAGTTGAAGTTAACGGTTCTGAGAGATGCATAAAAATTCTGAAGTTAAAAGAAAATGGCATTTTGTTAACCAAGAAGTCTCCTATTCTACCTCTCCTGCATTTGTCTGCCAGCACCAAAAACTAATAAGACGTTCTGTGGAATGTTAATATTTTAAACATTTATTTTGTTCATTCTCCACATTATAGCTAGAAAACATGAAACCTGCTCTCCAAATTGAAGGCTAAGAGTTTCTGTTCTTCTAGTACTTACGCTTCCATATATGTATTTGAAGGTGGGAATAGGAGGTTGGAAAACACACTTATACTATTCCAGTCAGGTTATATATCTGTGGTATATGAGCACTTTCTAAAGATGTCACCATTATTGGTGCACTGAAAGGAAATGCTTGTATAGTCAGCAAGCACCTGAGATTAGAAAGACTACAAAATCAGAAAACCCAATAACAATGAAGGGATTTCATCTATCTCCACATTCACTGAGTATATATCACTTCAGGATGTGATGCAGAGACAAAATTTCTAGATACCATTAATGACTGCTTTTTGGAGCTTCTTAGAGCAGCTAGTCCTGGAACCCACAAGGGTAGAGACGAATATAGATGAACTGCTTGATAATAGTAACCATAATGTAGCTAAATTTAAAATGTGGGGAAATACAAAACAAACACACGAAAAACCCCACCCAGTACCATTTAACTTCAAAATGGGGAAATACAGAAAAAAGAGGATGCTAATTAAAAGGAAATTAAAAGGAACATTCAGAAGAGTGAAATACATGGAAGCTGTATGGAAACTATTTTAAAACACCATAACAGAGGATCAAACTAAATGTATACCCCCAGAAAGAGGACCAGAAATCCTGCCATGTCTAAACAGCAGAGTAAAACAGGTGATTAAAGAAAAAAGCCATACTCCAAAAAATTGGAAGTCCAATCCTACTTTGGAAAATAGGAAGGAACATAAACTCTGGCAAGTCAAGTATAAAAGTATAATTAGGCAGGACACAAAAAAAGAATTTGAAAGCAACTTGCAAAAGGCAGAAAACAACAGCAGTTTTTAAGTACATCAGAAGAAGGAAGTCAGACACACAATCAGTGAGGTTTAAGGTCATAAAGGAGCATTCAAGAAAGACAAGGGTGTTGCAAAGACACTAAATAAATTCTTTGCATCTATCTTCACTGCAGTTCTGAAGGAACTCATCTGAAATTGCAGAACTACTAACTGTGGTATGTAACCTATTGCTTAAATCAGTGGTTACCAAACTTGTTCTGCCGCTTGTGCAGGGAAAGCCCCTACCGGGCCGGGCTGGTTTGTTTACCTGCCGCGTCCGCAAGTTTGGCCAGGGGTTTGCTGCTCCAGGCCAATGGGGGCTGCTGGAAGCAGCGGCCAGTATGTCCCTCGGCCCATGCCACTTCCAGCAGCTCCCATTGGCCTAGAGCAGCGAACCGCGGCCCCTGGGAGCCGTGATGGGCTGAACCTGTGGATGCGGCAGGTAAACAAACTGGCCCGGCAGGGGCTTCCCCTGCATAAGCGGCAGAACAAGTTTGGTAACCACTGGCTTAAATCATCCTCTGTATCAGATGACTGGAGTATAGCTAATGTAACATCATTTTTAAAAAAAGGTTCCAGAGGTGATCCTGGCATATACAATATCAAGCAAATTGTTGAAAATACAGTAAAAGACAGACTTATGAGACACATAGATAAACACAATATGTTAGAGAAGAGTCAATATGGCTTTTGTAAAGGAAATCATGCTTCACCAATTTGTTAGAAGTCTTTGAGGATGTCAACAAACACGTGGAAAAGGAGAATCCAGTTTATATAGGGTACTTGAACTTTCAGAAAGCTTTTTACAAGGTCCCACAACAAAGGCTCTTAATCAAAGTAAGCAGTTACGGATAAGATGGAAGATCCTCTCATTGACGAGTAACTGAATAAAAGATAGCAAAGAAAGGGCAGGAATAAAGAATCAATTTTCACAGTGGAACCAGGTAAATAACGGGGTCCCCCAGGGAATTGTACTGGCATCTATGCTGTTCAACATATTCACAAATGATCTGGCAAAGGTGGTAAATAGTGAGGTGGTGCACTTTGCAGACAATACTAAATTACTCAAGATAATTAAGTCCAAGGCTGACTGTGAAGAGTTACAAAGGGATTGCACAAAACTGGGGTGACAGGGCAACAAAATGTCAGATGAAATTCAATGTTGATAAATACAAACTAATGCACATTGTAAAAAAATAATCCCAACTATACTAAAAGATGGGATCTAAATTAGCTGATACCACTCAATAAAGAGGTCTTGGGGTCATTGTGGATAGTCCTATAAGAAGAGTTAGGGATAGGGAGGTCTATAAATCCATGAACAATGTGGAGAAAGTGAATAAGGAAGTGTTATTTACTGCTTCACATAACACAAGAACCAGACAATAACTAACAAAATTAGTTTACAACAAGTTTAAAGCAAATATAAGGAAGTACTTCACACAACACACAATCTACCTGTGGAACTTGTTGCCAGGGATGTTGTGAAGGCAAAAAATATAACTGAATTGAAAAAAGAATTAGATAAATTCATGGAGGATAGGTCCATCAATGGCTATTAACCAAGATGGTCATGGATGTAACTCCACGTTCTGGGTGTCCCTAAACTCTGGATGCTAGAAGCTGGGACTGGATGACAGGAAATGTGACACTCGATAATTGCCATATTCTGTTCTTACCCTCTGAAAGGAAAAGTGACACTTGCCACTGTTGGAAGAAGGGATTTTGGTCTAGATGGACCATTGGTGTAACCCACTATATTCATTCTTATGTTCCTATGCTATGGAATTTTTAACCAACTAGCAGTTTGTGGTCAACTTTTATGCCCACAAGAACTCCTTGAAATGTTCACAAGCTGATGTATTGGCTAGGGATTCTTTTTTCTTTGCTTTATTTTATTTATTTCATCTCTCTATGGCCACAGGATGTTAGATTTTCCCCTTTTACCCTTTTGTGGAGCTTCCTGTGTTCTGTTGGATCTTCATTTTATCCCTTTCTGCCACAATATCAAGATTAAAGACCCGGAACATCTTGGATGGAGTGGTGGAAAGCCTGTCTTTTTCCTGTTTACACAGATTATATATCCCAGTGGTCACTCTAACATTTCACAACTAGCACCCCAGGGAGTATTGTTCCTGAAGGGGCTGCATTTTAAGAGGAAGACGGTGGTTCTGGGACCCAGTGAAGAAGCACATGGTCTTCATAGAATATGAGGGTTGGAAGGCACCTCAGGAGGTCATCTAGTCCAAACTCCTGCTCAAAGCAGAACCAATCCCCAACTAAATCATGCCAGCCAGGGCTTTGTCAAGCCTGACCTTAAAAACCTCAAAGGAAGGAGATTCCACCTCCTTAGGTAACGCATTCCAGTGTTTCACCACCCTCCTAGTAAAAATGTTTTTCCTAATATCCAACCTAAACCTCCCCCACTGCAACTTGAGACCATTATTCCTCGTTCTGTCATCTCCTACCACTGATCCATCCTCTTTGGAACCCCCTTTCCGGTAGTTGAAAGCAGCTGTCAAATCCCCTCTCATTCTTCTCTTCTGCAGACTAATCAATCCCAGTTACCTCAGTCTCTCCTCATAAGTCATGTGTTCCAGTCCCCTAATCATTTTTGTTGCCCTCCACTGGACACTTTCCAGTTTTTCCACATCCTTCTTGTAGTGTGGGGCCCAAAACTGGACACAGTACTCCAGATGAGGCCTCATCAATGTCGAATAGAGGGGAACGATCACGTCCCTCGATCTGCTGGCAAGGCCCCTACTTATACAGCCAAAAATGCCGTTAGCCTTCTTGGCAACAAGGGCACACTATTGACTGATATCCAGCTTCTCGTCCACTGTAACCCCTAGGTCCTTTTCTGCAGAACAGCTGCCGAGCCAGTTGGTCCCTAGTCTGTAGCGATGCATGGGATTCTTCCATCCTAAGTGCAGGACTCTGCACTGGCATTTGTTAAACCTCATCAGATTTCTTTTGGCCCAATCCTCTAATTTGTCTAGGTCCCTCTGTATCCTATCCCTACCCCCCCAGCATATCTACCACTCCTCCCAGTTTAGTGTCATCTGCAAACTTGCTGAGGGTGCAGTCCACGCAATCCTCCAGATCATTAATGGAGATATTGAACAAAACCGGTCCCAGGACCAACCCTTGGGGCACTCCGCTTAATATTGGCTGCCAACTACGCATGGAGCTATTGATCACTACCCATTGAGCCCGACAATCTTGCCAGCTTTCTATCCACCTTATAGTCCATTCATCCAGCCCATACTTCTTTAACTTGCTGGCAAGAATACTGTGGGAGGCTGTATCAAAACCTTTGCTAAAGTCAAGGAATAACATGTCCACTACTTTCTCCTCATCCACAGAGCCAGTTATCTCATCATAGAAGGCAATTAGATTAGTCATGCATGACTTGCCCTTGGTGAATCCATGCTGACTGTTCCTGAACACTTTCCTCTCCTCTAAGTGCTTCAGAATTGATTCCTTGAGGATCTGCTCCATGATTTTTCCAGGGACTGAGGTGAGGCTGACTGACCTGCAGTTCCCCCGATCCTCCTCCTTCCCTTGTCACTAGGTTGCCCCCTCATTTAGTAACTTTACTTGCATTCTTCTTCTTGACACTTTACTTGACTTTCTTCTTGTTGATAACATACCTGAAGAAACCCTTCTTGTTACTCTTAACATCTCTTGCTAGCTGCAACTCCAAGTGTGATTTGGCCTTCCTGATTTCACTCCTGCATGCCTGAGCAATATCTTTATACTCCTCCCTGGTCATTTGTCCAAGCTTCCACTTTTTGTAAGCTTCTTTTTTGTGTTTCAGATCAGCAAGGATTTTACTGTTAGGCCAAGCTGGTCGCCTGCCATATTTACTATTCTTTCTACATATCAGGATGGCTTGTTCCTGTAACAACAATAAGGATACTTTAAAATACAGCCAACTCTCCTGGACTCCTTTCCCCCTCATGTTATTCTCCCAGGGGATCCTGCCCATCAGTTCCTTGACAGAGTCAAAGTCTGCTTTTCTGAAGTCCAGGGTCATATTCTGCTGCTCTCCTTTCTTCCTTGTGTCAGGATCCTGAACTGGATCATCTCATGGTCACTGCCTCCCAGGTTCCCCTCCACTTTTGCTTCCCCTACTAGTTCTTCCCAGTTTGTGAGCAGCAGGTCAAGAAGAGCTCTGCCACTAGTTGGTTTCACCAGCACTTGCACCAGGAAATTGTCCCCTACACTTTCCAAAAACTTCTTGGATTGTCTGTGCACTGCTGTATTGCTCTCCCAGAAGATAAGAGGGTGATTGAAGTCTCCCATGAGCACCAGGGCCTGCAATCTAGTAACTTCTGTTACTTGCTGGAAGAAAGCCGCCACTTCCCAACCCCACTCCCCAGCAGGAGTGCCAGCATGGAGTGGGGCAAGCCAAACAGCCTTATAATGGAACATTTCACGACTTTAAACAAGTATGTTCTCTAATAGATCAGCAATCTAATAATGAAACAATGTTATCCACACAACTTTAAGTGAGGAGTTACTGTACAGCTATACAAATTTGAATGTAATACAGGAAAGCTGGTAAGTTTTCAACTAAGTAAACAATCCTGGTCTTCATAAATTAATAGGCTGACCTCTAGACCCCTAAATGGCTTGATACTTTCCAACATGAGAGATGATCTCTCTTCTACTGCTTCACTGCCACTGTCAACATTGCCATCAGTGGAGCTGTTCAAGCTGAATCTCCTATGGTGTTAAAGACATGGAAGTGCCAGTGATCAGCTTTGGATCCAGCTGACACCCTTGTTCTGAAACAGCTCAGGTCTATTGACCTTCAGGACAATCTGTAAGGTGCATTGATTTGCTCAGGGTGCAGGAGAAGGAAAGATGTGATTGGGCTTAAATCCGCATGAGGGAGGCAGTTTTGTGGGAGTTCCGTAACAGGTGGAGAGTGTTGTTGGCTGTTGCTATTTCTTTCCTTTAATTAGTGGTAGGGGAGCAAGGGGCTCCTGCTTTTATATTTGTCTGTAACCCTTCTGCTAGTGGTGTTGGCAGCTTAAAGGGTCACCTCCTCACTTTCTAGCAACAAATAACTGTGGCTCAAGCTCCCACACAGTAACCTGAGAACATCTAATCTATCTATCTATCTACTTGTACCTATGTAGATAGAGTAGATTACCCTTCATGTGGGAAAAGTGAGGCAGAGATAAATTGGTGTGAGTATGGAATCAACCCTATTCAGCTTCACAATGTATTCAGCTAGATGGTTCTATTGCCATAACCAATGGAAATCCACAGATAATTCAAATAATGCAATAATAATCACAGCTGACTGTGACTATAGGGAGTCAGGTAGTAGAGCTCTAGAGATGCTTAGATAGTTTGGACCAAGATTCTCCTGGAGACTTCCTGACCAACTAAGTGTGAGTGGGAAGCTGGAAAGGCGACTATACTGCCTAAGCCTCTCGTGGCTTGTTATAACGATGGACATAGGGTGTGACTCTGACCTTGGGGTAATAGTGGTAGACATTATCAATTGTTATTAATTTTTCCCTGTTATTCCCTTTCCTCCCCGCAGTCAAGTTTTCCTTTTTAAAAGCTTCTGGATACTATGATTGTAAGTGGGGAATCAATTGCCTAGAGATGCCGATGGGGAGGCCTATCCATGTGACGTTTCATCATGGGGTTTGAATAAACTAGATCCTTGAGGGGCTGTTCAATATACAAACTTCAGTGGACTTATTAAAACCTTCATTTGGGAAAACTGAGGCAGAGACACAATGGGGTGCTGCACCACGACTCCAAGGCCCCCATTACAAGCATCAGTTTACCCTCACAACATACCTGTGAAGTGGAAAGTATCATTGTCCACATTATACGACTTGGGAATGGGAAGATGGTAAGATTGCTTGCCCAAAGTCACAGAAGAATGAAGAACTGAACATAGATCTCTTTAGTCCTAACTCAGTGCCTTAACCATAAGACCACACTTTGTATTTTATACATATAAATAAATAGATTAAAAAAAAATAACATAACTTCTTGTTGAATTCCCATCCACTAACCTGGTTGTCCTATACTCCTATATGACCAGTACTGTTGGATTTGTTATATAGTGTCACCACTGACCATCAGATCTGTTACCCGGGAGTCTGAGCCAAAGCCCGTTAGAATCAACAGAAAGACTCCCATTGACTTTAAGGGAGTTTGGATCAAACTTGTGGGGTGACATCCAGTCTCCACTGAAGTCAGTGGGAATTTTGCCATTGATTTTAATGGGGCCAGGATTTCACCCCAATCTTTTCACATCAGTGCAGCACGACACCTACCTGCAGGCCTACAAGATAGGTCTAACATGAATCTCATAGCATGTTTTGAATAAAACAAATGTTCAGACATTTGTCAGTGCCATTTCAATAATGATATTATGAAGACCTAATAAAAACCAGGGCAACTGGCAGTTGCACTATGGGCCTTATCCAGTGGCTACAGAAGCCAGTGGGAGTTTTTCCTATATAGATATAAAGAGTTAAGTCATCATGGACATCATGACCCCAACCCTATTAAGCAAGATATTACTGCATGACTTACTTTTTAGCCAGTGGGCCAGCATCTGGAATGGCAAAATCTCCACAAATAAAACCACTACACATAGGACTTTCAGCTGTTATATAATAGTATTGGACAATAGAATAATATCTAAAAGTACAGTGGTCATCAACCTTCGGCACAAGGCCCATTAGGGTAATCCTCTGGCAGGTCGCGAGACATTTTGTTTACATTGCCTGTCCACAGGCACAGCCCCCCGCAGCTCCCAGTGGTTGCAGTTTGCTGTTCCCGGCCAATGGAATCTGTGGGAAGTGGCGGCCAGGACGTCCCTGCAGCCCACGCAGCTTCCCGCAGCTCCCATTGACCGGGAATGGTGAACTGTGACCACTGGGAGCTGCAGGGGCCATTCCCATGGATGGTCACCATAAACAAAATGTACCATGGCCTGCCAGTTGATTACGCTGATGGGCCGCGTGACGAAGGTTGCCGATCCCTGTAATAGTAGATAATGCTATAGTGCCATTTCTAAATACCCATTTTAAAAAATGGCATACATTTTATGGCCTTTTTTTAGGGGGTGGGAGATTTTTCTGTTGCTGGTTATTTCCAGCAGGTATTATGGTTTATGGGATATCCCCACTTCAGTACATCTCTAATAGAAAATTTTATTTACAATTGAGATGTTAATGGTTTTATTACAGGGAACTGCTTCTGCATATTTAATCTTGGAGCCTCATAGTTTTTAATTTAGTAATATGTAGGAAAAGCAAATGTGAGATTAATATCAACTTCTTTCTATTAAAAGATGGAAGACAGGAGGCATAGATATTTTGAATTAGGATCACTAATGTTGTTAGAATAAAATGAACAGTACAGGAATACCAACTAGTTTTGTTATGCTTTTCTGAAACTTTTGTAATTAAAAGGGGAAATGATCCTTACTAAATGTCTAAACAATTAGACATTTATACTCAGTAATTTCTGTATCTCTGGAACTTTAGTTAATTTCTCAGCCATTACTTGAGAGTTTTTAATAAGATTCTGAATTTGTTGGCATTTCCTCTAGATATGACTTTGTAATTAATTGTCTTTTAGAAAACAAAACAACAACAATAAACAAAAAATCTAAAACAAACAAAGAAAAAACACCAGCAACAATAACCACCAATGACTATTGCGACGCCAAATTTTTAAAGGGCTCTAGAGGTGATCTCGGCAATTACACGCCAGTACCAGGCAAACTGGTTGAAATTTAAGAACAAAATTATCAGACACATAGATTAACATAATTTGCTGGGGAAGAGTCAACATGTTTTTTATAAAGGGAAATCATGCCTCACCAATCTACTAGAATTATTTGTTGGGCCCAACAAGTATGTGGCAAGGGGGATACAGTGGATATAGTGTACTTAGATTTTCAGAAAGCCTTTGACCAAGTACTTCACCAAAGGCTCTTAAGCAAAGTAAGCTGTCATGGGATAAGAGGGAACGTCCTCTTGTGGACTGGTAACTGGTTAAAAGATAGGAAACAAAAGGTAGGAATAAATTATCATTTTTCAGAATGGAGAGAGATAAATGGTGTCCTCCAGGCGTCTGTACTGGGACCAGTCCTATTCAACACATTCATAAATTATCTCAAAAAAGGGTAAACAGTGAGGTGGCAAAATCTGCAGATGATACCAAACTTCTCAAGATAGTTAAGTCCCAGGCAGACTGCGAAGAGCTACAAAAGGACCTCTCAAAACTAGGTGACTAGGCAACAAAATGGGAGATGCAATTCAATGTTGATAAATGCAAAGTAAGGCACATAGGAAAACATAATACCAACTATACATATAAAATTATGGGGTCTAAATTAGCTGTTACCACTCAAGAAGAAGTCTTGGAGTCATTGTGGATAGTTCTCTGAAAACATCCACTCAATGTGCAGTGGTAGTCAAAAAAAGGTGAACAGAATGTTCAGAATCACTAAGAAAGGGATAGATAATAAGACAGAAAATACCATATTAACTCTATATAAATCCATGGTCCACCCACATCTTGAATACTCCATGCAGATATGGTCACCCCGTCTCAAAAAAGATATATTGGAATTGGAAAAGGTTCAGCAAAAGAGGTACAAAAATGATTAGGGGTATGGCATGGCTTTCGTATGAGGAGTGATTAATAAGACTGGGACTTTTCCACTTGGAAAAGAGACTATTAATGGGGGATATGACTGAGATCTATAAAGTCATGACTGGTGTGGAGAAAGTAAATAAAGAAGAGTTATTTACTCCTTCTCATAACACAAGAACTAGGGGTCACCAAATTAAATTAATAGGCAGCAGGTTTAAAACAAACAAAAGGAAGTATTTCTTCACACAACGCACAATCAACCTGGAACTCTTTGCCAGAGGATGTGGTGCAGGCCAAGACTATAACAGGGTTCAAAAACGAACTACATAAATTCATGAAGGATAGGCCCATTTATGGCTATTAGCCAGGATGGGCAGGGATGGAGTTCCTAGCTTCTGTTCGCTAGAAGTTGGGAATGAATGACAGGGAATGGATTACTTAATGATTACCTGTTCTGTTCATTCCCTCTGAAGCATCTGACATTGTCCACTGTCAGAAGACAGAATACAGGGCTGGATGGACCTTTGGTATTATCCAGTATGGCCGTTTTTATGTTTTTATGACTATCGCCTTCTGATGGCGAAGACGTTGGTTGGTTGAAGAAAATAATCAGTAAAGATATCAAAGATAAGATCTCCCATTCTGACAGAAGACATACACCTTCCATTTGTAGGGCAGATGCACAATGTAGCAGTCTGATTGGATCTCAGCGGCTATTAGATGATCATAGAATCATAGGATTGCTAGGGACCTTGAGAGGTCATCTAGACCATCCCCTGTACTCATGGCAGGACTAAGTATTATCTAGACCATTTCTGATAGGTGTTTGTCCAACCTGCTCTTAAAAATCTCCAATGATGGAGATTCCACAACCTTCCTAGGCAATATATTTCAGTGCTTAGCCACCATCACAGTTGGGAAGTTTTTCCTAATGTCCAACCTAAACCTCCCTTGCTGAAATTTAAGCCCATTGCTTCTTGTAGCAATTGTAAGCAGATCATCTCTTTTTCAGATGAGAACTTTGTAACGGTCATCCACACATTTTTCACCTTCATATTGGATTACTGCAGTACATTCTACATGGAGCTACAATCTAAACCTATTCAGAAACTGAAGCTGGTGTGGAATTCAGCGGTTCATTTGTCACTGGGGTATGTCTTGTGACTATGCTACACCAGTGCTTTTGGATCTCTCAAGTGTACTGGATAGGATTTCAATTATTGGTTTTGACCTATGATGTCCTATATAGCTTGGGACCTGTTAGGGAAAAAGGGTTTCCCTCCCGTCTAGGGTTGGGAGGGTAGCCTTCCCTGGACTTCTGTATTAGCCAAACAAACACAGAGTCAGGACTCTTAGATAAAATGAGGCACTTTAATGCTAGCAAGTACGACAGCTGAAGGGCTCACCAATTCCTACACAGAGGAATATGGTGAAGCCCAGAACAAAGAACAAGGTAGAGCTTTCATAGCTTGGTTCAACATACTTTGTGATATCTCTTCCAGTTCAAACCGGTCAACCCCTATTGGTCTGAGTCCTGAGGTATGAACATGGAGGCCCATCTGTATAAGGAATTCTTTCCCCGAACGGGGAGTACAGGTTACACATAGTTCAAATTATTTCTACCCATAAACATAAGGAAAGGACAGATAAGCATAGAAAATAGACAGAAGCCTAGCTTTACATGATTATAGGGTTATTTTCTGGTTCTGTTCTTTATCAGACCTAATAATCTAAAAAAGAAAATGCCACTCTTCCTGTGCCATCCTGCTACAGTTGGGGTCAGCAGAGACTCTCAAACTGGACTGTCTTGTATAAAAGAGACTGGGCAATAACACAGATATATATATAAGGTCCCTCATCATTGCAACTTGCTTCCCGCTGGGTCTGAAGCAGCCCTTGTTTATTGGTCGTTAGAGCAAACTGTAAAGCCTATTTAATTTCACATTCTATGAGGAAGTCTTGGTGGGAGAATTTAAATATGCTTTTTGCTTCTGGATTATTATTAGTTGTTGTTTTGTTAATTAATGACAAAGAAAAATGAAAGCAGTGTCTATATTTATAGCTGTATATTTGAGCAATTGAAAAAAATACAAAACATAGTGACAAGTGTTCTATGAATGTAAGGCATGCAAACAGAATAGTAGCATGCGTTACTGAGCACACCTTATATCACTATGTTTCATTATGATTTCAGGTAATGGAAATCTTCGTGGCTTTGTGCATAGCAGGTGGCACTCAAATATTAAACTGAAATTGCTTTAGTAGATTAAGTTATTCCAATTACAAATCTCTAATAACTTTTATTATAATCAGGTATCCAGCTTTTTTTAGGTAATTACTGTAGGTTTCCAATAACCAAAAGCTTTTCCTAATTTTACTTCATGGAACTTTATTGTTTTGTTTCGTTGTTTTGTTTGTGTTTGTTTTTGTTACCCAAGTGATTACTACTGAGCATGAATATCTTACTTTTATTCACAGCTTTACGATTTCCCTGCTCTCCCCCATCCCAACTAACTTTCTCCTGTTTGTAATTTTCTCTGTAATTGGTCTCACAGTGATATATGCTGGTAGATTTAAAAATTAGAATTTAATCACAAGTAAAGCAGCATCTTTAAAAATTACTGAGCATCTAACACCTGCCATCTCATCAGTGTTTGGTCTACATCTTTGCAAATTACTATATATATCATTCCTGACATGTGAAGTGATACAGAGATTAAAACACAGCTTTCAAGCTAGCTAAAATACACAAGTGAGACCTACATCTTGTTGAACAACCTTTCTGGAAAAGATATTAGTGTTAAAGAAAATAATCAATTGTACATATAAAAACTGACTAAAGGCTGACTTAAAACTTACTCAAGTTCTATTTCCTTGTAAAGATGTCAAATCATTCTTGCTTTGATTTGTTGGCTTAGAAACAATAATAAGATACCATAAATGATGTGGAAATTTCTTCCACATAGCAACCGAGTTGCACATGATTTAGTTCCAGTTTGCATTATACAGAATTAAATATGTTCAAAACGATTGGATGGCATTTGTTTATTCCAATGAACCTCTATCTACTTTACAAACTTTATATGCACTGTAGAGGGTCCAAATCAGGTCATTGATGCAGTGGTGACTCCCTGGCTTCAGTGGAAACCCTTCATAAAAACTATAGGTCAGAATTAGTCCCACAGTGTATTTGACCCTCACTATCTTTCAATTTGTTTAAAAACTGTACTTCCTGCTGTTCAGGAGGGCTCACTGTAAACTGTGTATTTTGAGGGCTCCTGGTGTCCCTAATTCTATTCACTCTGAATTATAGCAGGAACAGGGGTCCTTCCCCATCACCTCCAGTCCATTACATCATGACTTTGGGAATTCTATTGCTTGGGTCTTGCCATTTTGGAGGCTGGTTTCCTTATGGAACATAGATTTTCAGTCTGAGTGAACTTTATAAACTATTGGAAATAGCCATTATGCTGCTAATTTCACACAAATCATGGTCTTTTATGTACGGGTTTCTGAGAACTTAATCACCTCCCCCTTGTTGCCAAAGAAGCTGATATAGGGTCAATCTGATAACATATCAGTTTATCTATGGACTGGATAGGCAGGGGTCGTTTTTCATATTATCTGTGCAATTCACAACATTGTGGAGCAAAATTTGTATTTATGAGATTTTCAAAAATCATGAGATTGAAAAATACAAGTAGATAATCAAATCTCAATCTCCATCCTCTTAATATGGAGGGAAAATCGTCAATGCTCAGCTTTATCTTTGTTTATTTTTTAAACCCACAAAATAACTACTTTGGGTTTCACCAAGTTTTGTTTTGTTCACATCTGCACTGATGACTTCAGGTGGTAGAGAAAAAGAAAAATACAGACACATAAGGAGATGAGAGAGAGAAAGAATTGAAGTGAGTCAACAAAGTAAATTACTTTCTTGTCAGTGCAAGGCCATGGAAATACGAAGTGTCAGGCACAACCCAATATGCCAAACTTCCCAATGTGATTACTCCTAAACGATACACAACTTTCAAAACCCATTAAAGATTTTCTTATTTTTTTATTTAAATGTACTTAGAAGCACTCAGTCCCTGCCCATTGTTGAATAAATTCTTAAATGTGTGCTTAGAAAGCAGCTTTAGGCCCCAGTTCAGCAATGATTCATTCTAGAATACTATACAACCCAGTGGTCAGGGGAACTCAACTCGGAGGTGGGAAACCTGCATTCAAGTCTTTGCACCGCATCAAGCACAATGGGGATCTGAATCCTGGTCTGCCAGAGCCTGGGTGAGGGTGCTAACCACTGGGTTTTGTGGGGACATCTTATTACTTCTTTTTCTGTGATAAAGGACTGACTTGCTTTAGGCACCTGACTCAGGAGAGGGTTCACAGCTGTGAATCTCAGATGGAAGGAGTCTCCCTTGGCATTTCCTACTTGCTAGCTTAGGTGGCTCCTCACTCAGCTTGATAGGTTTTGTGGATCCCATTCTTAGGTGCCTAACTCTTCTCATGAAGTGTAGAGGTAGCTTAGATATCTAACTCAGACTGTGGATTATATTAGGCAGCAGGGTGCCTAGAAGTTTGGTAATACAGTGCTGAGTCTATGTCCCCTTTGGAAATCTAGCCCCAAATTCCCACAGAATATCAAAAGATTCTTCCAGAAAAAAAATATATATATGTGATGAACTATAGTCCTGACAAAACAAAGAAAACATTATCAGCACTACAGGAACACATCAGCGCCATTCTTCAGTGTCTGAAATTTCCTCATAAAATGTAAAATATTGTACAACTAAAAATAAAAATGTGTACTGAAAGTTTATCCTTTTGTTTACACTATTGTTTCACCATGAGAAAGAGCTATTATCATTCCCTCAAAGTCCCATCTTCACCAACCTAGATACTGTATGCTTATGGCATTTTAACAGTGCAGTTGGTTGGCAGTGTTCAAGAATCTCAGTACAACCCAGGGACATCTTTGGTGCGAACTGGCAGAGGGTAAAGGGGTGCATAAGGGTTATTGGATCACCTGGATCTAATATCTACATTCTAGTTCACCAAATAATGCCATCTGAGATCATCTCTGAAAGCCTGTGTCACACTGGTCATTTTAACCATTGTGACATGTATGTACAGATAATATGCAAGGAGTTATGTATATATTGTGAAAATTATATTCTTAAAGTCTGTG
This sequence comes from Eretmochelys imbricata, assembly GCF_965152235.1. Lineage (NCBI taxonomy): Eukaryota > Metazoa > Chordata > Testudines > Cheloniidae > Eretmochelys > Eretmochelys imbricata. The sequence goes on from NC_135572.1 coordinate 93,093,479, forward strand.
ACCTTGGGCTGGTCACCAAAAGTTGAGAAACAGTTTTGTTTGTTTTTTTGTTTGTTTCTTCTGGCAAGAGATGTTTATCTATTGATTTGTCTTTATGTAATTTGAGCATTGTATACTTCACAATGACTGCCTATTTATAGACTGAGCACAATGCTCATCAAGTAGTTCAAAGTGTCCAGTACACTGAAGTGACCAAACCATCTGAAACTCACTTCCATATACCATGATGTTTATATTTTACTTTTTAATTTTGATTTATGGACATAGAGCAAGTATCCATGTCAGTGGCAGCTTCCAAAATATTAAATCATCAAGATAATACCATGCAGTAAAATGCAATATAACAAATAACAATGACTGATCAAACAAATGAGAAAAATAACAATACTCGCCAATTAATGGACCAGATAATTGGAGGGCCTGAGCTGGGCCATAGAAGAAAGGTGGTTTTCTGTGCTAGATATCTTCATACATAGAACAGACACAGCTTTGCCTACCTTGCAAAAAACAGAGACAACATCACTCAGAATCAGAAGTGGTAAGGCTACAGTCTATTAATTCACTAAAGATTCCATGTTATATTAATTGTTTTTCTTACATGCACTTAATTTATCCACGTGTATGTGTGAAGTGAACATTCCACTACAAGTTGGCTCACTGGTAACTTCATACTAATTGAGGTGTATAAACTTCCTGGCTAGTTAATCTGCAGAATACTTCACATGCCTTTCAAATTACTACTTACCTAGCTAGGTAAAGAAAAGTAGGGGAGCAACTTACAAATTGGACATCAGGAATGGTAACATACAAAAGCCAGTACGAGAACACTTCAATCTTCCTGGACATTTTATAACAGATTTAAAAGTAGCCATACTTGGACAAAAAAACTTCAGAAACAGACTTCAAAGAGATACTGCAGAACTGAAATTCATTTGCAAATGTAACACCATTAATTTGGGCTTGAATAGGCACTGGTAGTGGCCGGCTCACTACAAAAGCAACTTTTGCTCTCCTGGAATTGATACCTCCTCATCAAATATTGGGAGTGGACTACATCCACCCTGACTGAATTGGCCCTGTAAACACTGATTCTCCACTTGTGAGGTAACTCCCTTCTCTTCATGTGTCAGTATAATAATGCCTGCATCTGTAATTTTCACTCCATGCATCTGAAGAAGTTGGTTTTTTACCCATGAAAGCTTATCCCCAAATAAATCTGTTAATCTTTAATGTGCCACCGGACTCCTTGTTGTTTTTGTGGATACAGTCTAACACGGCTACCCCCTGATACTTATATTTTTTTCATTTTTTTTTGTGGTGTATCCTCTGTCTGTATCAATCACATGCCATAGGCTTGCTCAATCTATCATGTAGCTCCACCATTTCTGCTATAAATGTAAAATCTTCAGTTCAACATAACATGAGTAACAACTCCCTGTTGTTTAACCTACATCTCTTTGCTACTTTCAAACCTTTTGCATTCCAGGCACGTAGCAAGTACACTGGGCATTCTTGTTCTACTGCTGAGCCACACATAATGTCTGACTTGTGTGTGATTTGCTTTTCAAATTTTACTATTTGTAGTCTGACTGTAATAATCATACTACATATGACAAAGTTGACATTTTAAAATGACAGAACTGGCAGGTCTGTTTGTCGCATGATATTATTTTTCAGGAAAAGAAGAATGACTCAAAGTAGGGATAATAAGAAAATGAACAGCCATGTTAACTACATTTTATTTCTGAGTAGTAAAATATAGTAATTAATCTACTTGCTGTGAGTATTCATTTTATGTTTTATGTGTTCATTTAGCTGAGGAAGCCATTATAATGAACAGTAAAAGTATATTATGATATCGTATAGTGAGGTCTAAAAGGTCTAAAAGTGAGGTCTAAAAGGTTTTATCAGCTTGTGTTTGGAATGGCTGCATTACTTCTAGCTGGTGAAGCTACATGTCAATTGCACAGGACCTCACAAATGAGCTGTAATGAAACCTCAGGACAGGTCATACTTTTAAATA